>NW_027397063.1:110773349-111078821 GCF_003265705.2 Callorhinus ursinus
GATTAATGGGGACACAGGGACACGGACACACACACACACACACACACACACACACACCAGGATGATTAATGGGGACATGGACACACACACACACACACACACACACACACACACCCCAGGATGATTAACAGGTCAGCTGCGTCTGGAAGAGCTCCCCCTCCCTCAGCTTGTCCCAAGCGGCAGTCAACAGAGGTTTGTTTCCCAGGCTAAGCAGCAATGGTGCCTACTGGGGTGGCAGAGCGGTGCCCGTCACAGCTAGTCGCTGGCCCTCAGGAGGGAAGGAGAGCACGCACACCAGAAGACGAGCAGCAGGCTTGCCCCTCGGCAGCCTGTCCTGTACCTCCCTCACAACCACTGGCAGTAAGCTACCGAACACTCAAGCAGGTGAACAGAGTGTAAAAACACACAGATGAGCAAATTGCCAAAAAGATCACCAAACGATGAGGGAAATCAGCACCCTGAGAGAGACACACAGACACAACAAAGAGGGTAACCTTTGAGGAAATGAAGGATACAATGAAGTACCTATGGGTACTGATCTACATGGAGTAGCACCACAGAGATTCCAGAGAATTTAGTAATTTTGCAGGAAGTTTCTATCTTTAGATTTGTTTAACACACACAGCAATCACATACCCTAGAACTGCTGTATTTGTTCATTTCTGGGCAAATTATAACATAGCATATGTAGAGAAAGTATATTGCTTCCAGGCACATATACTATCATGATGTCATCAGAGTTACCTTCACAGTTACTAGTGTTAACTGGAATGAACTGCAAGGTGATTAGATTTTACTGAGGCCTCTCCAAAAATACAGTACAAAAGGACAAAGAAACAGAAAGTTAAAAAAGTTAAGAGCCATGACGGATGGATGTATAAATTTCAATACCTAATAAGAATTCCAGAAACAGACCAGAAAGAGTGTTCAGGAGAAAATGACCAATGAAAATGTCCCAGAGATTAAAAAAAAACAAAACAGGAATCTCCAGACTGAAAGGATCCAACAAGTGCTGAGCAGCACGGAAGGAAAAAGTCCATAACCTCACACTGGGGAGTAAAATACTAGAACTTGAAGGCTAAAGAAAAATAAGAGTTACTAGGAAAAAAAAAAATAAGAGTTACTAGGGAGAGGAATCAAGACACAATCAGACTGACATCAAAATTCTCACGAGCAACAATGGAAACTAGCAAACCATCTTCAAAGTTCTCAGGGAAAATGATTTTAAATTGTCTATCATTCAAGAGTAAGGGTGAAATAGACTTTTTTTAAAAACCATGCATGGACTCAGAAAATATACCAGCCATAAAGCCTACTGAAATAATTCTTTGAGGAAGCACTCTTGCAAAATAAGTAATAAATGCAGGAAAAGGCAAATATGTAAGAAATAGTGCTGAGCAAAGAAATCAGCAAAACTGACAAATATGGATAGAAAATCATGAAAGAATAATGTAAGAAGGGAAAAGAAAAAGAGAATCTAGTCTTAACAGTTCCATATGACTTCATTATGGAGATGCTTGGGAAATAACAAATTGAAAGCAACCTATTATCCTTTTCCTAAGTGAATGGGGACTTTGACTTACTGTAGACATTAAGTTAAACATCTAAGTTTAAATTTGTTAACAATCTTAGAGTACAAATAGGATGCCCAAATTCTCTCACGGGGTGGGGGACGGAGGGGGAGAAAGCATGCAATCAAGGGCTTGATTATTCCAAAAAAAGGCAGGAAAGGAAAAATAAACCTAATGAACAGAAAAGCCTAGTAAATAGAGAATACAAAACAAAGCAGTAATCACAGTAATCACAATAAATGTGAGTGCATTAAATTTCCCCTTAAGGGGCGCCTGGCTGGCTCAGTCATTAAGCGTCTGCCTTCGGCTCAGGTCACGATCCCAGGGTCCTGAGTTTGAGCCCCGCATCAGGCTCTCTGCTCAGCAGAGAGCCTGCTTCTCCCTCCCCCCTGTCTGCAGCTCCCCCTGCTTATGCTGTCTCTGTGTCAAATAAATAAATAAAATCTTAAAAAAAGATGAACGAAACCCAGTTTCAGTTAAAATTTCTATGACCTCTTCAAAAAGTTGAACCTAGAGTTACCATATGACTCACCAATTCCATCCCTAGGCGTATATACCCAAAAGAACCAAAAAACATTATATCCACACAAAAGCTTATACAGGAATATTCAGAGCAGAATCATTCACAATAGGAAAAAACCGGAAACAATCTGTCCAACTTCTGAATGGATAAACAAGATCTGGCTTATATCCATACAATGTAATATTATTCAGCCATAAAAGGAATAAAGTACTGACTCAGGCTATATCATGGATGAGCTTGGAAGACATTATGCTAAGAGAAAGAAGCCACTCTTAAAAGGTTATATATTTTTCTGGGTTTTATGCACAAACAATGAATCATGGAACACTACATCAAAAACTAATGATGTAATCTATGGTGATTAACATAACAATAAAGATTCTCTAACAGAAAAAAAGTTATATATTTTATATGAGTCCATTTATAGGAAATGCCCAGCATAGGCAAATCCACAGACATAGAAAGTAAATAGTTGGTTGTTAGGAGCTAGGAGAATGGAAGTGTGGAGAGTGACTGCTAATAGGCAGAGGGCTTCTTTCTGGGGTGAGAAAATGTCCTGGAACTAGTGATCTTACAACTTTGTGAATATAACAAAAAAAGTTTTCTGGGATTTGAAGTAGGACTGTGTTAAAATCAGGATAAATTTGAGAAGTTTGAGAAATGACTTCTTAAAAAATACTGAATTTTCAAATCCAAAAACATGATGTACACCTTTTATGCCTTCCTTATTTTATCTTAACAATGTTCTACAGTTTTCAGTGCAGAAGCCTTGTACTTCTCTGGTTAATTTATTCCTAATTATTTTGCGGGGGGGCACTGTAAATGGTATTTTAAAAATTTCATTTTCTAACCATTTCCTTCCAGTGTATAGAAATACAGTTGATTTGTATATATGAATCATGTATTCCATGGCCTCACTAAATTCATTTATTGGTTCAAGTACTTGTTTTGAAGATTCCTTAGGATATTCTACATATGCCTTCTCCTCCCCCTTTTTTGGCCTTATTACATTACCACCTCCAAGACAATGCTGAGTAGAAATGATCTAAGTAGATAATCCTTGCTTTGCTCCTGATCTTGGATATGATGTTCTCTTTATTTTATTTATTGATATGACTGTGTTTAAGCTATCATTTTGCTATTTCTTGTTACATTTTGTTTCCTATTTATTGCATCTGATTTTTGCTCCTCTGTTCTTCCCCTCCTGCCGTATTTATTTATTTATTTTTTGGGTAAAGGAGAGGGGATGGGCTATACTTTTTTCTAAAAATGTTTTTGTTCTAGCGATTATAGTATATAGCCCTGATTATGGTCTACTTAAAATTAAAAAATTAAAATTATTGTGTCACTTCACATAAAATATAAGGGCTTTGCAAATAATTTACTCCAGTCCTGTATTTTACATCTACATTTATTATAAACTGTGCAATTCGTTACAAATTTTGCTTATTAAACAGTTGCTTTTTAAGGAAAATGAGAGAAAAGACATTCTTACATTTACCTACATATTTACCATTTCCAGTGTTCTTCATTCCTTCCTGTTGATCTAAGTTTCCATCTGGTGTTATTTCACTTCAGCCTGAAGAATTTCCTTTAGCATTCCTACAGTGAAAACCTGTTTGCAATGGAGTCTCCCAGCTTTCATTTACCTAAAGGATATTTTCATTTTTAAAGTAAATTTTCACTAGAATTCTAGGTTGAGCGTTTTATTTTCCTCAGCATTTTAAAGAGGTCATTCTATTGTCTTTTTGCTTTGGTTGCTTCTTATGAGAAGTTAGCTGTCAAGTGTATTGTTGTTCTCCTGTATACAATTTGTCTTCTGTTCTTCCGCTTGAGATTTTTCTGTATCTCTTTGGTTTAATTTAATTATATATGTCTAAGTGTGATTTTCTTTGTATTTATCACACTTGGAGGTCAGAGTTTCTTAGATCTGTAAAATAATGTTTTTCACCACATCTGAGGCCATTATTTCTTTAAATATTTTTCTGCTCTACTCTTTACTCTCCTTCTGACACCAACCAGGCACATGTTAGGCTGTCTGATATTGTTCCAAAAGCCACTGAGGTTCTATTGTTTGTTTGTTTTCTCTCCTAGTCTTTTTTCTCTGTGTTCCCAGATTGGATAATTTCTACTAATCTATCTTCAAGTTCCCTGAACTTTTCTTTAATATTTCAGTTGAAAATATTGCACTTCTAGATTTCCATTTGATTCCTTTTAATAGTTTCGAGTGTTTCTTTTGCTGAAATCCTTCGTTTCTTTACTCATGACTATCTTTTACAGTAAGTCCTTCAAGTACTTGTAATACTTGTAAAAAAGATGAACAGAAATTTCATCTGTTCATGTCTGTATGTCCTATTTTACTGTTTCTTCTCAAACTTGTTAATTTTTCATTGTATACTGGACCTAAGGAATGACACACTGTAGAGACTGGATTCAGTTACCTTCCCTTGAACAGTTACATTAGTTAAATCACTCTGAGACTTGGTTTTATACCTTAATCTTAGGACAGTCTTTACTGCTGAGCCACTGCCTTTTTGCTATTTCAATGAAAACCCCAGGGTGTTCATTAAGCCCTTCTAAAATTCCAAAATGTTTCTCCTGGGGAGAAAAGGAATTGAAATTTCTGTTCATCTTTTTAAGTCTTTCCCGATACTACTTTTTAGTAGCTTCTTTGCACTTCCCCCTTGCATACGCAGGTGAAGAGTCAGCCAAGGATTCCCAGGGAGTTCATATACACATTGGAAGGCTCATCCTCTTTTCTCCTCAATTTCCAGCTCCTCTTGAACTGTATCTTCTAGTACCTCAAGCCAATAAAACTGTGGCTTCCTACTTGAATTTCAGCCATCTCACACTGCACAGGTTAGGAGTGCCTTCAGAGAGAAAAGCCATATAATAATATTCCAGCATGTCTCCCATTTTTGAGGGTCAAATCCCTCAGAGTTGTCCTATATAGTCTTCCAAGTTAATTGGATAATTTCTACTAATCTATGTTATCTATGAAAGAATTAGTCTAATACTGACACACTGCAATTTACTGTGTGTTGCTTTATTGCACTTCACAGATACTGTGTTTTTTTATAAATTGAAGGCCTGTGGTAACCCTGCATCAAGCAAGTCTATTGGTACCATTTTTCCAACAGCATTTGCTCTTTTTGTGTCTGTGTCACATTTTGGTAATTCTCACAATATTTCAAACTTTCCATTATTATATTTGTTATGGTGATTAGTGATCTTTGATATTACTACTCTAATTCTTCTGGGGTACCATGAATTATGCCCATATAAGACAGCAAACTTAATTGATAAATGTTGTGTGTGTTCTCAATGTTCTACCAACGAGCCATTCTCCCATGTCTCTCCCTCTCCTTGGTCCTCCCTATTCTCTGAGACACAACAATACTGAAATTAGGCCAATTAATAACCCTACCATCGCCTCTAAGTGTTCAAGTGGAAGGGAGAGTTGTACATCTCACTTTAAATCAAAAGCTAGAAATTATTAAGCTTAGTGAGGAAGGAATGTCAAAAGCCAAGAGAGGCCAAAAGCTAGGCCTTCTTGTGCCAAACAGCCAAGTTGTGAATGCAACAGAAAAGCTCTTGAAGGAAATTAACAGTGTGACTCCAGGGAATACATGAATGATAAGAAACTGAAACAGCCTTATTGCTGATATGGAGACAGTTTTAGTAGTCAGAACAGATGATCACACCAGCTACAACATTTCCTTAAGCCAAAGCCTAATCTAGAGCAAGGCCCTAACTCTCTTCAATTCTATCAAGGCTAACAGAAGTGAGGAAGCTGCACAAGAAGTTTGAAGCTAGCAGAAAAAGAAGGAAAGAAGCTTGTGCTTCTACATAGCACAAAAGTACAGAGTGAAGCTGCAAGTGCTGACGTAGAAGCTGCAGCAAGTTATTTAGAAGATCTAGCTAAGATAATTGATAAAGGTGGCTATACTAAACAACAGATATTCCATGTAGATAAAAGTCTTATACTGGAAGAAGATGCCATCTAGGACTTTCACAACTAGAGAGAAGTCAATGCCTGGCTTCAAGGCTTCAAAGCCTTAAAGGACAGGCTCTCTTGTTAGGAACAAATGTAGCTGACTTTAAGTTGAAGCCAATGCTCATTTACATTCTAAAAATCCTAAGGCCCTTAAAAATTATGCTAAATCTACTCTGCCTGTGCTCTATAATTGGAACAAAGCCTGGATGACAGCACATCTGTTTACAACATAACGTAGTCTATATTTTAAGCCAACTGTTCAGACTTACTGCTCAGAAAAAGACATTCCTTTCAAAATATTAAGGCTCCTGACAATGTACCCAGTCACCCAAGTGCTCCGATGAGGATATACAACGAGATTAGTGTTGTTTTCGTGCCTGCTAACACAACATCCATTCTGTAGCCCATGGATCAAGGAGTAATTTTGACTTTAAAGTCTTAACAGTTAACATTTCATAAGGCTATAGCTGCCACAGATGGTGGTTCCTCTGAAGGATCTGAGCAACATAACTGAAACCTTCTGGAAAGGATTTACCATTCTAGATGCCATTAAGAACATTTGTAATTTTTAAGAAGTCAAAATATCAACATTAACAGGAGTTTGGAAGAAAGTTGATTCTAGCCCTCCTTGATAACTTTGAGTGGTTTAAGACTTCAGTGGAGGAAGTAACTGCAGATGTGTTGGAAGGAACATGAGAACTAGAGTTAGAAGTGGAGCCTGAAGATGTGACTGACCTACCGTAATTTCAAGGTAAAACTTTAATGGATGAGGAGTCTTATTACGGATGAGCAAAGAAAGTAGTTTTTTTTTTAAATAAAGATTTTATTTATTTATTTGAGACAGAATGAGAGAGAGAGAGCATGAGAGCGGGGAGGGTCAGAGGAAGAAGCAGACTCCCTGCTGAGCAGGGAGCCCGATGCGGGACTCGATCCCGGGACTCCAGGATCATGACCTGAGCTGAAGGCAGTCGCCTAACCAACTGAGCCACCCAGGCGCCCCAAGAAAGTAGTTCTTGAAATGGAATCTACTCTTGTGAAGACTAGTAAAATGACAACAGGACTTAGAGCATTATCTAAACTTAATTAATAAAGCAGTGGAAGAGTTTGAGAGGATGGACTTGGATTTTTTTTTTTTTTTTTAAGATTTTATTTATTTGGGGACGCCTGGGTGGCTCAGTTGGTTAAGTGACTGCCTTCGGCTCAGGTCATGATCCTGGAGTCCCGGGATCGAGTCCCACATCGGGCTCCCTGCTCAGCAGGGCGTCTGCTTCTCCCTCTGACCCTCCCCCCTCTCATGTGCTCTCTCTCTCTCTCTCTCATTCTCGCTCTCTCAAATAAATAAATAAATAAAATCTTAAAAAAAAAAAGCTTTTATTTATTTGACAGAGACACAGCGAGAGAGGGAACACAAGCAGGGGGAGTGGGAGAGGGAGAAGCAGGCCTCCTGCTGAGCAGGGAGCCCGATGCGGGGCTCCATCCCAGGACCCCGGGACTATGACCTGAGCCAAAGGCAGTCGCCTAATGACTGAGCCACCCAGGTGCCCCTGACTCGGATTTTGAAAGAAGTTCTACTGTGGGTAAAATGCTATCAAACAGCATCACATGCTACAGAAAAATCATTTGTGAAAAAAACAACTGATGTGGCAAATTTCATAGTTGTCTCATTTTATGAAATTGCCAGAGCTACCCACCCTTCAGCAATCACCACCCTGAGTAGCCAGCAGCCAAACTACAAGGCAAGACCCCTCCACCAGCAAAAAGATTACAACTTGCTGAAAAACTCAGAAGATGGTATTTTTTTAAGCAAAGTATTTTTAAATTAAGGTACACATTGTCTTTTTTAGACATAATGCTATTGCACACTTAATAGACCACAGTAGAGCATAAAGGTAACTTTTATATACATTGGGAAGCCAAAAAATTCATTTGACTCACTTTACTGTGAATTAGCTTTATTGCTGTGGTCTGGAGCCAAACCCACCGTGTCTCTGAGGTATGGCTGTACACGCTCCTTCACTATGAAAACCCCGGGTCTGTTTTTAAAAGGTCCCTTCAGCAGTGTAGTTGTGTAAGCTCGAGTCCCTGGAGTTATCCTTGTCTTGCCTCTTTCTCACTCTTCATATCTGATCCTCTAGCAAAGCACCTGAGTACTATCTTTACAAAGACCCAGAATGTGAGGGGCGCCTGATGGCTCAGTCGTTAAGTGTCTGCCTTTGGCTCAAGTCGTGATGGGTTTGAGCCCCGCATCGGGTTCCCTGCTCGGTAGGAAGCCTGCTTCTCCCTCTGCCTGACACTCCCCTGGCTTGTGCTCTCTCTCTGTCAAATAAATAAAAACTTAAAAAAAAAAAAGATACAGAATGTGATCCACTTTTATTGCCTCCATTGCTACCAACCGGTCCAAGCCATTATCTTTGCTCCCTTGAACTATTACAATGCCTCTTAACTGGTCTTCTCACCCCCTTCAATCTATTCTCCACGTAGTATGAGTGGTTGATCCTATTAAAACATAAGTCAAATGATGTAATTCCTCTCTTTAAAGCTCTCCAATGCCTTTCCATCTTTGACTCAGAGTAGAAGTTTTAGAATGGCCCACAAAGCCCTAAAAATATCTAGCTTCTCCATGACCTTTTTGACCTAAGTTCCTAGGACTACCCTTTTACTCTTTTTCCCCCCCTTAGCCACAAGAGCTTTCTCTTATCTCTTGAATACTCTAGGCATGCTTCTGTTTCACGGCCTTTGTACTGGCTGCTGTTAACTATGCATCATTATTACCCCAAATATCCACATGACTCACTCCCTTATCATCTTTGGGTCTTTGTTCAAATGACACTTTCTTAGTGAAGCCCTCCCTGGCTAGACTTTTTAATACTGCAACTCTCCTCATAAGCCAATCATTCTCTATTCCCTTTCTCTGCTTTATTTTTGTCCACCTCATTTCCAATATACTATATACTTTTTTTGTTCATCATCTATCACTTAAAATTCCACAAGGGCAAAAATTTTGGTATGTTTTGTTTACTACTGTTTTCTCTAGAGCCTAGGACAGCATCTGGCACATACTAGGCACTCAATAAAATATTTGTTGAGTGAATGTATGACTGCAACATTGGTGTTCTTTAGCTACCAAAGAAAAAAATGCTGCAGAACGCAGTGTGTAAAAATATGAGCAGGTGAAAATGAATTCAACCTAAATGTACTGAGATTTATGTTTCAAACATCATCAAAGTTTCTTTTATATTGTCCATAGGCTATATGAACTGGAACATTTGATATCACATGGAAGTTCTGTACGCTGTATGTGTCTGTGTATATCAGGTCTCCCAAGAGTAGACAATACCTAATCAAGTTTGGAGAACACAGAATGGATTTCAGAGATGAATCTGTTAATAATCTATTATTAGTACTCTTGGTGGAAATTTGGGAAACCTAGAGCAGTGGTTCTTAAAGTAATTCAGATGATAATATATCTGGAAGACATGGTGCTCTTTGAAGAACACCATTTATTAAGAACATTTACGACATGGTTTAATGAAGATAGTAAAAAATGGTCCCTGACATTGAGGATCTCACAGACTAGAAGAAGAGGCAGACAAAAGTAAGGACTACATGGTGTGACAGGAGTTATTCCTAAGGTGATAAAGAAACAGAATAAGGGAATAGCTCAACTGAAGTGGCTAGAGGCTTATAACTGACTTCCATAAACAGCTGATAATTGATCTGAGGCTTAAAAGGACAACAAATTACACAGGTGAAGAAGGAAAGAAAGGAATTTCTAGGTATAGCATATGCAAAAGCATGAAGGTAAAAGAGCACATGTTAAAGAGGCTGGAAGTCAATAACTCATTTGATTTCAGCATACAACTAGAAGAACTTTTATTTATAGAAGATGACTACACTGCAATATAGCAATATAAAACCATAATCACAAGCATACATATTCATAAAAAACTGTCAATATAATCATGACTGATTGCTGAGTGCCCTACAATACTCATTTGCCACACATTAATCTAGTTGTATTGAAGATAAGTTGCATACTATTACTTGTTAGTGATTACCTAAGCAGGCATCAAAACCTTAACAACTTACTTAGGAAAGACCCTTAAAATTGAGGACATTCTATTAATTCCTTTTCCAGGAAAATGGGAAAAGACCATACTATTTGATTCTAAGTAATAAAAATACTTGGTTCAGAATACTAGTGTCCAGTAAGAGGCAGAGTGAAAGACCCAATGATTTAGAGCCATTTATAGAAAATCTGGGAGAGACTCTTTCAGACACCAAAGTCACATAGCAAGTGTAGCAAGAGATTTAACTAGGAGTCTTGGCTATCCAGAAACAGCAAGGAAATAGGAAGTAAGCAAAACATTTGCTTGAACAATCAGAGACTCCAAAGCCCATGCATTTCCTCCACAGAGGAAAGTTCTTAAATCTTCCATCAGCCTTTTAATCTTAAACATAATTTTAACAAACACAGTACCTGTATCCTCATTCAGTGTATTTGTGGTAAAAAATCGAGCTGGGTGATGAAGGTGGGAGTGGGATGTTACATTATGGTTCACTGACAGCACAAGAAATTTAAAGTAACAGCCTGAATATAAAGGGGATAGAGAAAAACTGTATAAAGCAAACACAGGAACACAAAAGCACAGCAGTCCAAGGCATTTAGCTGGGGAGTAAACAGCTGCACACACCCATTAAGCAGCTCTGAAAACAACACTAAATCAAAGCACTACATAATAAGTAATATTTCAATGACAGCCCCAAGTCATCTAAAAATGTTAACTTACGTTCAATGAATTCTTTTTTAGAAGGCAGGGAAGCATGTAATACATTTTGGAAAAATCCATCAAAATAGTTAAAACAAAAGGCATGGATGCTTAAAACTGTAGGTTTTGATACATAATACTGAAACTTCATATAATAGAGCTTATTCCTCCAATGTCATTCCAGTAGGTTAAATTTCTTAAGGCCTGAAAACAATGTAATTTCTAATGTGTCTATTTTATACCTAGAGCAGCCTAATCACTCTATAGAATTTTATCCTCATAAGATCACTAGCTAGAACAGAGGTTCTTAAGAACTGTAGATGAACTCTGATCTACAAACTCACTGAAAGTATATGCAAAATTTTGTATCTAGTTTGTATGTGCATTTTTCTGGAGGAAAAAGGCCAAAGCTATCACCTGATTATCTTAAAGTTCTAAGCCAAAAAAAGACTTTAGAATACTAGTTTAGATTAGAAAATACTTTAAATGAGGAAAAAACAGCTAATTTATTCATGGAGAATGACTAACTTAAATTTTATTTCAATGTACTGTTAATGTAAACATAACTAGCATATTACGACAGCTACTTTTTTAAAGTTGCTATATATGTGAGAGCATTTATATAGTATTCAACATAAGCTATAACTTCTAAAACACTGCCATAACAAATTATCTGGGTGCCTAAAAATAAAATGACTTTGGTTTCTTATATCTTACTAATACATTTGGCTATATGTAATCATTTTGGTAGAGCCATAATAAGGAATTATGAAACAATTTTTCTTATCACTCTACTCTTCAAAAATCTCCACTGAAGCATTCTACTTAGTTGAATCTACATTCTCTTGAAAGCACCCAATGGCTGGTGTTTGCTATCATTTCAGAATTTACAGCAGAAGCTCTCCTAACAGATCTTTACCTAACAGAGCTAATGTATTAACTGAGGCTCTCCATGTACACTGTAAAACATAACAAATGATGCTCATGGGATGCTGAATGCTTGTGGTTAACTAGGCTACTATCTGTTAAGACTGCAACCTTCTGTTTCCATTGGTTAGGCTGTTTTGTTTATCAACTCCGCTGGGTTGTTCCCAAACCTATTTATGCGATTTTTCCATGTTATAATAATTTACTTAAATATATGTAAAGTGACAAAATAAGTGCTCCCTATTAAGAGGTTTACTGTTTATTTGAAAATCAGGTGAGTGCTTTGAGAAGCTTCAAAAAAGGAGATCCACACCCATATAAATAAAGTTGATTTATATAGGGGGTGAGACACCTATAAAAGAGTAGGGGTGACTATCATGAAATCTAATAGGATTCTGTACTTGGATTGCTTTTTCAAGTATTTAAGTTCTAGATTCACTTTGGAGAAATCAACCAGAAAACTGATGCATTATGGGTATATTTACACAAGAAAGACAAAGGGGAAATCCAATCTATAGATCCATATTCAAAGAAAAGATCTTGATTCTCTATCAAAAAATCTGGTAAACAAATATATATATATATATTTAAGATATGTATGTACCTTTTTGTCTGTTTTTAAATGATTCTTGCTTTAAGTGAACATCTTTGTATCCTGATCATCGCGAATAAAGGGGATTCTACTAAATGTGATCCATGATTTAGTTATTAAGTTGTTCTTGCTAAGATACCAGAAGGAGCTAGTGGCCTTCTGTGGATCATGCCTTACCCCAAAGGAATGAACTTAAAAAGTGGAATTTTAAGCACCGTGTCAGTCCACTCAGGGACAAACTGTGCCTTTCTGAATCGCTCAAACCACACTGTAGGAAGATGGCTTTCTTTATCCAAACAGCCCACTGTGCAATCTCATTAAATCATTAGGTAAATCTTTAAAATTTCCATATTGAAGTTAGCTTGGCCAACAGTCTAGAATGAATCTGATAACTGTAGAAGGAATCACAATTTTTGGTATGACTGGAAATTTTTAGCTGATGCTATCCAGCAAACCACTGAAATACTTTCATTTATTAGATACTGATTCTTACCAATTTGGCTCTGAGAGTTAAAAGAAACTTCCAAGTTCTGGATAACGAATTTACCAGGGATTTTTTCGAAAACAGAGCATATGTGAGGAAAAAAATTGAATTCACATGGTGACACCTGTCCAATATTTATCGCATCCTTAATGTGTGTGCATCACTGTGAGAAACTATACACTGCAGTAATATTACTGAAAAGGTTTGCCAGAGTTATATTAAGTAAGCAAAAAAATTATCTTCACTGAGAGAACCAGGAAAAGGTCCCAAAATAAAGCATAAACACAACTACCTGGCTGTTTGTGGTAGGTGAGCTCTCTGCTTGTTAAGCAGAACCACCGTTTCTTGAAATTCTTTTTCCCGATCCGAGTTCTTCCCTGAGCTCTTTTATACATCTCACTGCCAAAACAACAGATAGGAAAATTTAGTTACAAATATTAAAATAGTTCATCTAAGACAAAAACTGTTCTTTAACTTTAAATGACATGAAAGGCTGTGTAAGATCATATTAAGTATATGAAAATATCTTTGTCATCTGTAACTTCTGCATTTATTTTGGCCATATTAAGGGAATAAAGTCTTTAAATTAATTTAATATTTATAATTGTGCTATTCAGAACTAAAAGGGCCAAACTTTAACTGAAGTTCCCCTTTAACTTCCAATGATAACACTACTTCAAGACTGAAAAGTGCTATTACTTTTTCAAAGTACTCTAATATCCATAATCTCATTGTATTTACGAAACTACTCTAGGACTACATGAACAAAGAATCACGCCCATGTGGCATAAAGTTTATACGACAGTGTGACTTACCCGATGGATGTTACTTAAGCAGTTCTAACAGAACAAAACCCAGATTTCCTAACTTCCAGACCCACGCTTTTTGTACCACGTAACATCTATACTGACACATGACTTTAATCTCTAAATTCATTACATTACCCTTCTTTCAGGTGCACAGGCTCACTCGTACCACTGGATTCTTTAGTTTCAGTAGATGAAATTTCATCCAAGAACTAAATAAGGAAATGGGCAAAAATTACACTTTATGATAACATACGTCAAAAATTCAGTTTATCTTAAATATCACTGATAATATTGTAAAGTTCTTCTTTAAGGAATATACATAATTGTACCTTATAAGGCAAAACACATATTCAATTGTAGAGGAAGTCCTAAGTTACACATTGGATAGGTGTTCTAAAGAGTTTATTCTCAAGTTACTTAAAACCCATAATATGTTTCCCTATAAAAACAGATCAAGCTACAATCCTTAAACTACCATTCTGAAATCTATAAAGCTCTGAATAAAAAGAGTTGTTTTTGTTTTTTGATTTACAGTAAACTCATTTGGGGGCACAACTTAATCTGAACTACCAGAGGTTATTTATAGTCTGTATTTATCTTATGTAATGTGAATATTCATACATTGTGTTCTATAATGTATTTGATTATGGGGTGCCACCTTAGGTTCCATGGGGGTATAATACATAGCACAGACCTATTATCTTTTAAAACTCTGAAAAACTGAATTCTGAAATATTTCTGGTCCCAAAGATTTTAGATCTAGGATTGTGAACCTGTATCATATGTCAGGATCACCAAATTATGGTTCAGTGGTCAAATTCAACCTGCAGCCTGTTTTTTGTAAGGCCTCTGAGTTAAGAACAGTTTTTGTATTTTTTAAAGGGCTACCAAAACAAAGAAGAATATGGGACAGAGCCCTTATATGGCCAGCAAAGCCTAAAATATTTACTCATTGGCCCTTTACAGAAAAAATCTTGCTGAATTCTATTATGTATAACTGATTGTAGCCCTGAGAGATAGTATTCCACAATTATGAATGAAATGTAATTGGGTTCTCTGGAATAACGTGGAAATCTAATCACCGTTTTATAAACTTCCCAGGGAGAATGGGAATGTGGTGGCTCAAGAAAGTTTGGAGTACCCATCTCTAGCAATGGCAAGCCACTCTTGAGAAGAGCAGTTAGCTTCATCAATATGCTACCTTGACTGGTCAAGAGCTTCCTGGCATGTGGCTGTCTCTTCACAGGAAAGAGAAATTAGTATTTCAAGGAACAATTCTTGTTCTTAGAGAGGAATTCTATTTTGTCCCATAAATGAGCTACCTCTTTGTCTAGTCCTTGCTTTTTCCTTTATACTTTTCTATGTTGTCCCACTTGGGACTAAAAAAAAAAAAAGTACATTCATGACACTGAGGCACAAGCACCTAATCTAAAGTAGAATTCGTGGGGAGTCATATTCTCTCAAGATTGGCTTAAGATTGCCCACTAGAAGCCACACTTATAATTTTTTCCAATGTTTACTTCTAGCACGTAAGAAGGAAATCTTGGTAAATGAAGGAGCAAGAACAGAGCTTCTTTTGCATTATATGTGGTGATACAGAACAGGTATATAACGGAACTAAATGGAATGATGTGGATGGAACTATTATGCTAAGCGAAATAAGTCAATCACAGAAAGAAAATTATCATATGATCTCACTGATATGTGGAATTTGAAGAAATAAGGTAGAGGATCACAGGGGAAGGGAGGGAAAAATGAAACAAGATGAAACCAGAGAGGGAGACAAACCATAAAAGACTCATCTCAGGAAACAAACTGAGAGTAGCTGGAGTGGAGGGGGGTGGGAGGGATGGGGTGGCTGGATGATGGGACACTGGGGAGGGTATGTACTATGGTGAGTGCTGTGAATTGTGTAAAACTGATGAATCACAGACCTGTATGTACCCCTGAAACAAATAATACATTATATGTTAATAAAAAAAAAAAATGGGGCACCTGGGTGGCTCAGTCGGTTAAGCGTCCGACTCTTGATTCTGGCTCAGGTCATGATCTCAGGGTTATGAGGTAGAGCTCCTGCTTAAGATTCTCTCCTCTTCCTCTGCCCTTCCCCTGACTCTCTCTTGCGTACTCTTTCTCTCTTTCAAATAAATAAAAATCTTAAAAAAATATATACAAGGTAACTAAACAAATGTCCTATCACATCTTCATTTGTTATAGATGGACCATCCACTAATGGAGGGTAAGAGACATACTTGAATATTTTTTAGTATTTGCCTGAAGGCACTGATTTATTTACTTGAAAAATATTATTTATTTATAATTATTACATTTATTATTTGCTATATTTATAAGGAACTATGTATGGGACAAATACAATTATATAAAGTGAGAGAAAACACAATAATTAAGATGAACTACGGGGAGGGTGAATAGAGGTCCCAATTTGCTCAGGGCCATCCCTGTCTACAGCTGTGGTCCCAACATTATCAACAGTACTCATTTTCACTTTTTTTTTTTTTAAAGATTTTATTTATTTATTTGACAGACAGAGACACAGCAAGAGAGGGAACACAAGCAGGGGTAGTGGGAGAGGGAGAAGCAGGCTTCCTGCTGAGCAGGGAGCCCGATGCGGGGCTCGATCCCAGGACCCCGGGATCATGACCTGAGCCAAAGGCAGACGCTTAACCAAGTGAGCCACCCAGGCGCCCCTCATTTTCACTCTTTAAAGTGTCCATGTTTGGACAGTAAATTATATGGCCACTCTGTTAATAGAACTATCCATGCTGCCCTTCCTAAAATCTGTGGGAATAGTATACCAGTACAAAATGAGAAACTGGGCCTCAGAGGCTTTTGCAATTTCTAGCAATGCACATATCCAGACTTAGCTAGTAAATAATAAAGAAAACTCTTAGGTTAGGGCAAAATATCCTATCCTAGTTTAGGAGTCTAGATCCACATCTAAAACAGGAGATAGCCCATGAGAATGTGAGTAGGTGACACAGGACAGATCAGGAACAGGCTCAACTCCTGGCACGCTTAAATATTTGCTGCACTGACATTATCAACTCTACACATTCTGATTATATCAGGGGGAAAAAAAATCAGCTGCTACCATAGCCTAGGTCATAAAAAATGGCAAAACAACCCTAAAATAAAAGACAATACATCATAATCTTGCCAACAAAAGTCTGCCTACACTGTCCCACAAATGTTTCAACAGTGTCCTACAAATAAAAGACCAGCTTTTCCTTTGCCTATTTTTTTTTTTTAAAGATTTTATTTATTTGACAGTGAGAGAGGGAACACAAGCAGGGGGACTGGGAGAGGGAGATGCAGGCTGCCCGCCGAGCAGGGAGCCCAATGCGGGGCTCAATCCCAGGACTCTGGAATCATGTTCTGAGCTGAAGGCAGAGGCTTAACAGACTGAGCCACCCAGCTGCCCCTCCTTTGCATATTCTTTTCAAAGTCTTTCTCCTCAAAAGCCTTCAGTGGTTGCCTAAAAAGATTTTGGTTGAACTTGCACTATTCTAGATGAAAAAAATTCCAACTGGCTTTATTTTTTTTAAATCATCATTTTCATTTACTGAATCCCTGTGAGAATTCTAAGCGCACACACACAAAAAAGTACAGACATATACTTCAATAAAATATACTCTTGGCAGTCAACTGTGAATCAATCATGCTACAGAAATTGAATAAAATCTTTAAAATTTGGCCTTACTAATTTTGATTCATTAAATCAGAATCATGATAAATACAGTACTTTCTTCAAGCCAAATTTAGATGTACTTCAAAGTAACTTTACAAATTTTAGGGTTTTACAATAAAGCTACATTTTGTTTAGAATGATTCAGAACTAAAGACTCAAGAAATTAAAGATTCTTTCAAAACATTCTTGATTTCTAAGTACAGCAATTTTTGTACGTTATAGGCCTTATGTTAGGATATTGTATACTGTAGTCTTTTGTACATTTACAATACATTTTAATTTATAGTAACTTTCCTCAGGTTACTACCATAAGCTTGTATCGTTTGTAAACTGTTTAATAATTCATGTATTTTTTTACTATGACAAGTACCCACTATATATCAGGCACCATACTAAGACTTTACTGCCCCCCGCCCCAGACCAGAGGTTCTCAATCAGAAACAATTTTGTTCCTCAGGGAACATTTGGCAATGTTAACAGACATTTCTGGTTGTCAAACTAGAAGCATCCTACTGGCATCTAATTGGTAGAGGCCAAGAATGCTGCTAAACATCCTACAACGCACAAGGCAGCCCCTCACAATCAAGAATTATCTGACCCAACTGTCCATAGTGTTGCTGTTAAGAAACCCTAACTCTAGCTATTTGTCATTTGTGTTACTCAGACAGTGGAAATAGCAGCTGTTGTTAAACGTTTAGGTATTTCCACAGTGAAAAATCTCATAGTTTTGTAAGGGAGAAGAAAGGAAGGAAAAGACAGCCTCTTTACATTTGATGTACAGTTTAAACATTATTTTTTTAAACTGGGGTTGACTTCTAGGAATAACATGAAATGCTAACATTTCCCCAATCTATATGATAAGAAATGTTAGCATTTCCAGAGTAAAACAATCATACCTTTTTAACTGCTATAATATATCCTTCTTCTTGAAACATTTTGAAAAATTCACACATGAACGTCTCTTTGAAACTTGACTAGGAAAAAAAAAATCACACAGAGTTTATATATGTTAAATAGAGAACTAATAATATAATGAACTGCATTTCTAAGCTGAGGATTAAGGCCTTAAAGGATTCAATCATATATTTCCAGAGAGTTATAGGATTTGGAGTGGGATTTCTTTCAACAACTGTTAGATGATTATGGCACAAACAGATTCATAGAAGGTTCTTGCATCTGTTCACTAGACTCTCTCCTCTGCTTAGACATATTAGTTTATTATTTTTTTTACAAATTTAAACGTTTACTAATTCACTTAAAAATAATAATCCCATTACATGTTAATGTAAATTACATTTTAAAATGAAAAGCAACTATATCTTCCAAAACAAAAGAATTAGAAGATTGACTATATTTTTTTGCAAATGTCTTTAATTAGATATATTAGTTTAAATAAAACTTCATTAACAGGTGACGAAGACACAATGGCTATCTAAAAGATGGCTACTGCATCTGTATATGTGTATTTTTGGTTAGGCTTTGTTTTTAATTTGGAAGGGAATAAGTGAGAGAGAAGGGATCATAAGGTATAACAAGACTTAGAAGTGTGAATACAAAGCAAAAGATATAAAGACTTACCTTGCTTTTGGACAGACTCCCCCAGCTTCCCAAAGTTTGAATGGTTTTTGAGATGAGGGTTAATGTTCTAATTGTCTGTGGATCCTAAAGAATATAAAAAAGACACAAAACTCCTGTTAAGTTTTTAAGAAACAGAATTTGTGTAAGAGGTAGAATAGAGTGAATAGGCTACATTGCTTTAATGCAGTGATTCAAAAATGTTCATTCAAACCACTGGTGTAGTTAAACTCTAGTTTACAATGGGCACAACTCACTAGACTAAGGAATTAAGAGACTAAAGAAGCCAGATGTCATTTATAATTCCTCCCAAAGTAATTGTATTCAATAATTTGTTACTTCTGAAAGCCATACTTTAATTATGCTATATATGGTGTTTTGTACAGTATGGCAGCTTGAATTACCTAACAAATTGTATTCACTATTGAAATGTCAATCACATCTACTTTTTATACCTTGTAACTTAAAATGGCAGTTTCCAGATTTTCTGTACTCAACCCACCTATAAGCCTATTCAATAACTGATACAGCTTGTACAATCAATCGTTTTCATCATGGAAGTGAAGACCTAACTAAACTTCAGAAATGAGAAGTTATCTGTTTCATGTAGGATCTTAGCAGAAGGTAACTATTTGGGTCTGTTATCCAAGGTATTTTTCAGGCCGGCCTATCAGATAAAAACTAAATATAAATAAAATGGATTAAACAATTCCCCCGATGAGTCCTTGCTCCCTCCTCCCCTTTTTTTAAATTGAGGTATAATTTACATACAGTGAATTGGACAGATTTTAAAGGTACATAACCCAATGAGTTTCCACCAATCCATATTATCTGTATAATCAATTCTCCTATCACATATAGAATGTATTTTGGAGATTCAAATAAACACAATCTTCCACCAAAACACAGACTTAAGAAAACTTAGATACAGAAATTGCTTTAGTTTAGTTTTTGGTTACATTCTTAGTATCCCCACACTGAAAATAACAGTGAATGTGAAGAAGAAAGAACCAGGATGTAAGGCAATCTGGAAAAAAAGGAGTATCTGGGATATGGTCATTATATTTATGAAATAGTTACACACCTTAATTAAGGTTATTCAGAAATATTTCAGCTAGAACATCCAGGATTCCATCATATGTATAAAAGGTCCCTATAATTCTCTGCCTTTGAAGAACGTAAGATTCTTAACAATGGCTAATAAACTGAATTTGAACTGAATTTCACCAAGACTTCCCTGTTCAAATGTGGTTTTAGAATCACTGTTGTAGGTTATGATTTCCCTGAACTAAAAAAAAAAAAAAAGAGCAAAGCATATTTATACAATTTCTGCACATCAGATCCTTGTTTACATCAACATGACCCTCACTACTATGTGACAATCATATCATTTAGCTACTATTGATTCCCTGGTATACTCTACATACAAGCGGTTCTAAATGATTCCCCTGCTACCATCTGCCATCCTAAGTTTTTATGCATGTCCAGTATCTTAGACATCTGGTACCTAGCACACAGCCTGGCACAGGCATCTAGTAGATGCCTTATAACATTCATTAAATTCAATTGAAATGTTGAATCTCTCACCTCAAAACAACATATCTTATTCTTTTTTCCTTATATTAGGTTGAACCATATGAAATACTATTATTTGACTACTTTTGATCTATAAAACACAAAACAACTTCATACGGTTTCCCACATCTCAAAGGAGGAATTACTCTTTTCCTAAGGTTTACACCCATCATTTTTTCAAGACAATCTGAATCCTCCAGGATTCTGATCTGGTTATTAGCAAGCCCTCTCCTCTCTTCACTTTTTTCCCTTTCTGTTGGTTTCTTCTCCTCTGTTTAAATCACATACAGATTTTCCCATTTTGGAGAAGACTCATCATTTAACTAGCTCCCTCTCTGAGTTACTATCGTTCCCTTACCAAACATTCACCAAGTGTCTACTAGTCCTAGAAACTGCGTACGTACTCGGGATACACAAACTTGAAAAAGATCCAACCCTTGCTCTTAGGTATTGACAGTCCACATTCAGAGACTCTAAACAGATGACTATAAAACAGTATGACAAATGTCAAGACAGAGAGAGCCACAGGATGCTACAGGTATATGTAAGAGAGGAACGTAACCCAGACTAGACAGTTAGAGAAGTCTGCCTTGGCTGAGTCTTGAAAGGAGCTATCAATGAGAGAACGAGGGGTACGATGAGACAAATGGTTCAGTCCTTTTTTCCCCCCAACCATGAAACTTCTCAAAAGAGTAGTCTACCATGTCAATGTTAACATAACCCATATTTAAAAATTAGCATTTAAAAAAAATCATTCATGTGTGTATGTACATGTTTGAATTTGCCTATGTCTTTTATTAGCAACAGGGCAAGCTCAATTTTGATATATTTCCTGGGTAAAAACTACATTTACCTATTTATTTTTTAATCTTCTGAAATCTGATTTTTTTTGTACTCTACTAAAACTGGTTTCTCAAAATTCAAAGAACTTCTAAATGTGAAATCCAACCATTAACTGGTTCCCCTCCCAAACCACTCTAACTTTCAATACTGGTCTTGACAATCCCATCATTCCCAGGTTCCTGGGACTACTTCTTGCTCTTAACTTCCACAGTATGCATTAACTTGGTAAAAATCAGGTACTAGTTTTAGATGATGTATCTTACATATTTGTCCCATTTTCCCAATTGGAATGAAAAGTTCTTAAAAAGGGTAAGTTTACACTTAAAAGCGAACAAAAGCTATATGACACAGTATGAACCAGTCCTTCTAGCATACTGATTGGAAAAGTGACATAAAATACGAAGTCTGTGGCTAGAAGGACTTTATTGCAACATCTGTTATAGAAATATGCAAATCCAAGTCTGAATACAAGGCAGGGTCACAAGCTCAGAGGTAGGCGTTCTGTTTATATCCAGAATGCTGCTACTAAGCTTTTTCAGACCCAGAATTCTGCACAGCTTCAGTAACACAGCCATTAAGAAAGGATAATCCTGTGATCAAAAGGACAACTGGCCCACTCTCTGCTGCAGCTATTCACAGACTATTTGTCCTTTGGCAAGAAAGGGTGTGTTGCTGCAAGAGTAGCATGGTTCTATTCAGTTGTCAAAGTGAAATGAGTGGGCAACGTCATGCAGCTGTGAAGAGGAGTGGCCTCCAAAGCCCAGTTTTAACTCTAAAACTCATGTGTCTTCTCTACCCCATATAAGTTTCGTAAGGGCAGAGTGTCTCCCTCATCACTGCATCTCTAGCACAGAGCACAGTGATGAACACTACAGGTGTTTGAACACCTTACTGCCTAAGAGGCAGGAAAGAAGAGGAGTGAGCTCAAAGATTGGGAAGACTGAAGGAGACAGCATTCCAGTTTAACCAGTTCAAACTGAGTGAGATCAAATCATATTCGATCAGTTGTGTGACCGTGGAGAAATTGCTGAATTGTGATACTCTTATCTGCAAAAGGGGATGATAACAGAATTTACCTCACAGGGAGGACCAAGTAAGTTAAAACACAAAGTACTTGGAACAAGGTCTACTACAAAGTCCTAAGTATATGTTGGCTATTATCATTATATGTTACACCAGTCAGCAATGAAAGCAATTACATAAGATTATAAAATATCTGGAACATAAAAGGTTAAAGAATCAGCAAATATACTCCATATGAGAAGGAAAGAAAGAGCAAATATAAGGAGTTTTAAAATGTTAAAAACATGTGTATCTATGCAGTATAGATTCAGATATAAATAACTGAATAGGACTTCAGAACATCTTTAAAGTTTTAAATCTCATATATTTATAGTATCAGGTGAATAAAAAGTAAAAAATGTGGAGCTACCAAACAAATTACGTTCCAATCAAAGTTTCTACACCTTTCAGAAATGAGCCTCTTCAAATTTCTGTGAGATTTAAAAATACCTGTGAGATTAAACTAAACCTCTAACTCATGAAAAAACAAAAACAACCCTATGGAAGTTCACACACACACACACACACATAGACACACACACACACAAAACAGTGGAGGGTGGATATAATGGACCCTCTTCACACCTATCATCAAGCTTCAACAACTATCAACATTTTATTACTTTTGCCCAGTACCTTTTAACAGCAACAAAAATTGGAATTTTCAGCTTTCTCTGAAAGACCGAAATGGCCAAGGAAAATGTCCAGTAAATTTAAGTACCAGTTATAAGAAAAAAGTCAAGTGAAACTGGCTTGTTATTTTATCTTTTTTAAATTTCAGTAAAAATGGAATAAAGCTTTGAGAAGAACAACACTTACTGGATGATGAGGTCGCAAATGAAAAGTATGAGGTGATACTACGGCTACAGCAAAGAAACGAAGAAATACAAAGCTGCTCACTGCAGAATACTGAACATGAGGGTCATCTGCAGGAAAAAAATGGTGAAATGTCATGCATAAAAACACTGAATTAAAAAACAAAGATGACAAAATAAAAAGATATTGAAAAAACATGTAAACTTAATAGGAGATCAATATAATTTGTCTAGTGGGGACTGAGTTGATGAAATGATAGTAATGATTATGACTAAATTAAAGGAAAAAATCCTATGACTAAAAGAAAGGAATAATATAAAAATTAAAAAAAAAGAAAGGCAAAGCTACCAGGTTTTCAGGAATATTTTAATTTGGAAAAAGACTGCTTTCCTCATCTGCAAGGAAGACTTCTTAAATTGCAACAAAAATAAAAGTAGTATCTAGTACCACCTAGTGGTAATACTGAATCCTTTAAGACTAGGATAGATTATTTTCAGTTTTAGAATATTGTTTCAATTTTCCCCTCAAAAGTCTTGATAATATCAAAGACAATGCAATAAAAACAACTGGTAGGAATCTTTCTTTTAAAAAAGCAATCAATATTCCATATAAAAATGAAGATGAACTGAAGACAATTTGCGGTTTTTGTCATTCATTCACCTACAGCTTTTGTTTCAAACTGGAATGAATACTTAACCCAACAGTCATGACAGGGAAGCAGGCAGTGAGGGGAAAAAGTTTGGATTTGGTTTGCGTTTAAACTCTTATAAGTCACTCAACAGGTAGTCATGGGCAAGTCATTTAACTTGTAGTTCTTCATTAATACTTGCTGCTGCCCACTCACTGTCTCCTCCCTACTCTCTACTCATCTTCCCAGGGTAACAGAAGAACAAATGAGAAAATATGAAAATATTTTATGACAACAAAACTGTCACTACTGTAGTCTACTGAGGATATGAAAACATATTAATATTTAAGCCAACAAAAAAAGTAAAGGTGACACATTTGCATTTATAAAAAGCCATAATATGTTCCAGATAATTTCTATAAACAGAATTAAACGTATTTTTTAAAGCCAAGATCACTGGGTAGTACAGAGTACAATGACTAGCAATATGCTTTTGGAATAGGCCAAATCCAGGTTGGAGACCCTCCTTGTCTGCTGGCCATGTCTTGGACCTTGAGTGAGTTATATAACGTTTCTAAACCTCAGTTTCATTATTTACCTAAGGGGAGCAGTACCTCATGCCTCATGTGGTGGCGTGAGCATGAGAGCAGGAGGAGTAGGAGATGATGCAGGCTAGCACCGTGTGCTCATTCACTATGTACTCAATGTGCTTGTCATGATTTAACTATTTAAAAATATAACTTCTGGGGCGCCTGGGTGGTTCAGTCGTTAGGCATCTGCCTTCGGCTCGGGTCATTATCCCGGGGTCCTGGGATCGAGCCCTACCATCGGGCTCCCTGCTCAGTGGGGAGCCTGCTTCTCCCTCTCCCTCTGCCTGCCGCTCTGCCTACTTGTGCTCTCTGTCAAATGAATAAATAAAATCTTAAAAAATAATAATAAAAAATATATATAATTTCAGTGAGCAGTTCATCTTGCCATATGTTAATGTCTCTGCTCCCTTTACTTGTGCTGTAAAGACTAGATTTAGTATACTTATTTGAAGGTGATTGTTTATGTCTTTAGTAGAATTAGCAAAGGTATCTACGCCTGAATTTATACACATTAGTTAGAAAACTCAGCCCTACGACTTTAGCACTGGGTAAATGTAGTGGAGGCGCAGATTAATGCACACACCGTGTGTGTGTGTGCACATACACACAGACACACACACACACACAAGAACAAGATAAAGTAGCAAAATGTCTTCAGATGGTTACAGATGTCTCACTTAAGAATCTCACACAGCTGGGTAAGATAATTTAAGTAGCTACCTTACCTCCTCCCTCTTCCCATTACAATAGACAGATCTGGAAAGACAGCTATAGCAAGTTTATTTACTTATCAGAGATGCATATAATTAGAATAATTCTAAATATTGACAATCAGAGATAGCAACTCTTATTTTTTATGATACGTTTCTAAACAAAGCCTTGACATAGCTATTCTACCAGATTAAAGCATGCATTTACTGATATATGTACCTCAAAATTCTATGTCTATTGCAACAGAGATGTTTCTAAGGTCTCAAACCCATTTCTGTAAAAATGTCCCACCACCAAAACCTTAGCATTCTCAAACTGTCAAATCTAGTCAGTTGTATTGAACTAAAAATTCTCATTATTTAAATGCAAATAAATAAATAAATGCACGAAGGTACAGATAACAAAGGCGTTTTTGTTTATTACATTTAACAATCTCCTAAGTACTGAGTATAAATGTTTACTTATGTTACAGTTCTAAATGTTTGCCTTTCTTAAAAATAATTTTTGATTTGCTCTTTGTAATAAGTTGTCATATTGAAATAATATGTTTTGAGATTGTAAGGAAATTAAACCCGATGTTTCATAAAAAAGCTATAATTATTTTGCAAAGAAGACTGTACCTATAAACCTAAAACATTTCACATAAGCCAAATCCACAGTAACTCTATTAAAAAAACATCAAATACAGAAAAAGAAATGGCATGTTTTTTAGTAAAATAAGGCACTTACTAGGAAATCTTTGAGTAGCCATTTGCCTTAGAGAATAAAAGGTATCACACATTACAGTGGGGCAGCTCATACTTGATTTTACAATTGTACTGAATAACTTGTCTACATAGTAGCGTAGATTCTCCTGTAGAATTTAACAAGGTAAACATCAGGATTTTAACTTTTACACATTTTCCATAGCCTTTATGGAAAACAATGCAGTGAAAATGAGATTAGGCAGTTACTATCTATTATACTAAAGCTCTGCTTCCCTTCTCTAAACTCACTCAGTTAAAGGACAATTTACAACTTGACCTCATTTAACAGATTTGATTGAGATTAGCTAAATATAACTGGTAAATGTATGGAATAAACTTTACAAGAAGCAACAGAATAAAATCATCCAAAGGGAAATCAGGGAAATAACTTGGACATGCAGGCACACGGACACTGTGGCAATTTTATTTAGTGCAATGGAAACCTGTGACTCTAACATAATCATTGTTTTCCCAGAGACAACTAAAATGTTGGTTGACCAAGTCATTGTGCCACTTAGCCTGGTCAGTCTGACCCCAAAGGGTCTAGACTGCAACTAGATACAGCCTTATTCCACTATTGTTACTAGAGCCAAAGAGAGATAATCAGGAACAAAAATAAAGTGAAACTCCACGACAAAGCAACATTCTAAAAACTAGACATAGGAAATACTAATAGTGTGGGCATTAAGTAAAGAATAAGAAGCACTACATCCTTCCACATAGCACTATGGAAGATTATGTTTGGGAGAAGGCCCATTTTAATGCAGTTATAAAGATAACAAGGACTTACCTTATTATTTTCTACATTATCTCCCTCTTTCAATTTAATAGGATCAATTTCACAGGATTTTGAGGATTCACATATCTGAAGAGAGATTAATTTTTCATTTAATTCGCTTTTCTAAATAATTTGGCAGAAGGAAAATAACTTATTTTTCTGATAATACAATTATAAAAATTAAAACCATAATGTTTATAACCCCCATCCAGAGATAATGTATACAATACTGCAAAAGAACTGTCAAAATTCACTTCTAATATATTTGAAACTCTAGCTAAAACCAAAATCTAGTAACAACAACAACAAAAAGAAAGAAATCCAGTAACAAAAAAAAATAATCATGTAGATTATACTCAATGTACCCTTCAAGTAACAATCCACTGATGGAAAGGTACTTCTGAAGGGCTCAGCCTTATTCTTTCAGTAGTACACGAACGGGTATATGATCCCTGTCACTAGGTCACTTGATGAAAGAGAGGCCACAGAGACTTCAATTATCAGAGGTATAGCCCATACCTCATCTAGAATAGGTTTTAATGTGACTTTCAGGTAGTGCCTTCCCACTATTTTCATCATCTCATCCAGACATCGGGTAGCCAAAGAATTTCCTCTAAAAATTGTGTTTGCATCTCTGAAATACAAACAGAAATAAGGTGAAACCAAGAGCAGTAACACAAATGCTGTGAAATCAATAGCATGAGATATATGACTTTGGCTATATATACAATTTTAGTAATTTTTACCATCCATTTAAAAAGCTTGCTGCCAAGACATGAACAGACATTCCCCAAAGAAGACATAGAGGGCCAACAGACACATGAAAAAGTGCTCAACATCACTCGGCATCAGGGAAATCCAAATCAAAACCTCAATGAGATACCACCTCACACCAGTCAGAATGGCTAAAATTAACAAGTCAGGAAACGACAGATGTTGGCATGGATGCGGAGAAAGGGGAACCCTCCTACACTGTTGGTGGGAATGCAAGCTGGTGCAGCCACTCTGGAAAACAGTATGGAGGTTCCTCAAAAAGTTAAAAATACAGCTACCCTATGATGCAGCAATTACACTACTGGGTATTTACTCCAAAGATACAAATGTAGTGAAAAGAAGGGGCACATGCACCCCGATGTTTATAGCAGCAATGTCCACAACAGCCAGACTATGGAAAGAGCCCAGATGTCCATCGACAGATGAATGGATAAAGATGTGGTATATATATGTACAATGGAATACGACTCAGTCATCAGAAAGAATGAAATCGTGCCATTTGCAATAACGTGGATGGAACTAGAGGGTATTATGCTAAGCAAAATAAGAGAAAGACAATTATCATTATGATCTCACTCATATGTAGAATTTAGTAAACAAAACAGAGGATCATAGCGGAAGAGAGGGGAAAAAACGAGGCAAAATCAGAGAGAGAGACAAACCATAAAAGACTCTTAATCACAGGAAACGAACTTGAGGGTTGCTAGAGGGGAGAGGGTGGGGGGATGGAGCACTGGGTGTTATATAAGACTGATGAATCACTGACCTCTACCTCTGCTGCCATTAGGCTTTTCAAACTTACCAAAACGATTTACCAAAAATAGTAAGAACTTAAAAAAAAAAAAAAAAGCAAACAATATTAATGAACTACAAAAGTGGAATGTGTGTGAATATAAGACAGTGCTATGACAGGACTGGGAAGCCATCTGAATGCTTTTCATAATGTCACACATATGTATACAGGGGTGATACATAATGGGTAAGGAGGAAAAAAACCGGACTTCTGACCTGGCATTTTATCTTGACATGTGAATAATTACAAGAAGCCGCCAAGATTAGTAACAGGAAATTTTGACACTGAATAAAAAAATCCTTCATTAACTGTTAATGTTGCTGTTGGTGGATACCGTTTGCTAACTTAAAGAACTGCCTCTTATTTCTTGCTAAGTGTTCTTTTCAGACTCCCATCCAGTAAGGCTGGTCAATACAAAAGAAGTGAAATTACAAAAAATTTGGCAAACTAAAATCCAATTTCAACACACATAATTAACATTTTAATATAACTCTTACTGTGTATCCTTCAAGTCTAATTCAGCCACTGCAGTGGCAAAAGGAACAAGTTTATCATGGTGCAGCAGCAGTCGTACAAGGGGCAAAACAGCATCATTTTTATCTCGACAAATTTCACCCAAAATGTAAGCAGCTGAGGCAGATATCGGCTAGAATATAGAAAGGCAGAAAACAAGCACAAAATCAAGGAAACACGACTAAATGCCCCATCACTAGCCTGTGTAAGTAATTCAAGCATATTTATTGACTATTACCGTTGTACAGAATAATACTTAATTTTCTAGGGTGCCTGGGTGGCTCAGTTGGTTAAGCGACTGCCTCCGGCTCAGGTTGTGGTCCCGGAGTCCTGGGATCGAGTCCCACATCAGGTTCCCGGCTCAGCAGGGAGCCTGCTTCTCCCTCTGACACCTCTCCCCTCTCATGCTGTTTCTCCCTCTCAAATAAATAAATAAAATCTTAAAAAAAAAAAAATTTAATTTTCTAAAACTTTTCTCAGAGATGAAATTTCAAGCATGTCCTGGAATCAGTACTGTGGTTCAGATAAACTGAATATATATATGTATATATATTGACTATTTTAATAAAACTTGATACTCAAATCTTTTCCACATCATTTATAGGATTATTTTAGCCATTTCACATTAAATCATACCCTTAAGATTTTTAAAGTACCTGAACATCTGGTGATTTTAGCAGCAACGTTTTCAAAGGACCATAGTACTCTGAAGGAAGCACATAGTCTTCTGTATAACATATATTTAATCGAAGAGATCCCAGATCATCAGTTTTAGATGACTTGTTTCCATTGTCTCTTGGTTGTAGCAAGTACCTAAAGTAAAAATACAGTTGAATTCATGAGATGATAATGAGCATCCAAGTCAGTGAGGTAAATAAACAGCTAAGCTGTAAAAAAAAAAAAAAAAAACCAAACCAAAAAAGTCAACTTAGTATTTAAGGTTAAGACACTTTATAAGTAGCCAACTATCAATCTTCAGAGGCTTAATATTGGTTGTATACTGAATAGAAAGCTATAAACAGATTTTTACCCGGGAAACAAAAAGTACAGGTAATACAAAAATTAAGATCTCAAAGGGGTTGAATTAGTTTGATTAGCTTGTAGATTTAGGAAAAGAGAATAAAAAGTAAAACATTTAAAATCCAATGTATAATCAAAAATAACATCTCACTACCTAACCTAAGACACATTTAGCTGAAATAGATAAGACATACCATAAGAAGGCACAAGTGATCTTGTTTTAAAGTAAATCTTATATTTGTAAAAATCTGAACTTATTTTTTAAAAAGTTAGTGACTGAAGGTTTATAGATTTTTATATTATTAAAGGAGAAACAATGTAACTACACTGAAAATATTTTTATTTGCAGAAATCAGATGTACATGAATTTTTTTTATTTAGGCAAGTAGAAGGCAAAAAATATATATGTACAAAGAGAGGTTTAAAATTTTCCAAGAAAAATGTTTAGAAATCAAGAGGAGTTTGTTGGACAAAAATCAGAAATCTAATAGTTATTTTTAAAGACTTTTTATCATGGAAATTTAATAACATATACAAAAGTAAAGAGAACAGTATATCTATTGAACCCCCATGCACCTATCACCTAGCTTTAGTAATCATCAATGCGAGGCTATTCTTGTTTCAGCCATACCTCTACTCACTCCTCCCATCCCATTCCTGCATTATCTTAAAGCAATTTCCAGACGTCTTATAATTTTATCTATAACTATTTCAATATATATAACTATATATAACTTTTTAAAAATTATCATTATCCAGTTTGTGTTCAAACTCTCCCAAACTTTATCATGAACACTTTTCTACAGTTTGTTCATATCCAAGGTCCATACATTACTTGTTTCTTTTAACCTATAGATTCCCTATACCCAAGAAATCTGGTAGTTAGAGTAGAATTTTCCACAATTAGGGATTACGCTAAATCTATCTCCATGACGTCACTTAACATGTTCTTTGTCCTCTCTGTACTTTCTGTATATTGGCAGTCAGATCTAGAGGCTTGGCTAGATTCAGGTTTGATATGCTGGCAAGAACATTTCACTGATAGTGTGTAGTTCCACAAAGAGGCACTAATGTCTCTCTTTTTGTGATATGAGCAGTCACTGATGAACACTGCCTAGAGTCATTAACTTTCAGAGATTATAAAATGATAGCTTTTTTATTTTTTAAAGATTTTACTTATTTTTTTTTGTCATAGCGAGAGAGCACAAGCAGGGGGAGCGGCAGGCAGAGGGAGAAGCAGGCTCTCTGCCGAGCAGGGAGCCCGATGTGGGACTCGATCCCAGGACCCTAGGATCATGACCTGAGCCGAAGGCAGACGCTCAACGGACTGAGCCACGCAGGCGTCCCAAAATGATAGTTTTAGAATTCTATCATTCCTCCTTTACTTACTACCTGGAATACTTTTTATAAAGTAGAGTCATGAGTTTTGATACTTACTTTTGATATTTATCACCTATGGCCTCCCCATTATACTAACTTGTTTAAAAACAGAAGGTAGGGAGGGTTTAAAAGAATATTTACTAGTTTTGAGAAAGATAGAATTAAAGACATAAAAGGAAACTAGAGAATCAACCAAGCAAAATTTAAAAGATGAGAGGATGACAATAAAGGGAGAAGAAATTATATAGAAATTATATCACTATCTACGAAAGAGGAAACTCTATTTTGAAACACCAGCCTTCAGAATTTCTATTCTGATTTGAGAAATAATGTTTTAAAGATTTGCCTGAGGAAATAATTGCATATAAGCCTATTAGCAAAGGTGACCCTGAAGTACCTCTAAGGGAAAAGTCTAGTTGGCTGATCACCAAACATCCTGAAAAGGACATTACTTTGGTCAAATTCCACAATCTACTATATGTTTTATAGACCTGCAAATTCAGATACCTAGTTTTATCTAAAAGTAAACCTGAACTGCAATGACTGAGCATAGAGACTGGTATATTTAAAGTAGAAAGATAATTTCTAAATTTATGAAAAGAAATACAACAGTCAAGCAGTAAAAATACCTGCACTTTTTTTTTGTGACCAATACATTTTATTATGCAAGCAAATGTTCATTCACAAAGGTAGGGCAAAGAGTGGTTATATTAATAATGAATACCCTCAACTCACTACGTCCCCCATGCACTTACCACTCGGCTTCAACAATTATCACTGTTTCCCATGGTGCTTCGCCTATATTCCTCACTGCAACTAATACATTTTTTTTTTAACCTGTTAATACTTTTTAATCTGTTTAATACATTTTTTTACCTACTGATAAGCTATCTGGAAAGCCATATTATCAGAGGGACTATGGTGAGTACAGAGATACAACACAGAGACTGAGGTAGTCTTAAGAATTCCCAGCTAAGATTAACAGTTTTGCCAAGGAAATAGTAATGCTTCTGGAGCAGAATCTCCTTCTTTCTTGATTGTATTTAAATGGGCAGTACCTACCCATGTTTGCCTCTTTGGGATCCTTTCTTATTATTCTAATAATCCCTTCCATTTTAACTAGTGTTTTCCATATATGGGATATAAAAATAAAATAAAAATACTTTTATTATAGTTACAACTTGGTTCTGCCTCCCTAAGATTGCACTTACCCATCTTAAATCTTAAACAATGTCCCCATATTCTAGTCAGATTTACAGACTCTGTTTTGGTTTGTTCTATAGGAATTTTACTCAGAGGGCAACTTTAATTCCCTTATCTCCAAATTACTGGAGGAAGGAGTATACTTTGTCCCTCTGTTACTCTCACAAAACTACAAAATACCAGCAAAATAGATCTATATAATCCTAACATGGCCTGTTCTGTGCAGAGGTATTAGGGCAATGCTATGCCAGTTACTAATTATTATGTATGCACTCCTTTAGAATGCCCAGGAACCCCAGAAGGGCTCACTGCTGCTTCATTTTTTAAGCTTGTTTCCTTGGGTTTCTTCAGAAGGGTAAGAAATCCTTCTGGGCACAATATCTCATCTGTGTCTACTTGAAAAAACATAAAATTTCAGAATACCCTCAACTCACCACCTCCCCATGCCCCTTCAATTTTTTTTTTTAAAGATTTTATTTATTTGTTAGAAAGAGAGAGAGAGAGCACACGCACAAGCAGGGGGAGCTGCAGGCAGAGAGAGAAGTAGGCTCCCTGCTGAGCAGGGAGCCCAATGCGGGGCTCAGTCCCAGCAGCCTGGGATCATGACCTGAGCTAGATGCTTAGCTTAACGACTGAGCCACCCAGGCGCCCCAGTGATTTGTTATTTTATAACATTGTTTAAAAAGGTCCTATTTAAACCCTGAAGAATCCCTTGTGGACTAAGTAATCTTGTATGAATCAGAGGTAAAGAGAAAACCCTCAAGATTTGTTAAATGAGGATACATGGCCATGCCTAAGGGTCAAGGGATTAAAAAAAAAAATCAAATACATTTTCTTCAGTTTTTGAGTAAAGCATTTCAGTTTCAAAGAATAAGAAAAAGGAAATAAAGAGGAATTATTAACTGAAAGTAGAATTCAGTTGCTCTACACATATTTTTTTATTCACAATTGGAGAGGCGTAAATGTAATCCTGATGCTCTCAAGATTCAGCCATTTTGAAAGGTCCTTAACAGAAAAAAAATCTAGCATTTGAAAATTTTTAACAAGGTCTGTATAATTGAAGTTAAGGTAGGCAGGTAAAAACTACAATTATTTGTTCATAAGGCTGAAAACAAGCATAATGAAGTTATGTTTAAAAGCTGGAAAGTAACTGTTCAGAGGCAGCTCTACTAACACTTGAATGCTGTTTCTGGTTCTATAAAGATAAGCATTATCAGTGGATTTTTACTTAAAATTGGAGATTAAAGATAGGTGGCAAAATCAGCAAACTAGACAACCAACTCATATCAAGTAAAATATTAATCTAGTTTTAAATATGTATAAAGTGCTTATGTTGAAAAACCCCAACCATTTGTTTCATTTACTATTTGAATCTTACATTCAGCATGAAAATTACAACATGAAAAGATGTTTGTAGCTATTGTTTTTTCTTTTCAAGATTTTATTTATTTATTTGTCAGAGAGAGGGAGCGCACGCGCGCACAAGCAGGGGGAGTGGCAGGCAGAGGGAGAAGCAGGCTCCCGCCGAGCAGGGAGCCCGATGTGGGACTCAATCCCAGGACCCTGGGATCATGACATGAGCTGAAGGCAGACGCTTAACCAACTGAGCCACCCAGGTGCCCCTCTATTGTCTTTTCTTAATGTCCATTTTTACATGTTGGATCATTTGGGGGGAAATTGTGCCAATCTGTACAATCACACAAAGGTTTTGCACACATTAAGACACTGACATTACAGGAACTGGTGAAATGAGATTAAACTAGACTGCCTCTGAGGTTCTCTTTCTAACTTTCCAAACAATGGCATACTGGTATGACAACAAAGGATGCAGAAATTCTGTATGTATTGCTCTGGAGGAATGATGATGACAGCAGCAATCACTGTAATGATGAGAGCATGAGCTATACCCATGGTCACTGCACTTGCAGCTTGTTTCATTTATGAGGATGAATGCATTTCATCTTCTAACAACTCTGGGAAGCAGGTACTATTTCTACTATCCCTATTTTATAGCCAGAGAAAGGCAAAGCCAAGTGAGGAGTAACTTGTCCAAGGTCACACGGGTAGTTATGGCAGAGGTTAAGATTTGAACGAAGGCAATTTGGTTCCAGAGCCCATACCAAGAACCACTACCAAGGTTCTACAAATATTTACTGAAGTTCTACTACACTGGCAAGTGAGAAAAGCAAGGTGCAGATCAGGATAATATGTGCCCATTTGTGTAAAGAAGGGAAAAGAATATATACATATTTGACTATATTCCATAAAATATTTCCAGAAACTCAAAACAGTGATTGCCTCAGAAGAGGGGAAATGATTAGCTAAGGGACTGGGGCAAGACACAGATTTTTACCTTTTGAACTGTGAACCGAGTATATTACCGATTCAAAAAATCATATAAAATTCTATTATCTATAAGGTTAAAGTTAAAAGGAGTTACTATCAACACTAACAAGCTCTCCTAACATGAAGTTTCAGAATAAAGAACATATGTCATTGCTAAGGAACTGAAAAGCCAAGAAAGGAATGGGAGAATGACTGGATTATGTCGTAATCTGAGAATAAAATTAAATTGGAACCATTAAAATCCGTTATCAGGAAAAGACTATAATAGACAAATACTAATTGGAAATTATGTGAAAAAAGAAAGCAAATTGAAACTTTTCAAACAACAGGATTACATTACTGATAATTATTCTTTTTCCTACTACGAAGATTAGAAAGAATATGCCTGAAATTCTGAAGGTAAAGAAAGCTTTTCCTGCGTTTTCATGCAGTTACCATCAATCCCACAGGGGGATGCTATAGCTCTACAAATGACAAAGGAGCCTAAGTTTAATTTCTGATTTAAAATGGCATTCACATTTTTATACTTCCTTGTATCTATGGAAGTATAAATAAATTAGGAGATGTTTCTATTCCATGTTGTATAAATTTTTTTAAAGATTTATTTGAGAGAGAGCAAGAGATAGCAAGGGGGAGAGAGAGAGAGAGAACAAGTGGGGAGAGGGGGAGAGGGAGAGGGAGAGGGAGAAGCAGGCTTCCTGATGAGCAACGAGCCAGAATTTGGGCCTTGATCCCAGGACTCTGGGATCATGACCTGAGCTGAAGGCAGATGCTTAACTGACTGAGCCACCCAGGCGCCCTGCATGTTGTGTAAATTTTAGAACTTACACTTTTGGCTTTAAAATGTTTTAAAATACTGGCAAAAAAATCTATAGGAATAAACTTAATTTCTGTTTGTCAGTGTTCTTACATCCTGCCAAGGTGGACAAAGTTTGTCAGATTTGGAGGACCTGTCTGGAAACAGTCTTACTTAAAATACAAGCCGGGTGGCACATTTCAGGTTCACTTTGAGGGGTCCTGAGAGGCGTAACAACTCACTTTTTAATTTTGTACGAGTGGCATGCCATACAATTTTAAAGACCTAACAAAGTGAGTGCAGAGATTTTCTTTTTCTTTAAGACTTTATTTTTTTTTGAGAGAGAGAGAGAAAGCATGAGCAGCGGGGAGAGGTAGAGAGAGGGAGAAGCAGACTCCCCGCTGAGCAGGGAACCTGCCATGGGGCTCGATCCCAGGACCCTGGGATCATGACCTGAGCCAAAGACAGACACTTAACCGACTGAGCCACCCAGGCTCCCCAAGAGATTTTCATTTTAAAATGTATGCTATTTTACAGAAGGTGAAAGAAGACATGAGGTGGGGGGTGTGACAGGTCTCAAAGGTTGTTTGTCAATTTTTCAAAGTGAGCAAGCTTAATCCCCTCCAAAGCTGGATACATTTTTGAAATTATACAAAATGCCACCAGAAAGACCAATAAATCTTAGATCTGCATTAGCAAGAGGTAAAAATAAAATAAAAATTTTGAGTCTAAAAATCCATCTATAACAGAGTTCAAAGTGAATTATGTCTGGCAGTCAATATGTAGAGGCAGGCTCTTTTAAAGACAAATGAGATTGGTGCCCACAGTAAGAAACATCTACACACTTAGTTTCAACTCCTCTTCTAGACACTGAAACTGAGTTCTAAATAGCAGGCATTAGAGGCAAATGAGAAAGGCCTGTTTTCTTTATGCCCAGTAGAAACCCAAGTCTAGCATGAGGGCTGCTGGGCAACCTACTGGAAGGCATGGATAGGCATGCTTTTAAGTGCTCTAGACAGAAAAAAATGATAGTTTCACATCAGTTCTGTTAAGGAAAATAACATCAGTTTAATGTATGAACATTACGTTTTATCAACAATCAGTTTAATGTCACTGTTAAAGACATAAAAAGGTAAAATACTGTATATTTTATATATTGAGCCACCAGAGCACCTCAAGAAAGTATTTACTCAATCAGCTCAACATCCGGACCCTAGACACACTTACTTACTTACTTATTTATTTATTATGAGTGGGGGTGGGAGGAGAATCTCAAGCAGACTCCCAGCTGAGCACAGAGCCCAATGTGGGGCTTGATTTCACAACCTTGAGATGATGACCTGAGCTGAAATCATGAGCTGCACGCTCAACCAATTCAGCCACCCAGGCTCCCTGACCCTAGACATTTAGAAAGTAACATCAGAGCCATTCATAGTGCATCTCAGTAGGGTGTGGTAAAGGAAAATCACTGGTTAGATCCCATAAACAGCTGATTCCCTGCCATAAACCCCTCTGTTTTCAAACATCCACAGTTCCCATTATATTAATAAGGCTTCTGTACTGAAGATGCTGATTTGTGACCAAGCATCTTACACCTGGGCAACTCTTATATAATGTTTTAAATGATTTTAATTTTCTCCTTAAAGATTTCATTTTTGAACAGAACAATATTCCTAGACAATTCAGTTCTTATATCTCAGTACTAGAGGTTAAGTCATAAAACCATCAATGTACTTCTATTTCTGCAAAAATAAATAAACCAAATCAATAAAATTTAATGACTTCTGGCTTATTCTACCTCAAATTTAAAAATCTGCTTATAGTAAGCATTTATCTGCATGTACATTTTATTAAAGGAGATGACCTACTGTGGAGTTCACTAGAATGTTTGTGTTCTTACCAGGCTTGATGAGAGGAATCATTTCTTAACACGTTCACAGGAACCTTAATCTCGCCCAGGAAAATATCTTGGACCAGGTTTCCATTGTTCCACAAGTCGATCCTGAAAATTTAAAACTGGCTTTATTTTTTGCAAACAATGTTTAAGAGAACACACGCCACCAGGTAGCTTCAAATCACTTTGATTGTATTATAGCATTAATTTTACATGCTTAAAAGTAAGAGATGTTAGCACTGTCATATGCCTTATTAACTAAACTAAGAAAACAAAATATTGCAGTAGCTTTTATTTATAAGCACAGAATGTAACTATTTTAAATAGTCTACAAGAAAGCACTTAAGTTTCTTAGTTTCAAAGTCTAGGCTTTATTTTAACCTGTAGCAGTAAGAACTAGAGTTACTTTGTTGAATCTGAGAAAAGAAACCATAAGACTACAGTTTCTTTCTCAATTAGAGCCAGTTAATATGTAAAGATAGGTGATTTGGAAAAATACATTACCTGATCATTCCAAACATGTGACTAACACACCCTTTAGATGAACACACTGTTAACACCACACCTGTACATGCACTTACAGAACTTTCCCCTCCCAAACAGCATAGAGATTTAAGACCTAAATAGCACAAACTTCAAACACATGCACCTGTTGAATTATCTTACAAGACTTCTTACCTCACTGAAATTTCTGTTAGACAGCAGATATGTTAAGAAGAATAAAAAAATTATTTCTAAATTGGCTAAAATATAATTACTTTTCTATATATTCTTTGCACCCATTATGCTATGATTCAGAAATTTAAAGAGCAATTAAGTTTGTGAAAATTAAAAATATAGTAAAATAGGTGAAAATTAGGTCATCTTTGGTTTTAAATAAATACACCTTGACTACTTCTGCAAGGAAAACAGATTTTGAAAAGATAATACGAATTTAAATTAGATGCATGTTCCTCTAAGTTTCATCAACTAACTTGCTAAAGAGAAATCTATTAAGCTTGGCTCACCTATTTTCTTTTTAGGATTTTTTTATTTGGGATTTAGGATTTTCTTTTGGCACCAAAAAAAACAATTCTGTAAAACTCCAAGACAAATACCTAATTTCTAGCTTTTCAATGTCCTCCTCTTCTACCTGGAACTGGGACTTCCTTGTGTAACTACTGGATCTGGTTACCTGTGAACAAAAAATTTTAGTTGACAACATATTTTTAAATATTTTTTTCCTACAGGAACTTAAAAAACTATCAAAATGTTCAATTGTGTTTAGTATAAACAAAGGGAAAACGCTTAGGTAACAGTTTCCCCCAAAGCTAAAGATTAAAATGGCTATGGAAGTATCAGGGAGGAAAGAATAAGGCAGTATAAAAATACCAACGACAACCTTGCCTCCATGCCCTCCCTTATCAACTCAATCTACAGCAACATTAGGTTCTCTGACTCACATGTAATCTGTCAGTGGCTCAAAGAGTGTTCTATTTTGGTGAAGCTGCACATGCTAAGAACCGTTTGAAGACTTTCCCACATTTCTCAAGCTATCATTTCTATCCTTACACCTCCTTCTCGCATTTTTACCAAAAATATCAAGGCTACTGGCAGGGACTTCCTCAGCTCCCATCCACCTGAACATGTCCATTCTCACACAGGTCCTTCTACTTGATGAGTTTTCTCATTTCTTCTGAACAAGAGATGAGATGATCCTCCTCTTTCCCAAGACTATTGCACCCATGCATGATATACAGTAAGCATTTGATCTATTTTAATTATGGCTTTCATTACCAGCTTATTCACCTCACTCAAGGCTAAGAAAAATTCTACACTTAAATTATGGTCTTCCTATCTGCTTCCTTTCACAGACAAATATCTCAAAACTGTAATCCATCCTTAGAGCTGCCACTTCCTCACACCCACTCACTATAGTAACTCCTTATAATCTGGTTTCCTCACAGATCACCCTCTCCAAACCCCTCTTAGTCACCAAGTCTGATGGTGAGTCCTTAGTTCTTGTCTTCCTTGACCCCTCTATCAGAACAAGTGAATACAACTATACCTCCTTGCCAGAAACACTCTTTTGAGTTTACCCAGGCACTACCCAGGCGACCTCCTGCTCTCTGCTTCTTCCTGTGGGACCTCTTCTTCCTCAGAACCTATAAATATGGGTTTTCTCCATGGTTTTAACTTTTATTTTGCTTTAAGAGCTGCAAAGGGCTGTACAGTTTACAAAGTGCTTTCACATCCATTATCTTCTTTGTTCATCAGAATGCTGCTCTGAAGCAGGCAGGGCTAGATTTATTATCCTCATCTGGAAAAATGAGGAAGTTAAGAGATGTGCTCAAAGCTAAATATCTAATAAGTGGCAGAACTGAGCTTCCTCACTTTTCTCCTATACTGTATACCTCTATTCCCTTGGCTTTCTTGACTCTCTCTAAGCAAATCTTGAGTCCTTATCTACAGCCATCACCCATCTTAAGTTTCAGTCATGAACTGCCTATTGCAAGGTTTTCATGTCAGACCTCAAGTTCATTATGTCCCAAACTGAACCACTTCTGCTTTCCTTAACTTTTCCCTTATTCCAGATTTGAAACCATGAGGACATCGGACTTCTCCCTTTGTGTCTTTTCTTCTATAATCAATTTGTTATCCTGCCCTTTACAGCTTCTTTCTCATCTGTCACTTTCTTTTTCCATGTTACACTCTTGGATCAGAACCAACCCCCCCCCCACTTTTTTTTTTTTTTAACACCTAAACTGTAAGTAAGAGTTTCTTGATCTCTGTTCTTTCTCAGCCACTGGCCCACAGATCATGGTTAATTCTTCTCAAAACACTGCATTACTCTTACCACTTCCAGGCTCAAAAACATTCAACAGCTACTCTGTAAGCACACCAGCCAGGTATTCAATGTCTTTCATAGTTGGTCCAAGTCTAGCTTTTAAGCTTTGTTCCAATTATTCTCTTAAAGAACCTTTCCAGTTAAATCATTATTTGCTATTCTTTGGACATAACTTTCTGTTTTCTGTCTCTTTGTCTCTGCTCAAAATGTTCTTTCTAATACTCCTTTTCCCTCACTTAACTTGGCTGGAGCAGAGCTCATCCGACCTCCCCAGCATCTACTGCATTTTACTGCTGTGTGCACATATGCATACGTGTGCTCTGTGTTTCTTGCTTTATTTAGCTCGCGGACAGAGATTGAATCTTATCTTTATAATCAGCTCAACAAAGGGCTTTTGAATAAATGCTTTAAGGCTTCACAGGTACACTTGGGTATAGCAAGCAGGGCAGGCCTTGCCTTTCAAAGGACCATCTGCTTGCTGCAAGTTGCCCCATGTTTTCTGCAGGCTAGATGTAATAGCCATTGATAAATGTGTAACAACCAAAGTCCTTAGCCAGGAAATGGAAAAGTCTCACACTGGTACTTTTTCTTTTGTTTTTCTTTCTCCCTTGCCTCCACCCCTACAATTCTTCCTACTTCAATTTAGTATTTTCTTTAACCTATGTTTCTTTATTAAAGTACAGTAATCAGGCATGGCTAGATGTGCTCTCACTCGTCTCCACTTGGAATTATCAAGAAAAACACACACAAAAGAGGAAAAAGCACATAATATAACTTTCTCCCAAATCTTTCCTACCTGTTAAATCTCACTTGCAACATGTTCTATGGTTAGAACACAATCTTTAGAAATTAGAGGTCAACTTTTTTTTTCTGTAGTTTTCAAATAATATGAAAAAGGGTTTCTTTAACAAATGCTCCACAGTAAAGAACTCCAAAGCACTGTATTTTGGGGCAACTTCAAGGCAGCTGAAGATCTCTATGAAAATAAGCCTGTGTCTGTAGAGGCAATTAGCTAAAAAGAACTTAATAATAAGGCCTTAATCATATAGTACTTTATGGTCTCAAAGCATTCTCCCATTTGGGCCTCCTAAAAACTCTGTCAGGTTTGGCTAGTGTTTTCTCTTACAAAATTATCCTTTCACAAGATAAAATTAAACCTCACATTTAGTGATTTATTCCATGTCAACTGGGACAAGAACTCCAACCAAGTGACGTCATACTTACTTTACTAGTGATTTTCAAGTACTCTGTAGAAGAGTCCAGTGGCCACTGTGTGCCAGGTGGGGGGCTGGGTAAAGTCGGGGCGGTGTGGAGGAGGGTGTGACAATGGGGATGACTAAGAAGGTGGCCCTAGTGTGGCCGTAGTCCTCCCTAACCCCAAATCAGTTATGGCTCTGCCTTTATTTGTTTTATATACTGGGCCTCTACCACATTACATCACGGTTCTACTGCTCTTAGAATACAAATGCTTAGTTGCATTAGTTGATTAAATGATTACTATGGCTATAGTTCAAAAAAAGAAGTAAACCAGCATTCAATATTAAATATTCAGTGTCAACATTTATATAAAATAAAAAGTTACCTCAAAATAAAAGATTTCATTAAACTGCGGATTGCTTGTTTTCTTCTTTACTTTTGTCTTCTTTTGGTCATTCCTGTTCCAATGTGGTAGAGTTTTACCTTGTAGAACTTAATAGTACACAATTATAAAACATGCTATTTCCAACCAGGGAGCCTGACCTCCCTTTAGCTGTTAAGATGACTCAGGGAAAACTATAGTTTTAAATATTACTTGGGGAAAAAACTTGAGGTGTCTCTAAAGACTCAAATCAAAGAAAATACAAGTTTGTATATGTAATATATAACAAGATTGTATTTTCTCTCTATGGCTACACTAGATTGACTGTCAAACTTATTTTATATATACTAGCTTATTTTATATCAGAATGGTAAAAGGAAGACAGTGAGATTCAGGGTACCTTTATCTATGCTGAAAAATACCTGAGGAACATGAAAAGCATTCTTAACTAATCTTGGGCTTCAGCTACAATATGGCTTTTTAAAAAACTTTTTATTTTGAGGGCGCCTGGGTGGCTCAGTTGGTTAAGCGACTGCCTTAGGCTCAGGTCATGATCCTGGAGTCTCGATATCGAGTCCCGCATCGGGCTCCCTGCTCAGCGGGGAGTCTGCTTCTCCCTCTGACCCTCTTCCCTCATGCTTTCTCTCTACCATTCTCTCTCTCAAATAAATAAATAAAATCTTAAAAAAAAAACTTTTTAGTTTGAAATAATTAGAGAAGGTTGCAAAGAAATGTACAGGGAAGTCCCATGCAGTCTTTCCCCAGCCTCTCCCAATTTTAACATCTTATGTGACAGTAGGACACTATCAATACTAATAATGACTCTTAATTTAAAACAAATTCATATGCCAGTTTCCATTTGTATGTTATTAAATGATTACACTAAAGAATTTGTCTTCAACTACAGATTATAAACAAAAACAAAAATAGCTCCACTAGGTTAAACATTTTTAACATACAGAACTAATCCCTGGTAGCATGAATGTTAAAGGATTGAGTATCTGCTTTCAAATTTAAAACCATCTATAGTAATAACAGTGCAATACTGTTTGAGCACACAGTGAGTACTAGGCATGGCACTAGGCATTTTATATACATATATAAATACATTTTTTAAAGTGACTTACTGGTGATTTTCTAACAAATAAAAATACCTATATTGTATACCTAAAACTAATATTTAACACGGTATGCTGACTATCCTGGAATTAAGAAAAATTAATAAAAATAAATAATAAAAAGAATACCTAGAGAGCCTGAAGTTGGGGAGAAGGGGTGTGTGTCTGTGTATGTATGTATGTATGTGTTTGGTATGGAGGGAATATTTTGTTCTTTGTTTCCTGATTTTAAACCTTCAAGTTGTAGGCAAATTTCAGACTAGTCAGGCTCTGAAAGAAATCATAATGAAGTTATAAAATACGAAATAGACAAATTGCTGTAGGTTTTTCCATAAATCATCATAAATAATTTTAAATCAATGATATGGTGCACTTTACCATGTTCTGGTACTTCAGCAGTCTGTCTACAGCTTGGGATTCTCTCTGTAGAGCATAGATGCCGTGAGTAGAAAAGGCATTTTTAGTTCTGAGCTGCTTTCCAGATAAAAATATGGAAACTGCCTTGTGATTCTGGGCTAACATTTCTTAAAACAGGATTTTACCTACATAAAACCTAAGACATTTGAAGGTAGGAAGGCCAATGATGAATGAAGGTCAAGTTTATGTTGTAAAGTACATTTTAACTACTATAAACCTAATGTTGCTTCCCACAGTCTAAGAGTCCAGCATATTTGAAAGGGCAACCACTTTCTTTCTATAAAAACACGGGTGCCTGGGTGGCTCAGCTGGTTGGGCGACTGCCTTCGGCTCAGGTCATGATCCTGGAGTCCCGGGATCAAGTCCTGCATCGGGCTCCCAGCTCAGCAGGGAGTCTGCTTCTCCCTCTGACCTTCCCCCCTCTCATGTGCTCTCTCTGTCTCATTCTCTCTCTCAAATAAATAAATAAAATATTTAAAAAAAAAAAAACAAAAAACAGGACTTGGTTGTTTGCAAGTGTGTAACAGAACTCACTAGAGATCTTTCTTTCAAAGCATTCACTACTTTGTGTCATAAATAGCTATTTAGCATTTATTCTTAGAATCTTAATTTGGTAATTCTTAAGTCACATTTTAAAACTTAAAAATCTAATAATAATTTGCTCTCCTACTCTGAATTCTGAACTCCAGGTTACAAATAGAAGCCAACCACTGATCATTTCAATGTAATGAAGCATCTACTGTCAAAGAAGGAAATCATTTGTTAGGCCCATATACATATTGAGTCTTCAGATCCAGAGACGTTTACATTTCTGGATTAAAATCAGTGTACTTATGGTAAATAAAGGCATGTTTGAAATTGTTTAGAGGTAAAAAAAAAAAAAAATCTAATAATAATTCAATAAACATTACCTACCAATGACATGGATGGAGCTAGAGCGTATTATGCTAAGTGAAATAAGTCAGTCAGAGAAAGAGAAATACCATAATATGATTTCACTCATATGTGGAATTTAAGAAACAAAACAAATGAGCATAGGGGAAAAAAAAAAAGAGAGAAAGGCAAATCAAGAAACACTGACTCTTAACTACAGAGGACAAACTGTTGGTTACCAGCAGGGAGGTGGGTGGGGGGGTGGGGGAAATAGGTGATGGGGAGTAAGGAGCGCACTTGTGATGAGCACTGGGTGATGAATGGGAGTGCTGGATCACTGAACAGTACACCTGAAACTAACATTACAGTGTATGTTAACTAACTGGAATTTAAATAAAAACTTAAAAAAAAATAAACATTACCTAGAAGGGCCCACTAGAGAAACTGTTGCATAAGGGTCACAGCTTTGTCCATTTATGAGAGGCAACCCATGGCATGCCATGATGCTAAGAAAGAATAAAAGAAAGTTAACATATATTCAAGTTTAACAACATAAAGCATTATTTTTAAATATAAATTAATATATTCAAAGGGTTAAAACTGTTTTCCACAAGTCTGCAGAAGTATGCCTATATACCACCTACCCCAAATACATCTATCTATACTGTGCACTTATTTATGCTATATTTCTGAAATGGGACTTAAACTAGATTGCCACAATCAGTACTTGGACTACCAAATAATATGTAGCACACATCCCCCCACTAAATATCCAGCAAGGCCCAATCGTGGTTTGACAATATATTAAAACTGCTGTGGCTTCTAAACAGGAAAAGAATGTGGTGTGAACCTTAAAGGAGAAACTACAAACCAAGCTAGATCTATGGCATCACATCCTCTGCTAAAGCATGAATGAGAAACAAGGAAACGACTGTGGTTTCCACTTAAAATCTGATTCATAAATAGAGGGCAAGCCTCACACAATTCTGGAGCCTTTTATTCTGATTCTCAGTAACAGCTCCTATATCATTCTGCAGGAAATGTTTCAGAACTTAAAAACCAAGGTCTTCTAATCCGATCTATAGGTAAAGTCACTGGTATTTACAGAGGACATAGAATCTAACTTAAAGATCTGCTCCCCACATTTCCTCACTCAATATTTAGTTCATGAATTTAGTTTAACATCTAAGGGTCTGCATTTTGTAATGTCTATGAAAAACTCATGAGAGTTGCTGAAAAGTATTCTTTGTTGAAAGATGTGGGCTATTGAGCAACATCCTTATTTCTCTCCACAACCCACAGATCATATATGTGGGTGAAGTGCATATGCTGTGCTGCCAAGTAAAGAAATAAATGATAATATGACTCATTTCTATTAAACTGAGTATCAAAAATCAAATTTTAAAAATTTCTGAAACTAACCAAAGAAAGCACAGGCCAAGATAATAATTCTGGTTATTAATGTTAGGTTCAGGTACAGTCAAATTTTCCAACTATATACCGTTTGAAACTTAACAGTCCTCAGGCTAAATCTCAAAATGATACCTGGTTTTTATATAGCATTTGTAGTTTACCATGTATTTTGACAAAATGTATCTAATTCCCACAACTGCCTTTGAGAAAAAAGCACCTTAAAGAGGAAAACAAGACCCAAAAAGATCATGTGACACAGTAATAAAATAAGGCTAAAGAGGTAATACTACTTGTACAAAGTGGGCCAAGACCCAACTTCTACTTTCTTAACTGTTTCTAAAGTCCAGTGTCTTTCTACATTCCCTACTGCACCTGAATTTATTGTATTACTCTCCTTGTAATACCAGATTTATCTCATGTAAACACTAATTATGAAAAATCTTAATTATAGAAAGTCACTATAATTTTATGAAATATAAAAAAACCTAAGAAAAATGCAGTTCATTATACAAAGACTTCTATAAGAATACTTCACAACGCAAAAGAATGATGTCCATAAGCCAGAAATATGAATCTATAAAAATCATCAGAAGTGGTCTTAACTTTTAAATGTAAGATAGTTTTAAAATTGTTTTGACAAACTCAGTATTATTAAATACAAATTATTTTATTTACTGCATGTCATGAAATATTTTTCTAATTACTGAGAATACAACTACTCTTCTAATCAGTGAACTAAGCAAATTCATATCATAAACCATGGATAAGCAGAAAACAAATGTTGAAAATGAGCTTAGTATACTAAATCATCTTACATTTTGTTTAAATATGACATTTGATATTACTACATTTTCTAGAAATTGCAAAGGAAAATAAATTTAGTCCAAACTTGTTTAAAATATAGAATGACCTAAATCTCTTCCTTGAGGTTTTGTTGTTGTTTTAAACTAGAAGACAAGTGTTAATGTCTATGTACAGCCAAGATGGAGTAACAGGGAAAAGAATTACCTCCCTGCCTGAAATAACCGGGGGCGGGGGGGGGGGAGGAACAAAATTGGCAGTGCAGGACACTGATCTCTGAGGGGAGAAGAAATGAAGTGGGCCCCTAACTGTCCCAGCTTACTGCTAGAGGGAGAGTTGTCAGTTGGCAACTAGAGTTCCCAAGGCAGAGTACCAGAGAAAAGAAAAGCTGCACAGAAAGAAACCTCCAGAGAGCTGTAAGAATCCCTCTGGGGTCATTAGCTGAGTGTTGATAAGCATATACGTGTGAGGAAACTGAGGCTAGGGAAAGAATCATTTGAAAAGAGCAGAGGGCCTTCGGCTTGGGTTGTGATCCTGGGGTCCTGGGATCAGGTCCCGCACTGGGCTACCTGCTCAGCAGGGAGTCTGCTTCTCCCTCTCCCTCTGCCCCTCCCCCACCAACTCATGCTCTCTTGATTGCTCTCTCTCTCAAGTAAATAAATAAAATCTTAAAAAAAAAAGAGCAGAGGGAACAATTCCTGAAGCCCACAAATGGCTAGCATAAGGTCCTACCAGCCATATTATGAAACCTGGTAATTCACAGATGCTGCCTCATGACTGAGAAAACATAAGTCCTAGACTAAAGGCTGTTCTTATTCCATCCATCAAAGTTTAAAAGCAAACCACAAAAGAATGAAACTGTTTCCAAGTTACTTAACTGGGTCCTCAAGTGTACTGATAAAAATATAAAAATATCCAGAAACTTCGTAATGTCTAGTATCAAACAGAAAATAACCAGGAACACAAAGAATAAAAAAAAAATAGGAGCCAACATATCTCAATAAACAATAAAAATCTCAAACAACCTAATCTTATACACAAAGGAGCTAGAAAAAGCAGCACAACAAAACTCCAGTAGGAGGAAGGAAATAATGAAGATCAGAGGAGAAATAAATGAAATAGAAACTTAAAAAACAATAAAACATATCAATGAAACCAGGAGCTGGTTCTTTGAAAAGATCAACAAAATTGATACACCTTAGCTAGACTCCCCAGAGGAAGAGAGAGGGAGACAGAGAGAGAGGACTCAAAAACAAAATCAGAAATTAAAAGAGGAGAAATAACTGACACCACAGATATAAAAGGATTATAAGAAAATATTATGAAAAATTATACACTAACAAACTGGACAACCCAGAAGAGAGAAATTCCTAGAAACATGTAACGTTCCAAAACTGAATCAGGAAGAAATAGAAAATTTGAACATGAACAGACCAATTACCAGCAATGAAATTGAATCAGTAATCAAAAAATTCCCAACAAACAGAAGTCCAGGACCAGATGGTGTCACAGGTGAATTCTATCAAACATTTCCAGAAGAATTAGTATCTATTCTTCTCAAACTATTCCAAAAAATACAAGAGATAGGAAGGCTTCCAAATTCACTCTATGAGGCCAGCATTACTTTGATAACCAAAACCAGATAAAGACACTACAAAAAAAAAGGGAACTATAAGTCAAAATCTCTGATGAAAGTGGATGCGAAAATCCTCAACAAAATATTAGCAAATCAAATTCAACAATACATTAAAAAAATCATTCATCATGAACAAGTGGGATTTATTCCCAGAATGCAAGGGTGGTTCAATATTCACAAATCAATCTACATGATATATCACATCAACAAGAGAAAGGATGAAAACCACATGGTCATTTCAAGAGATGCAGAAAAAGCATTTGACAAAGTACAATATCCATTCATGATAAAAACCCTCATTAAAGTAAGTTTAGAGGGAACATACCTCAACATAATAAAGGCCTTATATGAAAAACCCACAGCTAAAATCATCCTTAATGGGGAAAAACTGAGCCTTTCCCCCAAGATCAGAAACAAGACAAGAATGTCCACTCTCACCACTTTTATTCAACATAGTACTGGAAGTCCTAGCCACAGCAATCAGAAAACAAAAAGAAATAAAAGGCATCCAAATTGGTAAGGAAGAAGTAAAACTTTCACTGTTTGTAGATGATATGATACTGTATATAGAAAACCCTAAAAACTCCACCAAAAAACCAGAACTCCTAAATGAATTCAGTAAGGTTGCAGGATACAAAATCAATATACAGAAATTCATTGCATTTCTATACACTAATAATGAAATAGCAGAAAGAGAAATTAAGAAAAAAATCCCATTTACACTTATGCCAAAAACAATAAAATACCTAGTAATAAACATAGTCAAAGAGGTAGAAGATCTATATTCTGAAAACTATAATACATTGATAAAAGAATTTGAAATGAAGGGGGGAAATCGGAGGGGGAGACGAACCATGAGAGACGATGGACTCTGAAAAACAAACTGAGGGTTCTAGAGGGGAGGGGGGTGGGGGGATGGGTTAGCCTGGTGATGGGTATTAAAGAGGGCACGTTCTGCATGGAGCACTGGGTGTCAACGCAAACAATGAGTCATGGAACACTACATCAAGAACTAATGATGTAATGTATGGTGATTAACATAACACAATAATAATAAGAAAAAAGAATTTGAAGATTACAAAAACAAATGGAAAGATATTCCATGCTCATGGATTGGGAGAACAAATATTGCTAAAATGTCCAGGCTACCCAAAGCAATCTATACATTTAATGCAATCCCTTTCAAACAACAGCCTTGTTCACAGAAGTAGAATAAATAATCCTAAAATTTGTATGGAACCACAAAAGACTCCAAATAGCCAAATCAATCTTGAAAACAAAGAACAAAACTGAAGGTACTGCAATCCCAGATTTCAAGATATAGAGTACTGGCACAAAAAAAGACATACAAATCAATGGAACAAATAGCCCAGAAATAAATCCATGATTACATGATCAATTAATCTTCGACAAAGGAAGCAACAATATGAAATGGGAAAAAGACAGTCTCTTCAACAAATGGTGCTGGGAAAACTGGACAGCTACATGCCAAAGAATGAAACTGGACCATTTTTTCTTACACCATATACAAAAAAAAAAAAAAAAAACAAACCTCAAAATGGATTAAGGACTTAAATGCGACACCTGAAGCCTTAAAAATTCTAGAGGAGAGAATAGGCAGTAATTTCTCTGACACTGGCTGCAGCAACATTTTTCTAGGTAAGTCTCCTCAGGCAAGGGAAACAAAAGCAAAAATAAAATATTAGGACTATATCAAAATAAATAGCACAGCAAGGGAAGCAACCAACAAAACTAAAAGGCAACCTACTAAATGGGAGAAGATATTTGCAAATGAATATCCAATAAAGGGTTAGTATCCAAAATACATAAAGAATTTATACAACTCAACACCCAAAAAACAAGTAATCCAATTTAAAAATGGGCAGGGGGCGCCTGGGTGGCTCAGTTGGTTAAGCGACTGCCTTCGGCTCAGGTCATGATCTCAGGGTCCTGGGATCGAGCCCCGCATCGGACTCTCTGCTCGGCAGGAAGCCTGCTTCTCCCTCTCCCACTCCCCCTGCTTGTGTTCCCTCTCTCACTGTCTCTCTCTCTCTCTCTCTCTGTCAAATAAATAAAATCTTTAAAAAAAAAAGACATGCACAGACATTTCTCCAAAGAAGACATGCAGATGGCCAACAGACACATGAAAAGATGCTCAACATTACTCATCATCAGGGAAATAAAAATGAAAACCACACTGAGATACCACCTCACATTAGTGAGAATGGGTAGTATAAAAAACACAAAAAACAAGAACCATTGGCAAAGATGTGGAGAAAAAAGAACCTTTCTATACTGTTGGTGAGAATGCAAACTGATGCAGCCACTATGAAAAATAGGATGGAGCTTCCTCAAAAATAGAAAAATAGAATTATCATTTGATCCAGTAATTCTACTACTGGGTATTTACCCAAAGGATATGAAAACACTAATTTGAAAAGATATTTGCACTCCTTATGTTTACTGCAGCATTATTTACAAAAGTCAAATTATGGAAGGAATCCATCAATAGATGAATGGATAAAGAGGTAGTATATATATACAGTAGAATATTACTAAGCCATAAAAAAGTATGAAATCTTGCCATTTGCAACAACATGGATGGATCTATCTAGAGGGTATTATGCTACATGAAACAAATCAGTCAGAGAAAGACAAATACCATATGATTTCACTCACATGAGGAATTTAAGAAACAAAACAAAGAAGCAAAAAAAGGACTCTTAACTATAGAAAACATAGTGATGGTTACCAGAGGGGAGGTGGGTGGGGATGGATGAAATAGGTAAAGGGGATTAAGAGTACATTTATCATAATGAGCAATGAAGAATGTAGAGAATTGATGAATCACTGTATTGTACACCTGAAACCAATACAACACTGTGTTAATTACACTAGAATTTAAAAATAATAAATTTTAAAAACTATACTCATATGTTCATATATTGTATATCTCTATAGAGATACAGAAAACATTAAAAAAGTTGGAACTCTAGAGATGAAAAACACATCTGACATGAAAAAACACACTGAGCAGGATTAACAAAAGATTGGATATGGCAGAAGAAAAGACAAATAAACATGAAGACAGAGCAATAAACACATTAAATGGTCTAAACACACCAATTAAAATGCAGAGGTTCTGCTCTGAAAAACAAACTGAGGGTTCTAGAGGGGAGGGGGGTGGGGGGATGGGTTAGCCTGGTGATGGGTATTAAAGAGGGCACGTTCTGCGTGGAGCACTGGGTGTTATGCACAAACAATGAATCATGGAACACTACATCAAAAACGAATGATGTAATGTATGGTGATTAACATAACAATAAAAATTTTTAAAAATGCAGAGGTTCTGGTTATAAGAATGGAAAAATACATACTAATACCAATCAAAAGAAAGCTGATTCTATGGACAACAACCCAAAATGCCCATCAGTAAGGGTCTGGTTGAATAACTGATAGTAAATCTATATGGTGGAATTCTATGTAGTTGTGAAAAAGAATAAAAGAGAATTATTTCAAGAGACAAGGGCACAGTATTTGACTCTGCATCCTTAGAACAAATATAGTAAGACCTTTTAAACTTTATTCAGTAACCTCACTGCCAGTGGTAATACTGGCTTTATTTTGAATCTATTCTCTGTATTTTATAAGATAATAATAATTATGTTAATGTTGTCAGGGATTAAAATTTTCAATGTAAGAGGAAAGAGATACAGTATAAAGTCAAAAATCTTATAATATTAAACTTAAATTAGAAACATGAAAGAAGGAAGGAAGGAAAGAAAGAGAGAAACAAAGAAAAGCAGCCAAAAGGAAGAAAGAAAGAAAGAGAAAGCAAGCAAGTTAGCATGCCAGCCAGAGAGGCTATATTAATATCAAGCAAAGTAGATTTCACAACAAAATATATTCCCAGGGATAAAGTGGGTCATTTTATAATAGTGAAGAATTCAATTTATTAGGAAGTTATAACAATCCTAAATGTTAAACTCCTAACATTAGAGCTACAAAACAAATGAAGCAAAAACTGATAGAACTACAAGGAGAAATAGACAAATTCACAAATAGAGATAGCAACACCCCCTCTCAATAACTGATAAAGCAATTAAGAATGAAAGTTAAATAAGACTGTCAACCAACCTGACATAATTAACACTTATTAAAAATACTCTATCCAGGGGCGCCTAGGTGGCTCAGTTGGTTAAGAGTCTGCCTTTGGCTCAGGTCATGATCCCCAGGTCCTGGGATCGAGCCCTGTATCAGGCTCCCTGCTCAGTGGGGAGTCTGCTTCTCCCTCTGCCTCTCCTTCTGCCCCTGCTTGAGTGCTCGCTCTCTCGCTCACACTCAAATAAATAAATAAAATCTTAAGAAAAAAAAACTCTCTCCACCTAAAGCAGAGAACACATTCTTTTCAAATGCACATGGAACATGTACCAAGATTAAATGACACTTTGTGGCCAAAAAACAAGTCTTGGCAAATTCAAAAGTATTCAGACCATACAAAATATGTTGACAACAGAATTAAATTAGAAATCGACAGCAAGAAGATATCAGGAAAATCCTCAAATACTTGGAAACAAAATAACTCATGATATATATCCATATATATATAAATAATCCATAGGTTGAAGAATAAAAGAAAAACTGTAAAATATTTTGAACTGAATTAAAATGAAAACCCAGCATATCAAAATGTGAAGGATGCTGTTAAAACAGTACTCAGAAGAAAATGGATAGTACTCAAAACCTACATTAGGAAAGAAGAAAGGTTTTCAGTCACTGTCTTCAGCCTCCATCACAAGAAAATTTAAAAATAAAAACGCAATGAACCGTGGATCACTACACCAAAAACTAATGATGCATTGTATGGTGACTAACACAGCATAATAAAGTAAAACTAAAAAATATAAAAATAAAAACAAATTAAACCTAAAGTAAGCAAAAATAGAATGGGAATCAAAATAGAAAACAAAACATCCAAGAATCAATGAAATCAAAAGCCATTTTTCTTTTTTTTTCTTTTTTAAGATTTTATTTATTTATTTGACAGAGAGAGAGACAGCAAGAGAGGGAACACAAGCAGGGGGAGTGGGAGAGGGAGAAGCAGGCTTCCTTCCCGCCAAGCAGGGAGCCCGATGTGGGGCTCGATCCCAGGACCCCGGGATCATGACCCAAGCCGAAGGCAGACGCTTAACGACTGAGCCACCCAGGCGCCCCGAAAGCCATTTCTTTAAGAAGGTCATTAAAATTGATAAACTTTAGCTTGACTGATTAGGAAAAACAGAGTACAGACACATATTACCAGCATCAGGAATGAGCGACATGACATCACTACTAAGTCTACAGATATTAAAAGAATAAAAAGGAGTAACTTGAACAACTTCATACCAAACAACTGGACTACTCAGATTAAATGGTCAAATTTCTTAAAAGATACAAATTACCAAAGATGACTGTAAAAAAATCTAAATAGTTACGTATCTATTTAAAAAAACTAAATTCCTGGTTAAAAACCTTCCTGCCAAAAAGCAAACAAAACAAAAACACTTGAGGCCCAGAAGGCTTCGCTGGTGAATTCTTATACTATTCATGTAAAAAATAAATTATATAATTTATATATATTAATTATATATTATATATAATATATATTAATCTATATATATATTAATTATATATAAATTATAAATTGGGGGGGGAAAAGAGAATACTTCCCAATTCATTCAATGAGGCCATTATTCCCAATTCCAAAACCAAAGACATTACAAGAAAACTATAGACCAACATCCTACATAAACATGGATACAAAAAACCTTAACAAAATTTTAGCAAATCAAAGCCAACAACATATAACAATGATATAACATATCATTGTTACATAACATCAACATATAACAACAGGTAACAATGATAATACAACATGACCAAGTGGAGGTTGGTTTAACGTCAAAAATCAGTCAACAAAATTCACCATATTAACAGATGAAAACAGAAAAAGGATAAGATCATTTGAATACCCATCCCTGATAAACATTCTTAGCAAACCAGGAACAGAGGGGAGCTTTCTCAACCTGATAAACAACAGCTATCATCACGCTTAATGGTAAAAAAAAACTGAATGCTTTCCCCCTAAAATAAGGAATAAGACAAAGACGTTTGCTCTCACATCTTCTATTCAACATAGTACTGGAGGTTCTAGCCTGTGCGATCAAGCAAGAAACAGAAGTAAGAAGTATCCAGACTAAAAAGGAAGAAGTTAAACTGTCTATTCACAGATGACACAATCATCTACACAAAATCCTATGGAATCTATACACAAGCTAGTAGAACAAATCAGTGAATGTAACGAGGTTGCAGAATACAAACTTTTTTAAAAATTTCTGTATACTAGCAACAAACAACCATATATTCAACTTGTTTTTCTCCCTCTTAACCCTCCCCTCCCCACCAGGTTTTTTCCCTCAGTCTGTTTCTCTAATATAAAAACCACTGCCTGGACTTCAAGTCACCCAGTACCTATTTAATTTTTCTGTTTGTCTTTCCAAATGTTTTGACCTCCCTTTCACTCCTCACCCTACTGAAATCTACTTTTTCTACATTCATCATTCTATGGAAACTCTCCTCATTAAAGTCCCCTGAGTGTTAAATGCTATCCATATTTTTCAGGGCTCTTACTTGATTTCTTAGCTGCATGAAATACTTCTGATCACTCCCTACTGCTTTAAAGACCCCTTCTTTCTTGGTTTCCTTGGCCTTCACTCTAGTAATTTTCCTCCTATCACCTGTCTCCCTCATGTTTTCCTCTCATGCTATTATACTTCTACTGCTGGATCTGTTCTCAGTCAGCTGCTCTCTTTGCACTATATAACCTCCCTGTAAGGTTGTTTTTATCACATCTATTCTTATGGCTACAACTACCATCAACTTTACACTTCTATATGAGATCTCACCACAAAGTTTAAGATTTTTATATCCAAATGCCTGATGGAAATCCCTACCTAGATGTTTAAGAACAGCTAAAACTCAGCTCATTACCATCTCTTATTAAAGGAGCTCCTCTTATAGAATTTTCTCTTTATTGTAAACTCCACCACCTACCCAGTAACACAATCTAGAAATCTAGGAGCCACACTCAGATTCATTCCTTCTTCTTCCTCACTTTCTGTATCTACTCAGTTAAGTTTTAGTGATTCTACTCTTTAAATATTTCTTCATTTGCCCTCTTCTCTCATTTCTGTAACAACTGTTCAGGTGCAGAATCCATCATCTCTCACTTGGATCACCCTAACACCCTTCAAATTCACCTCCCAGTTTCTACATTTACTGCTGTCACAAAATCTGTCCATATTACTCTATTGTCTAAAATCTTTCAAGAATTCCATGAGCTCTTGTAAGTTTTTTAAGTTCTTATGGTACAAAAGAGCCTCCAAGATCTGGCTCCAAGCCTATCTCACCAGTATCTGACCAATCTATGAGCTTCATATGCTCAGCAACATCAAACCGCTTTTAATTATTCTCCCTCCCTCTCTCACTATGTTTCTTCTTCCATACTTTTGCCTATATTGTTCTTTCCTTCTGGAAAAAAAAATCTCACTTTTTCTAGGTAAGCTACTTTCTATTTAACCTTTAAGAAGACAAATGTTACCGGGCGCCTGGGTGGCTCAGTTGGTTAAACGACTGCCTTCAGCTCAGGTCATGATCCTGGAGTCCCGGGATCGAGTCCCACATCAGGCTTCCTGCTCAGCAGGGAGTCTGCTTCTCCCTTTGACCCTCTTCCCTCTCGTGCTTTCTATCTCTCATTCTCTCTCAAATAAATAAATAAAATCTTTAAAAAAAAAAAAGAAGACAAATGTTACCTTCTTTCTTCATTTAGTTGTTCTGAAGAGTTATTTAGTGCCTATTAGTGCCAGGCTCTGGGGGTGATGAGGTGAATAAGACAAATATGTTCCTGCTCTCATGGAGCTTAGAGTCTACTTGAAATAACAGATGACAAGCAATAAAGAAAAAAATAATAATTACAAGTAGTGGCAAGTGCTATGAAGAAAAAAAGAATAGGGTGCCCTATTTTAAAATAAGTGATATTTAAGCTGAAACTTCAAGGATGACAAGGAACAAGCTAGAAGAAGAATGGGCATGCCAGGCATAAAGCACAGCAGGTGTATATCTCTGAACAGGAAGAGTATGTCACATTTGAGGAATTGAGAGAAGGCCAGTGAACATATGAACAAGAGGAAGCATACCACAAGATGAAATCTGAGAGGCAGGCAGCATCAGAACATGGGGGATCTTATGGGCCAAGTTAAAGGGCTTGGGTCTTACTCTAAATGCAATAGGAATCATTAAGTATTTCAGCAGGGGAATGACATGACCTAATTGATGTTTTAAAAGACTGCTCTGGGTTGCTATGGAGGAAATGGACTGCAGAGAAGGCGGCCAGCTAAGACTACTGAAATAGTCAAGGTAACAAATGGTTGCTGGTTTGGGGTAAGATGTCATTAAATATTAAAAATTAGAAAATTCAAGAAATATTTCATATAACCAATAAGAAAGGGATCCAATGTATGGGGGCAGAGGAGAAAAGATTTTAAATGATTCTCAGGTTTCTGGCTTAGGTAATGAGGCACATGGCGGTTCCAACTGCTAAGGCTATAGGAAGAGCTACGCAGATATGACAGGCAAGGCTTCGGTTTCCAATGTGTTAAATTCGCAATGTGGTGAGACATCAGAGCAGAACTGCCAAAAAGACAGGTGGGTGTGTGAGTGCAGAGCTCAGAAAAAAAAGACCTGAGTTAAATGCACAAGGTATAGACGATTTTTTTTAAGTTATTTTGAAGTGAGTTCTGACTTTCAAAAACTTGCAAAATAATATATACAGTTCCTGTATACCCACCACCCAGTATTAATATTTTGTTTAACCAGAGTAAAATCATAGAAACAGGAAAATAACACAGATACGATGTTAGTTAATGATAATATTAATTAATCTTCTGAACTCTACTCCAATTTTGCCAATGTCCTTTTTCTGGTCCAGGATGCAATACAGGATCTCACACTGCATTTAGCTGTCATGTCTTCTTAGTCTCTTTTGTCCTAAAACACTTCCTTAGTTTTTCTTCTTGGACCCATGATCTTGCCAGTACTAGCCAGTTCTTTTGTAGAATATTCCTTCATTTGATTTTGATGTTTCCTCATGATTAGACTGAAGCTATCCATGTTCGTGTCTTTCTCAATGCATCAAAATAGGAGGCTGGATATCTCATTACCAGTGATATTAACTTGGGTCACACAGGTAAGCTGGTATCTATCAGACATCTTATGGGGAGATTCTTTGAGACTACGCAAATATGCTGTTTGTCTTCATACTTAGGCCCACTTATTTAGCATCCATAGATGATTTATCCCTGCGCTAATTATTATTGTAGTATGCCAATGTTGATTTTCTATTTCCATCATTTGTCCTACACTCATTAATTAGAATTCTACTAAAGAAAAAGTAATCCTTTCTCCCCAATGTGTTTATTTGTTTATTTATATATCAGCATTGGCTCATGGACATTTTATTCTATAGCACTGCCTCATGGATTTATTCTCTAATTTTCATTATTTATTTTGATGCTCAAATTGTCCCAGGTTGGTTACCTGGAGCTCTTTCAAGTTGGCTTCAATGTCCTTTCTACATGTCATTATTATTATTATTATTGTTATTAGCACTTTCTTACTTTCTGACTCCACAGATGCTCTAAGCTCATCTTGTATTTTCCCATGTTCAAGTCCTGAATCAGCCAATGCTTAAAAAAAATTCAGGTTCTTTTTATTGGAGTAGCTCTAATATCGTAGCCATTTGCTACATGTGGCTATTTAAACTTTAATTAAAATTGGACAAAATTAAAAATTCAATTCTTTAGTTGCACTAGCCATAGTTTAAGTTTTCAATAGCCACATATGACTAGTGGCCACCGTATTGGACAGTTAAGTTATAAAATATTTTTATCACAAAAAGATCTACTGGACAGTACTGACTGGAGAATGATATTTAAAAACCAAGGTATGGATGCTATATTCACTGCTACTGGGCTGACATTGCTTCTAGGCCTTCTGTGTGAATAGAGCTAGTACACACACACACACACACACACAAAAATCAACCCTGTATCTATTAAGACAATTTTACTTTGAGAAGTCTGCTTTCAAAGGAGAACAGAGAAATGAGGATGGTAGCTGGGAGAGTCAGATGGAGATGAGGTCTGGGGAGGCATGCCTTTTAGGATAGGAGATCCTAGAACATGTCTTACATGTTGATGAAAACAATCTAAAAGAGAAGGGTGAAGCTGCTGAAACAGAAAAAGGAATAACTGAAGGAACAAAGTCCTTGAGTAGGGGAAATAGAAAGAATCCAAAGTTCAGATAGAAGAATTCACCCCCAATAAGAGACGGGGCACCTCCTCTACTATAATAATGTAAGGACAAAAAGATGGATGCTAATACAGGTTTGCAGATTTAGATTCAGGAAAATGTGACCAATTTACAGTCTATAGTGATGGAGGATCTCACAGGTGTTACTAGAGAAGCACAGTAAAACTCCAGGGAAGTTTTAAGTACCCATGCAAGGTCTGTGATCATGAATTTAAAATAAAATCGTCTGTGTGATTTTCTCCAGCAATAATCAGGTGTAGACTGAATGCAAAGGAAGAGACTGAGTTCCTTCACACTAGGATTGTTCCAGATAAATAAGATGGATGAAGAAAAGAGCAAGGAAGTTAAGGAACCTGCAAGAAAAAATGATTATAGTGATAGATCATGGAAAACGACCTAGAGGGAACTGAAAATAAAAGCAGGTAAGAATGTGGTAAAGATTGATGGACAGAAGTCTTACTGAAATTTAAGAAATGCTGCAGTGGGGAGCTTCCAGGTCTGGAAGATAGTAGTAACCTCTAGGAGATGAACATTTCCACACATTACCCCCCAACTGTAAGTTCAGCAAGTGGCACAAAGAAAACAACATATAAAACTACACCTGCAGCATTACTAAAGAACAGAGAATACCATGCGCTTCAAAATACTTCTAAAAGTTGAGGAATCAATAATAAATTCCACAAAACTGCTAGTGGAGCTCTGCTACTGCAGGCCAATGAGCATGAACCATGGAGATTTAAGTGAAAAAGAAGAGAAAGAAGGAAAGAATACAGACCACCATATACCCATATGCCTATACTTGTGAACATTTATAGCAGCTTTTTTTTTTAATATTTTTATTTTTATATTTTGACAGAGAGACACAGCGAGAGAGGGAATACAAGCAGGGGGAGTGGGAGAGGGAGAAGCAGGCTTCCTGCTGAGCAAGGAGCCCGATGTGGGGCTCGATCCCAGGACCCTGGGATCATGACCCGAGCCAAAGGCAGATGCTTAACAACTGAGCCACTCAGGCGCCCAGCAGCTTTCTTTATAATAGCCTCAAACTGGAAACAATCCAAATATCCATCAACTGGTGAACAGATAAATGGAACACTACTCACGAAGAAAAAAAAACTGGTTTCCAGTTCCAAGTCAAGATGGGAGTAGATGCATGCCTCCCTAGTCCTCCCACTAGGTATAGCTAAAAATCTTGGGCATTAAATATATAACAAACATAAGAATACTCTGAAAAGTGAAGAGAAGTAAACCAATTAGAGATCTTGGAACCCAAGGGAAGACATGGGAGTGAATTCCCTGAGATTTTTTTGTACTTTATATATCTCAGACTGATTGCTAGAGAAGCCACCAACCTGGAACAACACCAGTGGGCACGGGCAAAAAATGCCCTAAGAAAAAGCCAGCTCTCTCTAGCCAAAGGACCAGGAACTGGACAGCTTAGCAAGACAGAAACCATTTTTAGACAATAAAAAAACCATTTACTCTAATCAAACACCATGAAAAACACTGTGGCTCCAACCAAACCCCTATCAACAAAAACCAAAGGCTGAGGAGAGAGCCTAGACTTCCACCCTTAACAAGCTGTAACAAGCCCCTTCCCCCAGTAGTGTCTCTACTGACACTAGAGACACAGTAGAGACCACCTGAGGAACCTGGATTTTCATCCCCACCTGTAGCAATGAGGCACTCCTCCCCCTTCGTGCCAGGGTGATGTCAGAGAAGGCTGAACAGGAAAACAAGACCTTTACCACCTACAGGGGTAACTACCAAATCCTCTCAACCATCATGTCAGCAGAGGCCACAATGTAGCAGTAATGAGGCACTCCTCCCCATCCCAGCCAGAGTGGCCGCTTTAGAGGACTAAAGGGAGCCTAAACTACCACTCCCACTCAGCAATAATAAGGAATTCAGCTCACTCTTCCCCCAGGCTTATCAGCAGAGGTGGAGTCAGGAACCTGGATTTCTATCTGTACCTGACAGGAATGCACAGGCACTCCTCTCCATTCACCCACAGAGTGTCAAGGAGTCTGGCTAAAACAGAACACTTAAATAAGATCCAGAGTTTCATAACTTAATACCCAAAATGTCTGAAACCACTCATCATACCAAAACACCAATCTTCAGCTTTAAATGGAAAAAACAAAAACAAAACAATCAGCACATGACAACACTGAGATAACATGGATGTCGGAATTATCTGGCAAAGATGTAAAAGCAGCCATCATAAAAATGACTCAGTGAGGGGCGCCTGGTGGCTCAGTCGGTTAAGCGTCTGCCTTCGGCTCAGGTCGTGATCCCAGGTCCTGGGATCGAGTCCCGCATCGGGCTCCCTGCTCAGCGGGAGACCTGCTTCTCCCTCTCCCTTTGCCTGCCACTCTGCTCACTTGTGATTCCTCTCTCTCTCTCTCTCTGTCAAATAAATAAATAAAATCTTAAAAAAAAATTCATTGAGCATTTACAAACACATCTGAAATAAATGAAAAAAAGTTTCAGCAAAAAAATAGAAAGTCATCAAACATATAAAAGATATGAAGAACCAAATGGAAATTTTGACACTTAGAACCAAAACAAGAAACCTGATAGATGGGCTCAACAGCAGAATGGAAGGAACAGAGGAAATAATCAGTGATTCTTTACCCAACATGAACAGAGAAAACAGACTGGGGAAAACAAACAAACAAACAGAGCCTCAGGGACCTGTGGGATTATAACAGAAGATCTAACATTAATGCCATCTAAATCTCAAGAGGAGAGGAGAAAGATGGCAGGGCTGATAAAGTATTAGAAGAAATAATGGCTGAAAATTTCCCAAATTTGGCAAAAGACATAAAATACAGACTCAAGAAGCTGATCAAACACCAAACAGGATAAACCTAAAGAAATCTATGCCAAGATACCTCAGAGTCAAACTGAAACACATAGAATACCAAAGACAAACTATTGAAAGCAGCCAGGGAGAAAAAGCACATTACCTGCAAAGGAAAACAATTACAGTGAATTAAAAAACCATAAAGGCCACAAGGAAGTGACATATTTTTCATGTGCTGAAAAAGAAAAACTGTCAATGAAGAATTCTATATCCATTGAAAACGTCCTACAAGAATAAAGAAATCAAGACATTCTCAGATAAAGGAAAACTAAAAGAATGTGTCACTTATAGACCTACCCTAAAAGAACGGTAAAAGGAGATTCTCTAAACATAAAGACAGTGATAAAAGAAGGAATCCTAAAACAGTAGGAAGGGAAAAAAGAATATGGAAAGAGCAAAAATATGGGTAAATACATCTCTGTGCTTTGCCTGAAATACAAAGGCTAGTTGAAGAAGTAGGATGTAAAAAATAAAAAAAATAAAAAAATACAATGAACTTAGTCTTCCCTTCTTTTCTAATTTTCCTAAATTGTGTTAGATGGCTAAAGCAAAAATTGTAACACTGATGTGGTTCTCAATGTACACAGGGAAAATATTTAAGACAATTATATAACAAATGGTGGAGGGTAAAGGGATTTAAAAGAAGGTAAGGTTTCTACACTTTATTCTAACCAGTAAAATGGCAATACCAGTAGACTACAATAAGTTATACAGGTACAGTGTAATACCTAAAACACCACCAAAAACCATACCTAGAAAAACTGTACAAAGAGATATACTATAGACAGAAAAACAGTACAGATAAATCAAAATGGAATTCTAAAAATATGTTCAAGAAACCCAGAGGAGGGGCGCCTGGGTGGCTCAGTTGTTAAGTGTCTGCCTTCAGCTCAGGTCATGACCCCAGGGTCCTGGGATCGAGCCCCACGTCGGGCTTCCTGATCGGTGGGAAGCCTGCTTCTCCCTCTCCCACTCCCCCTGCTTGTGTTCCCTCTCTCACTGTGTCTCTCTCTGTCAAATAAATAAAATCTTTAAAAAAAGAAAGAAAGGAAAGAAAGGAAAGAAAGAAAGAAAGAGAGAGAGAGAAAGAAAGAAAGAAAGAAAGGAAAGAAAGAAAGAAAGAAAAAGAAAGAAAGAAAGAAAGAAAGAAAAAGAAAGAAAGAAAGAAAGAAAGAAAGAGAAAGAAAGACTCAGAGGAAAAAGAAAACAGGAAAAAAAGAAAACAGAACAGAAAACAAACCAAAAAATGGCAGCTTTAAGCTTAACACATCAGTAATTACACTGAAAGTAAATTCTACAAATTCACTAAATAAAAGATTGGCAGAGTGGATTTTAAAAAGTGACACCCAACTATATTCTATTTGTAAGAAATTACACACAACTGGATGGATGTGATTGAAAAAAGCCTATCTCAAAAGGTCATATATGGTAAGACTCCATTTACATAACATTCTTGAAATGACAAAATTATAGATCTGGAAACAGATCAGAGGTTGCCAAAGGTTACGGATGGTAGTGGGGGAAGGAGTGGGTGTGACTAAAATAGTATGGGAGAATAAGGGAGATCTTCATGGTGATAGAATAGTTCTGTATCTCGATTGCAGCGGTTACCACAAATCTACACATACGATAAAAGACGTAACAATATGCTGGACACTGCACAATGTCAATTTCCTGGTTTTTATATTATAGTTTTATAAGATGTAACCATTGAGGGATACTGAGTGAAAGGTACACAGGACCTCTCTGTACTTTGCAATTTCTTATAAATAAATCTATGATTATCTCAAAAGAAAAAGGTTAAAAAAAAAAAATCAAACTGCCAGAGTTCAAACCCAGACTCTGTTACTTCCTGTGTGAATTTGGGCTTATTTAACCAATCTGCGCATTGTTTTGTCATACAACAGTATCTATACCAAGTTATGACAAGAAGTAAATTAAGGGGCGCCTGGGTGGCTGTCATTAAGCATCTGCCTTCAGCTCAGGTCATGATCCCAGGGTCCTGGGATCCAGCCCCGCATAGGGCTCTCTGCCCAACAGGAAGCCTGCTTCTCCCTCTCCCACTCCCCCTGCTTGTGTTCCCTCTCTTGCTGTGTCTCTCTCTGTCAAATAAATAAATATCTTTAAAAAAAAAATAAAAAAGATAACTATTGATATGTGCAGCAATGTGGATGAATCTCAAAAGGATTATGCTAAGTGAAAGAAGCCATTCACAAAAGCCTACATATTACAGGAATCTGTTCATACGACATTTTGAAAAAGGCAAAACTATAGGGACCAAAATCAGGTCATGGTTTCCTGGTGCTGAGTATAGGCAGAGAGACTAAACACATCTCTGAGTAATGCCTTTTGGTAGAGTTTTGACTTCTGAAGTCATGCTAATATTCTACATATTAAAAAAATAAAAGTAAACAACAAGGATGGGGGAAAAAACATTAAACTGACTGTAAACAAACCAAAACAAACCAACTATTTCAAATGTTATAACATAACCAAAGTGAGCAAGGGAGGGAATGGTGGAAGGGACTAATCCGAACACCTTCACTATATGCTCTCAGTCTGGGGGAAAAATGCTACAAACGAATCTTGAGCTGTTTTTAGTAGGTAAATCCAAATTGAGAAACATTCAAAAAAAACAAATGGCCTGTATTCTTCAAAAAATCTCAATAACATGAAAGATAAAGAAAAGCTACAAATTATTACTGGTTAAGGAGATTAAAGCGACATATAAACTAAATGTAATACATGATCTTGGACTCGATCCTTTCTTGCAGAGAAAAAAATATCTTAAAGGATATTACTGGGACAGTTGACAAAAGTAAAATATAATACAACTGCAAATTAAAGTATTGGAATACAAAAACTATACATTATACTTTTATTATAATAATGTTAAGCTTCCTAAATTTGATAACTGTACTAAGAGTTATTTAAAAGAATATTCTTATTCTTAGGAAATACACACTATTAATAAGGATCATGATATATGCCACCTTCTTTAAAAGTTAAAAAAGTAATATTAAATATATAGCAAATATAAATAAGTAGAGAGGGGCGCCTGGGTGGCTCAGTCGTTAAGCGTCTGCCTTCGGCTCAGGTCATGATCCCAGGGTCTTGGGATCGAGCCCCGCATCGGGCTCCCTGCTCCGCGGGGAGCCTGCTTCTCCCTCTCCCACTCCTCCCCCTGCTTGTGTTCCCTTTCTCGCTGTCTCTCTCTCCGTCAAATAAATAAAAAAACCAAGTGCTTAAAAAAAAATAAAAAATAAAAAATAAAAAAATAAATAAGTAGAGAGAAAGGGAGAGGAAAAGAGAGAGGGAGAGAGACAGGGAAAATGCCTCAAAGGAGCTGGGGTGTTCATAATAAGGATAAGAAATTATAGTCTGGAGCAGCAATAGTAGAGTAACACTTACCCCACTCTAAGGTAAGTGGGTATGGTAGAAAACAGCCTCTAACTGAGAAGGCAGTAGAGGAAACAGTAACTCAGGGGATATTCAGGTTATCAGTTAAGACAAAGAAAAAACATTCAGAAGAAGTCAGGGATATCCAGTAGTTTGCTGGTAACACAGGAAAAATCTGGGTGGAAGAGAAAAGGCAGAGGATTGGGCTCGGAAATCTGCATTTCTAGAGCAGTTAGAAGATTAGTCTGAACCACAAAAAATGACTTGAGGGCAAAAGGGGAATTTTAAAGTAGGTAAGAATCGATACTGGTACATCCCAAGGTATTCATTTAGTTTTTGTCCCAGGGTTCCTAATGCTCAGCTCTGTGGTATCAGCATCTCTAGAGGCCCTCCACCAGGAAGCCTTTCCAACTCCACCCTGCCAGGGAGTTAGATATGCTTAGCTGGGGTCCTGTAACAGCCTACTGCTTATCTCTATCATTTAACCCACATTCAATACATAAGGTTGAATGAATTAATGACCGATCATAACATGAGTAGAGTAGATATGAGAAGACAAACTGGAAATCAACTTAATAAAGGAGTGACACAGCAGAGTTTCATTTCTCAAAAAAAGTTTCTGAAGTATATAAAATAAGGTGGTGTCTTAAGATTCAAAGAATACATGATGGAGGATTATTTCCAGCTGATTTTGGTAAAAGAAATATGCTTACTGTACAACAAGCTGCTGGCACACAGTTCCATTCTCTGTTATCAGTTCATTCAGTTTTAATTCAAGGTGAACTTTACCCTATAATGAGAAAAAAAATGGTCTATTTTACTGACAAAATATTAAAGGTAAGTACTTTTTCCAACGGTACCAGTAATATTTAGCTGTTCACTAACTAAATTTTAGTGATTCCTAGCACATGGCTTTGCCCACATTAAGTACTTGTTAAATGATGAATAACCAACAATGCAGATCTAGAACTCAGATGCTTATATCAGACATGGTACTCCAATCTAAGAATTTAATGCCCAGTTCAAAAAGTATTTATGAATCTCAATTACCATGGATAAAAAAAAAAAGATGGCACTTATGTTTTAGGAAATTTTGAAATGAAAGCAGATTATAAAATGTAGAATGTTTTTTCCAGAAAAGATAAACCATCAATAAGAACAGAGGCACTACCATTAAAGGTCAAGAGAAATCATATAATTCTAAAACAATAAGACTAAGTTAAAACTAGTAAGATTCAATTTGTCAACACTTTTCTGAAAATTAAAGATTTATGGAATATCTGCTATATTTTAGTAGGCACTGTAGGACTGGGTAGGAATCAAAAGATGTATAAGACACAATCACTGCTCGTAAGAAGCTCATAGTCTAGTTGGAGAGACAATAAATAAAGATAACAATATATGATCCACAGCACTGATGAAAAAATGGGATACTGAAAATACTTTCTTCGATAACTTTTAATAAATGGATTGTTAAAAAATTCAGTATCATAAATTTAAAGCAAACTATAAACTTCTCATGAAACAGAAGTTTAGGAACAATATAATCTAGAGCTTGATATTTCCACCCTGCCACTGGCGATGAGCAATTCTAAACTGGTTATGAGCAATTCTAAAGTGGTTAAGATCAGTCCTGGATTACCTCCACCCAGCTGACAAAACAAATTCCCACAGTGGAGATTTCAGGGGTGTGATGTCTAGAGGCTGATGACATAAGTAATTTCATCAGAGGTAGGAAAGTTCATTATCAAGTCACTATTCCTCTTTGGAACAACCCTTTTCAGACATTCTTTCACAGGAATCTAACGTGAATCAGCTCCACTATTTTATGGGGGTTTGCTCTATAAAAATGAATCTCAGGGCGCCTGGGTGGCTCAGTTGGTTAAGCGACTGCCTTCGGCTCAGGTCATGATCCTGGAGTCCCGGGATCAAGTCCCACATCGGGCTCCCTGCTCAGCAGGGAGTCTGCTTCTCCCTCTGACCCTCTTCCCTCTCGTGCCCTCTCTCTCTCTCAAATAAATAAAATCTTTAAAAAAAATAAAAAATAAAAGAATGAATCTGAGGTCCACTAACTACAAAGCTCAGGGTTAGATGGATACTGAGTGAGGAGCAATAAACGTTGATTGATAGATCTCAACGCAAAAGTCTGCATGAGAAAGCTAAGCTCTAAAGAAACAAAGGCCACAGTAGTAGCAAAATCGGCAGTAAGGTGGAATTGGAACTAAATTAAGCAAATTTTCCGCTAAAAATCCAGGCACAAATATTTATAAAATCATATAAAATTTATGAAATAGGTCTCTCATTAATCCTGCTTTAATATTCAATACCCCTACCATTTGAGAGTGACCCGGAAAAGGTCTATGATATGTAGTAATTTTTAATATTACTCAATTAGAGTTTTGAATCATCTTTGCTGTCAGGCCAGCATATGTGTGTCACTTGCCTAGTGAGTGGGCCTAGCTGACTGCATCAACATTTGCATCTCAAAGCAGTTTTACTATTTTAACATGTATGCATTTTATGGTAGAAATTGTAGGCTAACAGGGCATTCCCGTATCAAGCAAAGCCTAGAAATAAAAAAAAAGAATCTATTTAATGGGATTCTACCAGGAATCATTATCCCTGAGTCAGAGCCTACCTACTGTGTTCATTACTCCTACTGGCTGTTAAAAAGACCATTCCTTTGGTATTAGTCAACAATAACATAATTGCTATTTAACTTGGTCAAGAAAAGAGTGTAGACAGAACAGACACAAGACATTTATTATTAGGGTGGAACACTAAAATTAAAAAGCATTATGAATTAAATCAAGGAAATTATAATTTCTAAACTGTAAAACACTACCTCATTGTATACTTTAACATGGGAATATATACATGATACCTAGTAAAAGAAACAAGATACAAATCAGGGTGTATAATAAAATGTTAATTTGCGAAAATAAAATGTACTATATATATTACTATATAAATTTACTACAAGGTCATCTACTAAAATATTGATAGAAGTTACCTTTGGTTGGTAGGATTTCAGATTTTTTTGCTCATCTAGATTTTAAAATTTCTACCAATGTGTCCTGTTCTTTAGCAAAAAAAAAAAAAAAGTTTTAAAAATTATTTAAAGCTACTTCTTAGTGTTAGAAACCCAAATCTATGAACATTTTAGAAGAAATATTTAGTATTCCTTAATACATTGACACAAAAGTTTAATTTCATTTACATCTGTTATCATTTTATAGATTTGGATTGTAGTGATACAAGTTCGGTGTTTTTTGTTTTTCTGGGGTTTTTTTGTTTCTATTTTTTGGAGAGGACAGTTTTGAGTTCAGCAAAACATTTCCTAGTCTCCTCTGAGGCCAGGTGATACAGGCTAAGGACAGTCATAGGATACAATTCTGGCCAATGAGATCGAAGTAGATGTTGCTGGCGGGGCATCTGGAGAAGCTTGTTGAATGGGACTCCCTAACTTCAGCAGGGGCTTGAGAGGCTGAAGAAGTTAAACAAAGCAGTCTACAGTCTCATGATGCTGGGCATATAAAAACTGGAGTCCAGGGCCCCCCAAGGTAGAGTGCTGCTGGCATACAGGCAGGCTTTGTTGGAATCTCTGAAAGACTATGCCAAAAGAGTAAGGGTGAACACAACACTGACCAGCCTTTACAAAGACCAGAAACCTAGCCTAAAATCAGCTGGATCCCTAACTACATTGAGGTGATCGCCTGTAGACAGTAAGTAAAGTAAATCTTCTCTGAAGGAAAAAAAACCCGTATCACCCATAGCTTCAAATTATCTCTAAAATATTTCATATTTTTCAATGTCTAGCATTCCATTAAAAATGATGAAGCACACCAGAAGACAATACCATACACCAAAAAAATAAAAACCAATAAAAAGTAGGAGATGCAGATGTTGGAGTTAACTGACAGAGGTTAAAATAGCTGCTTACATTTTTTAAGGTAGACAACAAAATGAAAAAACCCAGCAAAAAATTTGATAAAGTATATCAAATGAAAAGTTTAGGATTAGGCAATAAAAAACCAAAATGAAGATGTATTTAACAGCGAATGAGCCACAGCCAAAACAAGAACTGCTGTAATGGGAGATAAATTAGTCAGAGGCAAATATCCACAATGAAGCACAGAGAGGGAGAGGGCATAAAGGGACATATGAAACATAGGAAAATGGTCTATTATTCATGTAATCGGAGTCCCAGAAGAAGAGACAGAAAAAATAGGGAAGGAGGAAAAAAAAAGATAAATAATTGCCTGGAATTTTCCAAAACCAAAGACATCAAGGTAGAGATTTAGGAGCCCCCAGGAACACCCACAGGATAAACATAAAGAAAACCGTATGTAAGCAGAGCATAGTAAAACTGCTAAAAGCAGAAAATCAAAAGAAAATCCTAAAAGCAACTAGAGAAAAGAGACATTAGCCACAAAGAAGCAACTACAAGACTCTGACAAGAAACTATGCTTGACGATAAACATGCAATGTGATTTGGTCCACAACTGCTTTATTATCCAATCTCCTAAGGGAGGTTCAATGACAAAACAGTGTAATTTTCATATATGTCAGGAAATACTGGAAGATCAAATACCTGGCACTGTATTCTATATGTTTTATTTAAAGTTAACCAAATTTGGGGGAGCTATTATTCTATATGCATTTTATAGCAATGATTACGTTAGGTTGATATATGCAATTATATCACATTAATTTGTACTAGACAGCATATTTAGGAACTTATATTACTCTGGGACTGTCTGAAGGTTTAATAATATGCTAGTTTTATTTTAAATACTTTTATAAAAGTTCCCATAGGAGAATCTGTGATTATTTTAATGGTACCATATAGAAGATACCATATGAATTTCTGCATACAGTTTGGGAAACTCAGGTGTATTTTAAGTATTTGGGCAAACCCCAATGCACACACTTTAAAATTTCACTTTTTTTTTTTTTTTTTAGTTTTTATCACAAAACACTGAATTGTAACAACCATTCCACATACAAGAACTCAGTATACTTCGACTGGTGAAAAGTTTTCTTCATATGAGGGGAAAAAAAATCCCAACTTCCTGATTTCCAGATGTTTTCATATGTAGTAATTAACTATAAAACATTTTGGACACAACTGGCTATCAGATGAAAAACAAAATAAAGGTTTTACTTAATCTCTCTTATTTATGGACGGATCTGCTTTTCCTCTTTGAAGAAGTATTTATTACAATCTAGAATAGCTCCTTTCTTTGTTATTTCATGTTTACAAATTTACAAATGAAGTTTATTCCTGCAACAATGAATTATACTTTTACATTCATTATGTTTTAATCAGGCGTGTTTAAAAAAACAGATGTATATATTAGGTATAATCACTGCATTTGTTACTTTTAACGCTTGTTTAAATAGGTAGGGCAGAGGCCATATTAAAAACAATAACAACAACAACCATAAAACAATCAATAACTTATGACATGATCCAGAAATTCAAGATAAGCTTGTTGGTAAAGACTTATTAACTAAGTGATTACATCAGAAGACGTGATTGACAGCACATCTACATTTACTTCTTGTACAAGTTCTGTAAGACAAACAGCCTTAATTAATGAGAGTACCAATTTCTCCGTAAAAGAGAAATGGTTTAATCAGTCTTATGTGGACGTATGCACTTTATCTCAGCACCTAAGAACTAAAGAAAGGAAAAATATTTCAAGTTTGTTGTGAGTTCCAGCACTATATAGCTAACAGCATGGCTGCAGATCACTGAAGCCAAAAGAGCATGTACAGATAGAGGCACCAACACAGTCCAAATTAACTTCATTTGTGTGGCAAAGAGTAGTAGAAAGAATACCAAGTGAAGTAGGATGATAACCACAACCAGAAACTAAGGAAGAGAATGTTTCAAAAAGGAGTGGTCAACATTATGAAAAGCACTGAAAGATTATATAAGAGGAGGACTGAAAAATGTCCACCAGACTTATTGACACAATGTCATGGGTAACGTTAGTTGAGAGCCCTTTGTGCTCTCCCTCTAGTTTATTGTGGGGTATGAAGGCAGATCAGAGTGAGTTCAAAAGAGAATGTTTCAATCCACAGGGAGTAACTACAAAACAAAAACAAAAAAAGAACAGAAAAAAAGTGTAGAAAAATGCACTCATGAAATATGAATAATATCTTCAATGTTTGAAAAGAAAACTGAAAATGATTAATGTTATTAACAGCAATAATAAAGCATCTGGGAACCAATCCAAGGTAAGAGGTTTAGTGTTCTTTGCAATTTTCAACTGTTTTTAGTATAAAACGCATCTTACTACTATTAGGATCTTTTCAATTCAAGGCTAAATTACATTTCTGCATGTTACTTCCCTACAACTTCAGAACTGAAGGGAATCCCATACACTGAAGTTCTCATTTCAAAGATGAAGAGCCTCAGACAACAACAGGTTAGCAACTGTTTTGGGTACAAATGGCAATTAGTAGTAGAGCTAGGAAATCAAACAACTTCCCCTCTGAAGTAGAAATGCCAATCATTTCCTCTACCTAAACCCCTTAGGGATCATGCCTACCCAAAGCCCCAAAACGGCCTGTTCTATGGTGACTTTATCCCCCCAATCATACCAACTAGTATGCAGTAGACATCTGACCCTAGTTGGGCCAAATTCTCTAAACTGCGGCAGAGAACTAACTCAGATCTCAGAAAGTGAGGGGTTGTGTGGTCATGTAAACTCAAAGGCTGATGTGGGCATTTCTTTAGCCGTCAACAAGAGATTAAAGAGAAGCAGAAGTGAGAAACATGTAATCTCATCAACGTACAAAAAGAATACAAGGGAATCTCATCATGGTTTTTTTCCTTTCATTTTGCAAAGTGAACAGTATTAAAATGAGAGAGCAAGACAGAAAATATTAACTATTCATTTACAAAATGAGAGGGAAAGGAAAAAACACTATTTAAACAGTGAGCACTTACACTCAATGAGCACAGTGAGCATATGAGTGGGAAGAAATGAATCAGTGGATCTCGGTTCCCAAGTGCCCCTTGCAGTATCTATGGCTGCACTGAGTGGAAGTCCACAGTTTTAAAGACACAATATATATTTTTTTATTCACCATGGTCCCAAATGTAAGTCAACTATTTTATGTAGTGATCAAGTAGAAACAAACCACCCACCCAATATTTTAGTATACTTTATGAGAAATTAAAAACTTTTCAAAAAAGATTTTGACTCTGTGAACTGTATCTAGTTTATTATTGTAAGAACCCGACCTCCACTTTAGGGACAACTCCTCAGTAAATGCCTGACAACTTCTAGCTCTCATTGGCCATACTGAAGTTCCTGTAATTATACTCCAAGAAGTTCCCTAGGAACTTTCAAATGACCCTCCCTTTTTCTTTGAGCTAATCTGAATAGGCTTCTGTTCCTTATACTCACATGTTCCCCGGCTAATAATCTGTTGAAGCCTTTTCGTGACCAAAACTACGAAGAGTGAAAAGCAGTAAAGTACCGTGGTTAGGAATTTTAGAATCAGACTAGAGATCTCTATTGGAACCAGGGCTCCATCACCTAATAGTTCTGATTTTGGAGATGTCATTTAACCTCTCTGAATCCATTTTCTATATCTGTAAAATGTGGGTAACGCTTCCTATACCTCATAATGCTTTTCTGAAGAATAAATGAAAAAATATATATTAAGTATGTAATACTGTGCTTGGTACATACTGTTTAATCACTAATAGCAATTATTAGGTGGAATTCCTACTGAACTCAATCCTTTTCATAGCTTTCTCCTACGGCTCCATCAACTGCTATTATTTCCATGATATTTTTGTAAAATTTTATAAACTTTATGCAAGTGAACAAATTTATTAACAAAGTAGGATTTGTATGAATCATGGGCTTCTTCTACCTTTTCTAGGCTCACGATGTTAATTTAGTATTCCTAGATTAGTTCTGGGGCCAAACAACATTTCCAGTAGTACTATATTAACCTGAAAGGGGTTCTGTATCCCTCCCACCCACTAAAGCACCTTTCCTCCCAAAATATATTTTAAAGAATTAGATCTTACTAATTAAGTATCATTTAAGCAAAAGATCTATAAAGGTTAATAACTCATGGTCATGAAAATCACTTATAACAAGTAAAAAATGCTGACATTATCTCTTAATTGTTATTTCCAGAATTTTTATGTTTCAGAGATGAGTTTTACATACACCACTAAATAAAAGCTTGTTATCCAATACTAATCTTTAATACCATCTCTAAGAATTACACAGAGTATTCTAGAAAGATTTCTACTTTTTGAGAGTTGGGGGCCTTAAATCCTTTAGCAAGTTAATATTTATGTTTTTATTGGAACTTCAATAAACTACATCTTAAAATAATCCTCAAATTTCATTTTACACTAAATTCTCAAAGCCATTTTTTATCTTGCTTTTTGTTAAAATAATTAAAAAGGAAAACTGATCCTTTAAAACTTTCCTATCTGTCTTTTGGTAAAGTTATATTATGGAAATGGAAAGGACCACAGAGCGACTGCTGGTAGACAGGTATTTTACATTTGTGTAGCAACTGACAGCTTTCACAACACTGTTAAAGACATTTCACTTAATTCTCGCAATCTTATGAGTCAACATGGCAACTTTTATTCCCATTTTATAGAAATAAAATTCAAGGTCAGTGAAGTAACCACATATGAAAATTAGCACCTAAATTTTCTGACTTCTCGTGTAAAAGCTTTTCCATTTCGTCACACTGCCTCTCACCTGGGTCGTACACGATAGTGGCTAAGTGGGATCTGAACGACAGTTACTGCCAAGTGGAAATGAGGTTGAGTGAATAAAATAAGAAAAATTTCAATTACATTTTGTACTTAAGAAGGGGTTTTATATACAAATACTTAAGTTTTTGGGAATTTAATCAAAGAGAATGCTTCAGAGGTTATGAGGAAACAGAGACACTTTATTTGCAAATATCTGTGGGTGTATATGCAGCACTTTTTTCTTAAACTTCTGTTTGAGTCACAGTGGCAAATTATAACTTCTTTGAGAGAGGAAGAATTCTGCTTGCAGTATGTCCTCGGGTTTCACAATGGTTTCACAATCCTTACCATATTTTATAAATAAACAGAGCTACAAAAAAAGGATTCCCTTTAGATAGAAATAACATTTTCTAAGAGCAACTCAGACTTTTCAAAAACAAATAGAAAGCTAAGCTACTTGGGGCTAAACATACATTTTTACTCACATATAGATCTGTAAGACCTCTTATTTTGGAAAGAGGAAAGAAGAGCTTTAAAAAGAGTAATGACACCCTTTCAAATAAAAAGAAAGGTGAACAACAGGAAGAGGGTGGGTGTGGGAATGAAAAGGCTCTTTCAAGGTGGGCTCAAGCATGGTTTGAATGAATAACATTTTCCCAAGACTAGTTTATTAAGAGAGTAAACAGAGCATCCTGGTCAGAAGAGATGAAATCACAGACTTCAAGGATTCTCCTCAAAGTCAGAATAAAACATAACCTTTCTCTTAAAAATTTTTCCCATCTTAAAAAAAATTAATAATTTGACACTGTGACTTCAACAAAAGAACTAAAGCAGGAAATAGCCCCCTAATATAACCTCCCTAAACTCAGACACACACCCACAATGTGCATTATTCTTGAATTCATGTGGCAAGGCATTTCTTTCCAGCTATATACTACCCTAAAGCTCTATAATATTTGGTCCCAGAATTTAAAGTAATGTATGATAAGCACTGTCTACAGAAACAAGTACAGTTTGCTTTCCACTCGCTTTCTCTATGCTGACAGTCTCTCACATTATCTAAGCCTTAATATTTACCTGAACCTCCGAATTAGAATCGACAGGCTGTAGTGAAAACCAGGTTTCTTTGCCACTGTGGTTACACAAATCTTCTTTTTTGATGGCTACTTTTCCTATAGGAAAAAAAACAATATAAGGGAAACATTTTGTATAATCATTAGCACTGTAATGTATAATACCTTATAGAAAATATTTTAAATTGATTTGTACCTATTGATACTAAAAAATCCATTTTTATAAAGTATTTTTTTTTCCTCATTAAACTTTTGTTTTAATGGGTCTCAAAATTCTGTGACAGATTTTTGGTCAAGGTGTTTTCTTTTTCTTCTTTTTTTTTTTTTTAAGGTGTTTTCTGTATTCTAAAGAATGAAAAGTGCCTCATTTCCCCCTGCCCCTTGGCAGACCCTTTTCGGGGTCATTTTGAATCAGAGGATTAGATAAAAACTCAGCTGTATTTATATGCAACTGCATTTTTCAGTATTTATTCAGATTCATGTTTTCACCCAGAAGACATTCCACCATGTAAAAAGCGATGTACAATGATAATGCAAACTAATCCTCCCAATCAGTTAAAACTATGAATAAACTCGGGGGGCAGGGGGGTGGGTTAGCCTGGTGATGGGTATTAAGGAGGGCACGTTCTGCGTGGAGCACTGAGTGTTACGCACAAACAATGAATCATGGAACACTACATCAAGAACTAATGATGTAATGTATGGTGATTAACGTAACAATAAAAAATTTTTAAAAAACTATGAAAAAACTCTATGTTCTATCTAGGCAGACCCATCTCCATTTAATAAGAGTTCATAAGTTCCAATTAAAAGAAAAACAGTATCATATCACTAACAATACTGAAAACTGACTTGAAAATTTGGGAGATTAAAACAGCAATTTTAAAATCTGCTTTTATCAAAACATTATAAACACTGCTTATGCTGCTTCAATGAATACACACACACACACACACACACACACACACACACACACACAATCAGGGCAGTTCCCTAAAGAGTTTCTACCCCTAAGAGAAAGATACAGTACAATGAACAAAGTTGTATGAGAGGAAGAAACAGAAATGTTCTTATTATAATAAAGTATTTGCCATGTTGGTACAAAGCATTTCCTTCCTCAATTCAAGTTTTAAGAAGCAGACACAGTTTTGCATATGACTGGCAATTTATTCCAAGAGTCTACACAAAAGCTTTAACAAAAGATATATCCTAAAGTCAAAGCTTGCTTTCTTTTATCAAATAAGAATTTTTACTTTAAGTGCCCTAATTATACTTCATGCCCTTTCTCTTCTGACCGATCTTGGTCTTTTAGTTCCACATTTGAAAACTTTAAGGAAACAGTAAAAAATTTCTAACAAGATATATCAATTTTTTGTGTATCAAGTGGAAAGGAAAGACAAGACAAGAAAACAAACCCAGAAAAACCTTTAAAATTTTATTTGGAATTAGGTAGTTGTGATGGTTGCACAAATCTGTGAATATATACAATGTGCACACTGTATGTTAAAATAGTGAGTTTTATGGCATGTAAACTACACCTCAATAAAAAATTATTAAAAAAATTTAACCATATTAAAATTTTGATAAGCTTATCTTCCTTTTCATGAACTGGAACTGAAATTACAAACATTATCTGCATATGTGTAATTTTAAGGAAAATATTAAAATTCACAGCTACAAATATTTTCTTTAGAGGGGCAACTGTATTAATATACAACCCAAAAGAGAACTACTGAAAATTCATCAGCTATATCCAGTAACACATAAAGCTTAAAACATGTAAAATTTTTAAATTAATAAACTGGTCCTCACAATTAAGCACAAATCCTTCCAACTTTCTTTAAAATATCCTAATGTAAAGGCCAAAATCTTCTTGTGAGTATATGGAATTTATAATTCATTTAAATTTTGTTAAAGAACAGCACCAGGAAAATAATATATTTCAGACTTTTTTTGGTTAAATTTAAGATACAAAATGATGGGAAAACAGAAATTCTTCCAGTACCAAATACACAGACTAAAAGCCAAGTACAGGATTTAGGTACTAACTGTAACACCCAAATATTCTTTATACTGTTGAAGAAGTTTAGGTTAAGAGTCAAATCATACAAATTTGTTGATATATTTTACCTATAGATTTTATCAAATCCCTGGCAAATCAATACAATACCAGGAATGGCTTAGGATATAGAATTATGACGAAGTATTAAACATTGCATGTCACAAAGGATCATGATTATCATCATTCTTTCAAGTGGTTCCATTTACCATTGATTCCACTCCAGGTATAAACATTAAGGCAATGTATAACAGTTTGATACATATATATGCATACATGTACATACAGAAATAGATCTATATATCCCACAGCTGAAGGTCTTACATTTCAAGAACAACTCATTTCCCCCTTTAAGAATCTTGATATCTATGCGTCGTTTGTGTTCTCTCCCCAGAAAAATGCACAGGTATCATCTGGCATATAATTTTAAAAGAGTTTACTCACCATCCAGAAACTCACTGGTGGATTCCTGGTTAAGACTCCTATTCTACAATTCCCAGGATTTTTAGATTTATACATAATTTATGAATATGTATGCAAATATACATATGTGTATATATGTTGATATTTACAAGTATCACCAAAGCAAGCCCCCAACTTAAAAACAGAGTTTTTTAAAAAGTTTATTTGGAAGTTTACTGGTTTGATCCATTTATTCTTTCAACAAATAGTCACAATGGCACTGTGCTTTAAATGCTGATGTAATTTCCAGACTCCCCTAACCAAAGTATATTACCAGTAATGCTTCTGAAAACTAGAGGAAGAATCTACCTATTCCATTTATGGCTCACAACTCAGATCACTGGAAATATATCTTCTCTGTCATAGGTGCCTTTCCCAAAAGAGAACCCTTAGTTCATAGGTAAAAATTCCCAGAAGGCAAGTACCTTCTTCCTCCTATTTCCTATCTCATGCATCCATGGTACTCACTATCATGAAAGAGTTGAATGGTTCTTGTCTTCTCAGAGGGAAACCCTTCTCTGATTAGCTGCATAAATTCTGTGACTCTAATGGTCCCAAAGATAGTTTAGTGTTTACTATTTTGAACAAAGTCAACTCATTACCTTAGCGGTCACAAAATCAACCACCTCAAAACAAAACAAAACAAAAAACAAAAAAAACAAAACACAACAAAGAGCAACAAAACCTCTCAGGAACAAACTACCCAACAATTTAAAGGTACTATTTCATTTCCCTACTGTCCTGACAAACTCACAGACATAAAGAGCTTAGACCAAACATAAATACATACACATACACATACCAGATGCTGTATTAGTTCCTTAAAATAAGACAAGGAGAGGAAACACCACAAGAAATGAAGGAACTGTGGGCACAGAAACCATCTCTGTTGGTCTCTAAGTAAAAAAAGTATTCTCAGCTTTCCAGCACCACTTCTAAGCAGCATTTTCTTGCCATCTATAAAAACTGTGTTATATTTGGGTCCCATTTTTAGACACAACCTATTCTTGGAAATTTCATCCTGATACAGATCACCAGTTAGCAAATCTTGACAGTCCTGTTCCTACATGGACACTAGTAGAAATGGCTGAAAGACCAGATAAAAGCAGTGACAACTGTGACTGCCTATACAGGATGAAAAAGGACCAGAAGGGGCACCTGGGTGGCTCAGTTGGTTGAGCAACTGCCTTTGGCTCAGGTCATGATCCTTCAGTCCCGGGATCGAGTCCCACATTGGGCTCCCTGCCGTCAGCGGGGAGTCTGCTTCTCCCTCTGACCCTCCCCTCTCTCATGTTCCCTCTCTCTATCTCATTCTCTCTCTCAAATAAATAAAATCTTTAAAAAAAAAAAAAAGAAAAAGGACCAGAAGACTAAATAAATTCTGGCAGATAGTCAACAACAGCAGTTCAGTCAACAGCAAAACTTTGATGCTGCCTTAGTACATAGAGTTTAGGTAGATATCTTTTGTTCTCTGTGGTAGCAGTCCAGTATATCAATGGTCTCCAATAAGTCATACTTCCTTGATCTATACCATTGTGTGGTCCCCTCCACCACAGACTCTGGGTTTGACCATGTCACTTGCTTTTGCCAAATGGGACATCAGCAAATGTGATGCAAGTAGAATCTTTATTAATAAACACCTGTGCAGTAGGGGTTAGCCTCTTAAAACCCCAATATCATGTGGAAAGGAAGACCCAGATAATAGCCAGCACCAGCCATCAGACAGAGGAGTCAGTCCATTCAGTCCAGTCAATTTCCCAGATAACTGCACATCAGCAACCCCAGGTGAGACGAGCAGAAGAACCACCCAGTTGAGCTCAGCCCAAACTGACAATCCTTAGGATCATGGCCAAATATATGGTTAATGTATTAAGCCACCAAGTACTGGAATGGTTTGTTATGTAGTAATAGATAACTGATACAGACCCTATGCAAACGGATATAGAAGTGTAGTCTTAGGCAATTTTTAAACGGTAAGTTTGACTTCAGAGCTAAATGCCAGCAGAAATGACAAATCGAAGAGCTGGAAAATCCTTAAGGAATCTTAAACTCAGCCTTATTTCATAGATAAACCGGCCTAAGAAGGTAAAGTTATATGTTTAAGGTCACATGATAGAGTCATGAATGGAATTCAGGTCTCTGACATCCCAGTGAAATTCTCTTATACTGTAATGAACCGAGGGAAAAGAAAAAAGTTGCCAAAGTCTACCAAGAACCACAGTTTCGTTGTGTCTCTCTCAAACTAAAATACCTAGAAAATACACATAAGAAGATAAAATATAGGGGCGTCTGCCTTCGGCTCAGGTCATGATCCCGGGGTCCTGGGATTGAGCCCCGCAACAGGCTCCCTGCTCAGCGGGGAGCCTGCTTCTCCCTCTCCCTCTGCCTGCCTCTCCCCCTGCTTGTGCACTCTCTCTCTCTCAAATAAATAAATAAAAATCTTTTAAAAATTACAGCTAGGTAAGTCTCCTGCCCTGGGGAGAATCCACATTTTTTTCGGCTTGGAAAAAAGAAATCTCTAGGACATAAGAACAGGAAAAAAATATGGGAAGGTAGACTACAGTGCTTGTGTTTCTGTTCTCGCTAACTCTCTCTTTGTGTAAAATAAATAAATAAAATCTTTAAAAAAAAGAAGATAAAATATGTTTTAATTTTCATATTCTGATTCTCACTGGAAATGGAAATACATTCCTACATAAAATTTTTCTCTTCTCTATTTCTTTCCTTTTAAGAGAAAACACTATACCTTAGAACAATATATCATACAGTAAAAGACTTTTAAAACCTTAATTTTGCAACTTCCTATCTTTTTATTGCATAGTCCCTAGGTCTCAAGTTTTTAACTGATCCATAACCGAGTTTTTCCCTAACTCCTGGCATATGAAAATGCCTAATATAAAATATTATGCCCAATATTGGTAACAGTTATTACTTCTAGGAAGGAGAGGGAGTCAGTAGTCAAAATTAATTAGGATTATCTGTAATACCGTAATTTAAAATTCTCCTTTTACAAAAAGAAAAAAATTCATATATTACTTATACAATTAAAAATAAAAAACAAACAAGCTCTTAAAACTGTATTTGACCAGTATACATTCTCAGATCTTCTTAAGTTTGAAAGATGGTTCTCTCAACTCTAGTTCAAATTTCATTTCTAGAAAGCACTATGGCACTGTTTATTCTACAACCTGGCAGCTAAGAGTTACAAAATAATTGACTGAACCCAATTTTCAATAGCTCAATTTTTTTTAAAAAAAGCAACAACCCAATTTTATGAGTTAATGACAAAAGAAAATGTTAAACTACAAAAACATAAGCATTCATAAATGAAAACCATTTTTCAACTTTAAATTAGAGGGTACGTACAAATTGAGTTTACTTTGAGTTTCCCATATGTAAAAGGAAAAAAAAACTGCTACTAAATGTAGAAATTTTCTCTCTTAATAAAAATAAACTTATTTGTGGGGCGCCTGGGTGGCTCAGTTGGTTAAGCGTCTGCCTTCGGCTCAGGTCATGATCCCAGGGTCCTGGGATCGAGTCCCGCATCGGGCTCCCTGCTCAGCAGGGAGTCTGCTTCCCCCTCTCCCTGCCGCTCCCCCTGCTTGTGCTATCTCCCTGTCAAATAAATAAAATATTTTTTTAAAAAATAAGCTTATTTGCAAACAAAAGTTCTCATACCAAATTATGCCTTTCTGATACCACTCCAAAAAAACGGATTTTTACTCAGAGGCACCTGTGTGGCTCAGTCAGTTAAGCATCTGCCTTCAGCTCAGGTCAGCAGGGAGTCTGCTTCTCTCTCTGCCTCTGCCCCTTTCCCCCCAACCTCCCTGCTTGTGCTCTCTCTCTCTCTCAAATAATAAATACAATCTTCAAAGAAAAAGAACTGATTCTTACTTTTTTTGCTTCAAGTATAACTGACTTACTTTAAAAACAAGAAGCAAAGCACAGGGGAACTTTCAGAAATCGTAACAATAAACCTCAACAAAAGGCCTTTTCAGTAAGTACACTGTATGATGATTATAACATTATGTGCAAACAATGAAAATTACGAAACATTTTCTTAAGAAGACATGATAATCAGAGACACACTCTCAAGGGCCGCTCGTAATCACCAAGAGCCTTTATCCAATTCTTATCCTGCTCTACCTCTCCCTAGTTGTAGACATTAAAAGATCTCCTGGCCTTCTGAGATATGAATCTCTCCTCTCTTCCTACCCTCCTGATAAACTTTATCAATCTTCACTGAAGCCTCATTTTCCTGGCATTTTCCTTATCTGCTCCCAGGACAATTTCATTCATTCCAGCAGAGGCATGAAGTACCACTTAATGCTAATGACTCAAATTCACCTCTCCTGCTCTTCTCTCTAAGCCTCAGATCTGTATTTCCAACAGTCAACCAACCACCAGTCCACCAAGATGTTCCCCAGGTAATACAAGTTTAACTTGTTTGAAATCAAAGTCATCCTCTCCTCTTCCCATCCCCCACTCAAAACTGAACGGTCCTGCAGTGTTCTTTATCTCAGTTAATGACAGCCACAGAAACAAGACTCTCTTTAACCCTTTCCTTTCTCACATCCCTTTATCCCCTTGAAGTCCCCAAATCCTACCTGCAGCTCCTCCAGTGAAGTACATTCCCTCATCTGCATTCCCACCCCTATTGTCCTTTGCTTCTCATCTGATAATAGCCTCCCTGACTCTAATCTCTCTAAAACATAAACTATAGATTACATATGTAAAGTGTGTGTATATATACTTTAAAAGAATATATACAGTTATATATAATCACATACATATACATTTTACATATGTTATCTATAGACACTGAGTTTGGACTTCGGAAGTACCACTGTCTGCCACAGAAAGTTGTTAAATCAAGAAAGTATTTATGTATACATAGTTACATGTAATTTTTAAAAGGTTTCTCTTTCTTAAAAGGCTCAGCACTACTGTCTTAGGATAAAGCCCAAAATCCTTAGCACAGCCTTCAGAGTCCATCACAAATTGGCCCCAATTTATAGTCCCTGCTTCATTTCTACTGCCCTCTTCCTAAGTAATTTATATATTCCAACAGATACAGCACAAACATGATTTATTTTTTATCCCCTAATTCTGCTAATCCCTATTACCTGGAAATTTCTTCCTTTTCCTAAGTAGTCTGTTAATCCTCTACCAAACACGATTACCTGTTCTCCCAAGTACTCTGTTCAGACCTCCAGCACAGATCCAATTATAACAAATTAGAATTAGAGTACAAGTGTGCCTCTTCCATAGCCTGGGAATAACACAAGTCTTACTCATCTTAGTATTCCCATCCTTTATATGCCACACAGAAGTGTCTGTAAATGGCTGTTTAATTGAATTGAGGATGGGGCCTCAGGGGTGATTCATAATTGAGGGTTTTCTAGCAAGAGAAGAGTCCGCATATAAATAAAGAAGTCAGAAGAAGAAAGACAACAAGGAAAATACAAAGTCATTAAATTGTATTTTCCTTGGCTTTCAACAAGTTGAATAAGCAATCAAAAGCGTCAAATATGGGTGCCTGGGTGGCTCAGATGGTTAAGCGTCTGCCTTCAGCTCAGGTCATGATCCTGGGGTCCTGGGATCGAGACCCATATCAGGTTCCCTGCTCAGTGGGGAGCCTGCTTCTCCCTCTGCCTCTGCCTCTCTTTCTGTCTCTCATGAATAAATAAAATATTAAAAAAAAAAAAAGCGTCAAATATGACAGAGAGGCAGATAAGGATTCAGCGCTCCAAAAATGCCTTTTGTGACAAAGAAAAAAATATTTAAATATACAGCTGACAAAAGTTAACATATTTTTAACAAGTAAGTATGCATTAAGAATAACGAAATCCATCCAAATGAAAAACAGGCATAAGAATGAAAAACTAGTTCATAGAAGAAAAATGTAAAAGACATAAACATATGAAAAATTCCTCAAATTCACTGATAATCAGAAAAATACAGTTAAAAAGTATTATTTTTCACCTGTCAAACTGGGAAAAAAATTTTTCAATGCTAATATCCAAGAATAACCAGGGTATGGTGAAATGATTATGCTCATGCCACATTTGGGGGCATTTAAATTAGTAAAATATTTCTGGGGGCCAATGTAAAAAACAGAGAGAGAAGAAATTTAAAAAATATTCATACCCTTTAATTCAGTATTTTCACTTCTAGGAATTTATTCTAAGAAAAAGAGACAAGCAACAGTTTATGCAAGAAGGATGTTCACAGCAACACCATTAAGAGCACCAAAAATCTGAAAACGTAATTGTTCACCAACAAAGAATTAGCTCAAATAATAATTTCTTTACAAAGGATATTATTTAACAAATATTTTTGGAAAATACTTTATGACAGGGAAAAGGATCATTAGATGAAAAAAAAGGAAAAAATAGTTAAAAAAAATACACTGAATAGTGCAATGTAATAATACAAATGCATAAAGAATGGGAAGAAATACACAAATTATTAACTGTAGTTATTCCTGTTCACAGTCACTACTAGTCACTAAGAACATGTAATAGTTTTATAATTAAAAATATATATATACTGTTTTTAAAGGTTATTTGATTTCCTCTAAAATGAATCTGACAAACTTCAAAAAAGGTTTGTCAGAAAAATGTAGAAGCAAGATTACAAAGATTTAAAAAGAAAGAAGCAGTAAGCAGAAGGATACAAACCACTTGTTAAGGAGTTCAGGAACAAAAGCGGAAACAAATCAGGTGGTAGTTAAGAGGACAAAGTCAAATAAAGCGTAATCATTTAAACTGTGGAAGACTTGAGCATATTTCAAATCAGAAAAGAGAGGAAGAGATGACGAAATTCATGATACTAAAAAGTGAGAGGATAATACATGTAAGTGATAGACCTCTACCTGTTATTAAAATATAGACACTGGAGCAAAGACCACGATGACACATGTGTGTCCATTTAGCTTTGTTCTACTCCATGCCCATAGATCACACCCCAGCCTTAGACAATTATTTAAGAAACAGAGTTAATGGTCACCAACACAGCCAGAAAGAAAAACACATGTCTAGTTAAAGCAAATTATTACTTCTAGTAGAAAAACTTGAAAAATAAATGTTCTTTGGGGGATCAAACACTGTGATCTTTGTATAAAAACATTCTTTGAACCATTCAGCAAATATTTACTAAACATCTACTAAATGTAAGGCACTCTGTGAGTGACAATCTCTACCTTCATAAATATCATATTCAACTAGAGAGTCTAGATATTAAACAACAAACTGATGAACAAGTATAATGAATACAATGGAAAATGCCCCATCAGGTATTTTGTGAACATATGACACCATGACTGGGGGCGGGGGGGGGGGGGGGGAATCAGTCAAGATACTTCCAAAGTGTTACCGAAGCTGAGCATACAAATTAAAAGATTCACAAATGAACTTGAAGACTAAAGAAAAGGATTAGAAATGTTGAGCATGTATTATTCTGTTGTTTTCAACACTTTATACTTAGTGAAAGAATGAATATAAACACTAATGCTGTGATTAAAGATAATTATGAATAGTACATACCTATACGGAGATCTCTTTGTAAAACATTCTTATCATAAACATAGAAAGACAAATACTGGAAAGTTCTTGGAATCTCAAAGTAAAATTCTTCACTGAAAAATGGGCTAGAGAGAAAAGAGGAAAGCTCATTAAATTTAAATCTAAAAGCGTCCTCATATAGTATTTTCAATAAAATAAATTATAGACTAAAACACCATAGGGAAAGTTTCAAAAGCTCCAAAATTATTCTCTATGCTAAATTACAACTAAATCCTGTACAAACCAAGCTGAACTCTGAGAGGACCTCAATTGCCAGGTTAAGCTCTGAACAATTTTTTAGGAGTCCTAAGGACAGAAGACCCAGTTATTGCCTGGGGTCTTGTTCACCTAAAGTGGACACAAATGAGAGTTCGGGACAGTGTCATGCACATCCATCATCATCTCAGAAATATGTATAGCTATATTAATCACAATAATACATAACACAAATGGGTAATGTTATGTAAAGCATTATTTTAAAGTAATTTAAGAAATTAAAACTTTTTTTAAAAAAAAACAGGTTTTTAAAAAATCCACTTTATTAAGGTATAAATTACATGTAATAAAATCTAATTTAAATGATTGGGGTGCCTGGATGGCTCAGTCAGTTGAACATCCGACTCTTGGTTTCTGCTCAGGTCATGATTTCTGGGTCATGAGATCAGCCCTGCACGGGGCTCACGAGCTGGGTGTGGAGCCTGCTTAAGATTCTCTCTCTCCCTCTCCCTTTGCCTCTCCCATTGCTCACGCACATGTGTGCTCTCTCTCTAAAATAAATAAATAAAATCTTTTAAAAAAAATGAAGTATAGTCGTTAATGATTTGATAAATTTATAAACCTGTGTTGCTTCCATCCCAATCAAGATACAGTAACATTTCTATCTCCCCATAAAGTTCCCTTATACTCCTCTGCAGATATAGATCTGTTGAAGAATTTCATATAAATGGAATTAAATAGTATCTACTCTTGTGCCTAGCTTCTTCACTCAGCTTACCAACTATGAGATTTTTCCATTTTGTTGTGTATATACATAGTTCATTTGTTTTAACTGCTGCATAATATTCCATTCATGAATATTCCACAATCCATTCTCCTAGTAGTCATGTGAGTTGTTTCCAGTTTGGGCTATTAAAAATAAAGCTGCTATAAACATTTTTATACAAGGCTTTTTCTGAACATATGTTTTCAATTCTTTTGGATAGGTAACTAGAAGAGTGGAAATGCTAAGTTAAAAGGTAGGTGAATTTTTAATTTATAAGAAACTGTCCAACTGTTTTCCAACATTTGTGCCCCAAATATGTAGCATTTACACTTTTACCAGCAACGCAGGAGAGCTCCAGTTATTCCATATCATTGTCCACTTTTGCTACTGAAAGTCTTCAGAATTAGCTATTCTACTGAATGTGGTATGATAAATTTTTACATCTGTGTAATCTCTACCCCAATCAAGATACAGAACATTTCTATCTCCCCAGACAGTTCCCTTGTGCAACCACCTTCTCCATACTGTCACAGGAACCAGTAATCTGATTTCGATCATGACACATTATGTTCAAGAATCTATAGTGACAGAAATGATTTTAAACTGCATTTCCTTGATGACTGATGATGTTGAATATTTTTTCATGTGCTTGCTGGCCATTTGTATATATATTCTTTTGGGAAATAGCTGTTCGGTTTTTCCCCACTTTTTTAAACAGGCTTTCTTCTTACTGGTTTTGTTTTTGTTTTTTAAATTCTAGATGCAAGTCCTTTGTCAGAATCTTTTCTCCCAGCTGTGGCTTACCATTTCATTTTCTTGACACTGTCTGTTGAAGAGCAAAAGGCTCTGATTTTGATGAAATCCAGTTTATCAATTTTCCTCTTTTATGACTAGTGATTTCTGCATCCTAAGAAATCTTTGCCTATCCCCAAGCTAAGATTTTTTCCTATGAAACAGCTCATTTTTAGATGTTTAAGAATGTTACTTTGATGTTTAGATTCTATGAAGACATGAATCTCTAAAATGCTAGTAAGTATCTTTTGTTAAGAGCACTTCTTTCCTGAGAATGTTTAAAGAACTAAAGGATACTTTGAAAATGTCACCATAAAACGCAAGCTCTTTAGGATGTCACAACTTAAAAAGAAGCTGAAATGCAAAGAAAAATACTCTTACAGAAGTTATTTCAATCTTGTCCAGAAAACAGTTGACTCAGCTTTTTAGTTGTTTATAATGCCTGGTCAACTTTTGTCAATGTATTTTTTACTTCAAATGTAATCAAAATAAACTTTTAAAAGTTGGTCTATCAATGGGGTACCTGGGTGGCTCAGTGGGTTAAGCATCCACAACTCTTGGTTTTGGCTCAGGTCATGATCTAGGGCCATGGGATGGAGCCTACCACAGGGCTCCCGGCTCCACGATCAGCATGGAGTCTGTTTCAGATTCTCTCCCTCCGCTCTCTCCCCATGTGCACTCTCTCAAATAAATAAATAAATAAATAAATATCTTTTAAAAAGTTGGTCTATCAAAATAACTAGAGTCCTCTACTAATCTCAACATAAAAATTGACATAAGAACAACTATTAGGGGGTGCCTGGGTGGCTTAGTCGTTAAGCGTCTGCCTTCAGCTCAGGTCATGATCCCAGGGTCCTGGAATCCAGCCCCGCATCGGGCTCCCTGCTCCGCGGGAAGCCTGCTTCTCCCTCTCCCACTCCCTTTGCCTGTGTTCCCTCTCTCGCTGTGTCTCTGTCAAATAAATAAATAAAATCTTAAAAAAAAAAACACAAAAACTATTAGGCGAAGACATGACATGTTTAAGTATTTTCTCCTTTGCATCATTTTATAAACAATTATAAAATGAAGAATTTCCTTTATATATCACATGTACATATTCAAATATTATTTTTACTTAATTTTTTAAGACTTATTTATTTATTTGGGGGGGGCAGAGGGAGAGGGAGAGATGGTCTTAAGCAGACTCCATGCTGAGCGCAGAGCTGGCCACTGGGCTCCATCTCACCACCCTGAGACCACAACCTGAGCCAAAACCAAGAGTCTGACACCTAACCGACTGCCACCCAGGCATCCCTCAAACATTATTTTTAAAATACATTCTAAAACCAAGTAAGAACACCACAGAATTATTCACTAAGTCATCTGTATCACTATATCACCACAATGTCAACAATCCCCACATCTGGGCACCTACATCTTTATTTAATTTAATTATTAATTAATCAATCCATCTGAAGAAAACTTTTCAATGGGTTGATAAGGAGCATGATGAGACTTACACAGTTTTAAAAACAACATTCTATTGCTATCACTGACATGTGATCATGCATATGACTCCTAAGGAAATTCCTGGCATGGGGAAGAAAAGCACTGGGCATAGCAGTATGGCTGTTCCTTAGTTTGTTTATAACCACTCACTTTTTAAAAGAATTTGAGGTAAAAACTTATGCGCTATAGATTCCATATGTCACTCTTCCTTACCCGTTATGAAAACTCTATATCCAGACTACCTATAAAGACTATAATATCCAGAACCCATAAAGATCTAAATGGTATCTACTGACTCTTGACTTGATAGCTTATCACAATAAGGGAAGAAAACACTGACATGAAAGCAAGGTCAGCAAGGATTTATATTACACATTCTTTCACCTTATTCTGCAAGGAAAAGTGCTAGGGGTCACCTAGAATCCAAGAAGCACCTAGTCTAACTATTGAAATAACCTAAGTTAGTCTTAAAATATCTTCCAAGTCGCTAAGTATCTAGAAAATAATTTAAGATGGATAAAAATAATCGGTTTCATCATCTTTTCCCAACAGAAATATCTAGAAAGGCAGGGGTTTGAAAAAGTAAGCTAATTTTTGTCACTAATTTACAAAGCCACATATTAGAAACTACCACAAGTATTCAATTTATGGACAATTACTAGCTTTGTGTATCACTGATTTTTGTGCGATATGGAATCAGTGTACATTAAGTAACAAACTGAAACTGAGACAGTTTCAGGTTCCAATCTCCGTTTTGCTCCTAACTTCCTATATTATATGCACAAATTATTCAGCCTTTTGGTGACTCAGTTTCATCATGTATAACATATAAATAACAACAGAATTCTAAAAAAACAGGGACAGGTGATTTATGACTAAAGATGTGAAGTGTATTACTTCAAATTTTGGGGGGCTACTAAAGTATTTTCAGCTTTATACAATTCCTTTCCTATGAAGAACACTATAGACATTCAAAATTAGGAACACTGACAGGGCGCCTGGGTGGCTCAGATGGTTAAGCGTCTGCCTTCGGCTCAGGTCATGATCCCAGGGTCCTGGGATCGAGTCCCGCATCGGGCTCCCTGCTCCTTGGGAGCCTGCTTCTCCCTCTGCTTCTCTCTCTCTCTCTCTCTCCCTCTCTCTCTCTCCCCCTCTGTCTCTCATGAATAAATAAATAAAATCTTTAAAAAAAAAAAATTTTTTTTCAAAATTAGGAACACTGACAATAAAGACACAAAGGTAAAAGCTCCAGAGGGGGGGAAAAAAAAAGGTGGGGGGGAAGTGGGGAAGTGTAATGAAAAAAGATTATGAAAAAAAGAGCATCAAAAAATAAATTCCCAAAATGCAATTTACAGGAGTCATGACACTCAGTACTTCACCCACCACACGTTCATTCCGACAACTCCCCACGCCCTTGTTTTGACTCTTATCTCTGACCACGACCGCATCCTGCCAGCACAGCTCTGTGCTAGAATTAAGTCCACAAACACTATTACAGGGCAGAGGTGGCACACTCCAATTTTATGAATTAGAATATATTAGGATACTCTGAGTGCTATTACACTTTCAAAAGATGAGAAATTTACCCAAGAATTCATTCCCTTACAATGGCCTACTTAGTTCAGTGACTTGTATAACTTTAAGAAGTAATTTATTCTCAAGAGAAATAAAACAATGATGTACTCTGAGGAAAGTTCAAATGAATAGGCAAAATTTAGCCTAGAGAACAAACTGAGGTATATGACAGTTGTTTTCAAAAACTTGAAAGATGTCATGTCAAATATGGATTGATATGTGTTCTCCAGAAATCCAAGGGATAGAATTAGCAACAATTAAAAGGAAAATATATTTTGAGGCAATGAAAAGCCACATGAAAGCAAGCACTGTATTTATCTTGCTCTCTTGGATGTCTGAATAAATAGCACCCAGCAAGCTCTTGGCATACAGCAGGTTCTCCTTTTGATAGACATTAACTGACTCAATGTTAAGAACTTTCTAAGAGTCAGAACTGTTCTAAGACCAAATAGGCTGCTTAGGAGGCAATGAACTCTTTGGTCACTGGAATGAACATTATTAAGCAAGTGTCAGATGACTGCTTGTCAACGATAATTGTCAGAAGGAACCAAGCATAAGACAGTTGATTACTCCAGCTCAATAAACATTAAGGCTCCTTCAAACACCAAGATTCTGTTATTCTAAAAACAAATCCAGAATGTAAAAGATAAGTTTCAGATAAAGAAAGTCTTTTTGATGATTACAGTCTGGAAAATGTATAAAATTTATTAATCAATATATATCATATGAAAGATAATTTACCATTTTTTTTTTACAAACCTTAAAGACTTTTCAACAACTTGGGTACGATAAACCTCTTCCTGGTCCAAATTTATGGTGCAGAAACAATCTCTCATTTTGTTGGGTCCAAGATATGGCAGTAAATTTTTCGCTTCACCTGTTGGCACAAAAATTGAAATTGGTGTTAAATACCACCGGCTGCTTCATGCTAAACCTTATACAGGATGTATTCAATCCAAAAGAACATGTAAGACATAGCACAAAAAAACCCCTAGTGATTACAGAAAGAAGGTGATCAACTTGGTCCAGTGAGACTGAAGAGAAGAGCTGTGTGTAAAGGGGAGTGTGAGGTCATATTACACCATGGTTTCCCTGCTTCTAGAAAGGGCAATCCCCCCACTTGTGCTCTCCAGCCAAATCACTAGCCACCTCAAGAACTTAACTCCACAATTAATCCCTTTCCTACATCATCATTAATTTTCCTCACTAGGGGATCACTCCCATCAGCATATAAACAAGCTTTTTTTTTTTTTAATTTATTTGAGAGAGAGAGAATGAGAGATAGAGAGCACGAGAGGGAAGAGGGTCAGAGGGAGAAGCAGACTCCCTGCTGAGCAGGGAGCCCGATGTGGGACTCGATCCCGGGACTCCAGGATCATGACCTGGGCCGAAGGCAGTCGCTTAACCAACTGAGTGACCCAGGCGCCCATGAACAAGCTTTTAATATTTCCCAATTTAAAAAAAAGCACAGAAAGAAAAAAACTCTCCCTTGACTCCACCTCCTCCCTTGTGGTATTCCATTTCTAGACTCCCTTTCATAGCAAATCTTCTCAAAAGCAATCATTTCTAGTCACATTGTCTTTAATTCTCACTTTCCATCCATTCTTCAACCCTCTCCCCAGTCAGCTTCTAACTCTATGAGGACATGGTAATTGTTCTAGTGAGGGATGCCAATGCTTTCCATATTGCCAAATCCAATGGCCATTTCTCTGTCCTCACCATACCTGATCTGGTGGCACTATTTAGTAAAAGTGAACACTAACATCCCTCCTTTAAAATGCCCTTTTCTTGGCTCCCACAATACAATATTCCTGGCTTTCCTCCCATATCCCTGGTCCTCTGCCTACTTCTTCCCCCCCCTCACCTCTAAATACTGCAATGCTTCAGGGCTCAGTTCTGGACTGTCTTCTGTTCTTTCCCTGTGCAAACTCCTTCAGTACGGTGTTAATGCTGATGTCTCTTAGGTCTCCATTTCCAGGCCTGATCTCTCCTCCTCAACACTAGATGTGAATATCCAACTGCCTCCTTGGATATCCAGTAGGCATCTCAAATTTATCAAGTCCCAGAAAAACCATCTGATTTCCTCCCCTAAAACAATGCTCTTCCCCCAGTCTATCACCATCTTCCTCCCAAAACCTCCCCCACATCCAGTCCATCAGTAATTCCAGCAAACCTCTAAAATATATCCCAAATCCAACCACTTCTCCTTGCCTTCACTGGTATCCCCCTACGACCTGCTCTACACCAGTGTGACCATCTAGACATATTTTTTTAAAAGATTTTATTTATTTATTTGACAGAGAGAGACACAGCGAGAGAGGGAACACAAGCAGGGGCAGTGGGAGAGGGAGAAGCAGGCTTCCTGCTGAGCAGGGAGCCCGATGTGGGGCTCGATCCCAGGACCCTGGGATCATGACCTGAGCCGAAGGCAGTTGCTTCACCGACTAAGCCACCCGGGGGGCCCCATCTAGAGATATTCTCCAGGGCAGTGACTCCCCTGCTCCAAAACCATTCCCTTTCACTTAGAATACAATCCCATTTCTAAATTCCCATTTTCATGGTCTACATTGCTCCACTGTCCTCTCCTCTCCAACCTCTTTTCCTCCCACTCTCCTCAGTGTTCACCCTCTTTCCATTCATCAACCATGCCAAGTTCATTCAAGCTTAAGGCCTCTATCTGGAATGCTCTAACCCTACAACTTCACATGGCTGGCTCTGCTTATCATTCAGGTCTCAGCTTAAATGCCGCTTCCTCAGAGAAACCTTCCCTGACTATTCTGTCTCAAGTAGATAATCCTGCTACCATAATCTATTTCTCTGTTTTCTTGATAGCATTTATAACTATCCGAAACTAGTAATTTTTATGTATTTATTTTCTGCCTCTCTCATTCTTGAGGTCTGAGAACTTCAGTTAATCACCAAAATCTAAAATCGTGACTGTCACACAGTAGACACTTGAAAAATATTCCTTGAATGAATATTAAAGAAGCTAGTAAGTCCAGTTTTGAAGTTCTTGTGAAATGCTCGTGAGCCAAAAGCACACAGAAGTATGCTGAAATCAGACACCGCTGTACTCAATTAGGAAAGCAAGGCAGTTGGCATATGGGAAATAGCACTGCCCTAAGAATCATGAAACTAATGTTCCTGTTTTACCTCTATTACTAAGTAGCTAAATGGCTTCAGACAAATCACTAAAGCACAGCTTTCCTGAGGACAATTTGGGCTAGATAAACTTGAGTCTCTGTCTGCTTATCAAGTTTAAAACTAAAGGCCATTTAAAAACCAATGTATTTTAACAAAGCCTATCAGAAACCTAAGAAGCACCTATGAAAAATTCAATAAACCATTTTTTTAGTGCAATGAGAAAGTCAGTGGAAAGGCACAAGATACTCATTAAGTTTGTCATTGGGAGATTAAAAAAAATATCAAGTTACCACTTAAACAGAATAAACATACTATGTTCAACTCAAGTCAGAATCAGGAACTTTCAAATGACTCAAAAATTGACTAATATGGGTTGACCTTTACAAATAAATCAGGTTCCAAACAGGAAAAACTTATATCTGAATTTGTATCCATCCATTCTCCTCTTCCTAAAGACTAGATGTCCCTTCTCTTATCCAAATCTCATCCGTCTTCCTGAGTTCTATCTACCCAATTCCCTTGCTCTCATCCCACAACACTGTCCACCAATTCTGTTTTCATTACTCTCAACCTTCTTCTCCTTGAAGTCTTTTCTTCTCTCTGATGTCTCCTCCCTAAAAAAAAAAATCCATGTTTTTTTTTTAAACCCAAAATCCAACTAGGTCACCATAAAGGGCCTAGAATGTAAACAAATTAAGAATTAAATCATAATAAACATGCTCTATATCTAATGAGGGAATTTGGAACACTAAATCACTGCCCTTGAACAGGTTCCCATTTCATTCACATAAGTGCAGTGTGAGAAAACCACACTGTATAAATGTATACCTATTCTACCACCCACCTTTTTAAGGAGGATATAACAGGGATTATTTTGTGTGCAGAATCCAATGAACTTGCCATTATCAGATATTTACTTAGAATAAGTAAAAACATAAGGTCTATGTAATATACAAAACACACTCAACATCTCCTATAAAAGCAGTTATCATAATCTGTACTCATTGAATATGTCACTAAGCTATGTTTAAATAAACTACACTGAAGGTGAATTCATCTAATCAATGCCCAGTTCACTAATCATACAAATATGCTGATTAAGTCAGCTACCAACATTTTAAACTATAGTAATTAACTGGCACTTTATAAAAAACATAAATCAGAATAATTAACTGACACTCTATACAAAAATAATTGAAAGTGAAATAATGAACGATTAGAGAACTAATAAAAAATGTTGCATCCATTATATCTCTAAGCAGAAAGAGATTATCTTAATAGTACACACTTTACATCAAGCTACACAGAGACAAAAGTGAGGAACTTTGAAAGGCTGTACTTGTCTCGTGTGTGGTATTTGTATAGGGCCTCCCCTATGCTCTAATCAAAGGAAGAAAGGAAGGAAATACAACTACTGCTCCTTGAAAACTTATTCTATAAACTCTGCTCCTTTCCTTTCTACTCACAATTCGGCCTCTGATTCTAGTTCTTTACTAGAACCTTCAAGAACATTAATAATATATTTTTTAGTATTTTATGTATTTGAGAAAGCATGCGTACATGCACACAGGGGGAGGGGCAAAGGGAGAGAGAATCTCAAGCAGACTCTGCACTGAGCGTGGAGCCTGAGGTGGGGCTGGATCCCACTACCCCAAGGTCATGACCTGGGGCAAAACCAAGAGTTGGATGCTTAACTGAGCCACCCAGGTGGCCCTAGAATGCTAACAATATTAAGTACCACCAAATCAAAGACTGCTGTCAGTTCCCACCTTATTTGACCATGCTTCAGTATTTGATAACACCAACCTTTCCTCAGTTTAGATAACCCATTCTAACAGTTTTGTTATTCCATCTTTCCAACTTTTCGTCCACTATCAACACTTTAAATGTAAAGAAACTTTTGGCATCCACAGACCACTATATTCATCACATAGGTAGAGCACAAATTTTAGATATTTTTTAAATATGTCATTATAAACAATAAAACATACTGAAAACAAATACTTAAAAGTTTCTCAACATTGTTAGTATTATTTGTAATCTTTCTCAATTTATCTATATAGACCATTTGATAATGGCTAGCCTTAAGGAGAATCAGCATCTGTATCTGTGGTAGATATGGTTGATGAGTGGTCATCATCCATTTCAGCATTCCTTGGTATATGACCTCCTGTACTGCAGACACTAGAAAGCTAAAAACTACATTCCCAGGTCTTTCTTGCAGTTAGGGCTGCAGATATGATTTAAATTCCACCAATCAGATGCACTCGCTAGAAATTTGGAGAGCAGAAGGGAGATTGTACTGAGGCTGCTGCAACTATTAAACACTGTCACACTTTGTGCAGCAGTGTTTTCTGAAGTCCTTCTGTCCAGTCGTAGGTTTCATGGATATCAAGAAGGACATAAGGCATACATTCTGTCATACAGGTTGTGGTGTGGCAGGTGTGGCTTGGCTCTAGAGCCAGCAGCAGTGACAACAGCTTACTGATGAAGATGGCTGCTTGCTAATGGCTAGTTCCTAACAGTGGCAGGCTCCTGATCACGACAGAGGTGGCAAGGTTCTCAGACAAGCAGCTAAAACTGACAGCTTCCCAATTTCTGCAGGTACCTTTCTGATCCTAAAAGAGGAAGCAACTCCCTCGGTAGCTCAGCTGCAATGTGGCTTTAGAATTTCATTCATGAAAGTTCACACTAGAGTCTGTTTCTTGTCAGAATTACTAATAATTCTATAAACCACTTAAAAAAAAAAAACTTTTTAAAAAGTAGGCTTCACAACCAGTGTGCAGCCCAACATGGAGCTTGAACTCACAAACCTGAGATCAAGACCTGAGCTGAGATCAAGATTCAGATGCTTAACCAACTGATCCACCCAGGTGCCCCTAAAAATCTTTCACTAAATCTCTTTCTGCTTAAACTAGCTAGAGTTGATTCTAGCTAGTTTAGGGGGTACAAGGTGTAAAGGTAACCTAATCCTGACTGGTTTGTTTTCTTACCCTTTATTTCTAACAAATTAGAAAATCCCATTTCACATTACTGGTCATCAGAGTTTGGTAAATCTTTCAGTTACATGTGGCTATCTGGATCAAACATGGACTCAGAAGTTATAAAGCAATACCTCACTGAAAACTACCTTTATTGTTCCATTACATAATGAGTTGAATAGCACAGCACACTCAAAAAGCAAATGCTTCGACTTGGGAAATGGAGACAAATGGATCTTAATTCTCTCTATTGTTGTATCTGCCTCTGAAAACATTTCATCATTTCCTACTGCAGTATTTGGATGTGTTTTTTAAAATATGCTCAATAATACAGTACCACGTTCATGAATTTGGGAGTGCCAAGTTCTCAATATTGACACCATGTAACACATTTTGGGTACCTCCAGCTCATCCTTAAATTTACACATCGGATCTTGACCCAAAAGTAGTAAGATTCAAGATGGTCAATATACTGCTAAGATATGATACTTGAGCAAGGCAACTGAAAACATGGAAATGGGTTTACTTGCATCTGAATGAAAAAAGGAAATATTTCTAGCTTATCCCTCATTTTAAGAGTTCTGTGCATGCCAGGGTACTCCAATATGCAAAGGCAGATATTTGTCCTACAAAGGTAGCTGTATTGGCCAACAGCAAATAGTACAGATCTGATTATATTTGTAACTGTCACTATTTCCTTTAACAATCAATGAAGATCAGGAGGTATATTATTGACAAAACAATTGTTTCTCTATGAAGAAAGGAGGCTGGCCTTCAAGCACAATATCTTTTATACTGTAATAACACTGTTTCTTGTTGAAATTATAACTGATAAACTAATCCTCCACCGGGCATTTCTTCTCCCTCACAGATATACTGCAAATATGCCAAGAACTGAACTTTAAAACTACACATTAGTGGTTTTGTCCAACCATAAAATGAAATAGCCTCTTGCCCATTCACGTGAAAGTAACTGCTTCTCTGCATCATATGTACCTTGCAACATCACATATATGTTAAATAAAATGCTGAGTTTAGCTTTGATCCCCATCCTTCACATTGTTGCCACTTACCTTTTTAACATGTAAACACATGTATCCCCCTTTCTCAAAAGTCTTCAATGATTCCCTACTACATACCTTGCAGTATAAAAATCTAAAGACCCTTCATGGTCTGGTACTGTCTACTACATATTTGGCCTCATCTGCTTATTTTCTTTACCCCCACAAGTTATGCTCCAACAGTACTATACTTTCAGTTCCTTGAACACTGTGTTCTTTCATGCCTCTGTACATCTGCAATGCTATTTTCATTGTATGGAATACTCTTACCTGTTTTTTTCTCCAAAAAGCTCTGCCTAAAGGCATCTTTGTTTGTAGATTCTTCCCTCAACTCCTAGGTAGTCATGTCACTCTTTCCTGTTTCCTACTGCATCTTACATGTACTTTGACTACAAGGATCATATTGTATTGCACTTGTTGCATTTCATTCAACAAATAAAATTAAGTGCCTACAACATGCCAGGCACTTTTTTTAAATGCAGGGGATATAACAATGAAAAAAAAAAAAAAAAGTAGGTCTCTGCCCACATGGAACCCTTGTACAATCTAGACAGGGGAGACAAACATCATAAACTCTTAAGTATGTAATATTTATTGCCTTGGAAGAAAACAAAGTAGGGTAAGAGAGTTAAGGGGTTCAAGACCCAAAGGGTAAAGAGAAGGAGGAGGGCAATGTTATTTTATATAGGGAATCAAGGAAGGCCTTTCTATTAAGATATCTGAGCAGATACCTGAAAGATGTCAATGAGGGAATGAGCAATGCAGATAGGTATCTGGGGAAAGAAAGGAACAGGCAAAAAGAATAAAACATGCAAAGGCACTAGAAAGGACAGTTTGGCACACTGAGGGGATAGCAAGGAGGCCAGTAGGGCTGTGAAACAATAAGCAAAGTGGGAAGAGGTAGGAAACAGTAAGAGATGAGGTAGGGGTGAGGAAGGAAGCAGGTTAAATAGGAAAATCTTGAGTTTTTCTGCTGAGAGATTTTAAGCAGAAGAATGTCATGATCTAACTTTCATTTTAGAAGAATCACTGCAGAAAGGAAAGGATGGAAGCAGGAAAGTAGATAGAAGACTACTGTCGTGATCTTTTTTTTTATTATTATTATGTTAGTTAGTCACAATTCATCACATCATTAGTTTTTGATGTAGTGTTCCATGATTCATTGTTTGCATATAACACCCACTGCTCCATTCAATACGTGCCCTCCTTAATACCCATCACCGGGCTAACCCATCCCCTCCACCCCCCTCCCCTCTAAAACCCTCAGTTTATTTCTCAGAGTCCATAGTCTCTCAACTGTAGTGATCTTGATTAGAGAGAACTTAGACCAGGGGAGCAATCCTGGCATGGAGAGAAGTGGTCAACTGGGCATATTTTAGCCAACAGGATTTTTGATATTTTGGATGTGGGTACAATAGAAAAAGGGGTTAAGGAAGACTTCTTAGAGTTTCAGCCTAAGCAGCTGCATGAACAGAGATGCCATTTCCAGAAGGAGGAGCCTCTTGCTGGGAGAGGGAGATCAAGAGTTTGTATGAGGCATCTTAAGTCTGAGATGCCGATTACACACCCAAGTGCAGATGTTAAGAGGATAAAGAAGTCCTGGCTGGAGTAAAAATTTGAGAATCATCAGCAAGTACATAATATTTATAAAACCACAAGACTATATAAAATCAAAAGGAGAGTAAATACGGATAAGAAAGAAAAGAGATTTAAAGACAGTCTTAAAGCTCTCCAACCCTTCTGAGTTAGTAGAGATGAGAAGGAGCCAGCAAAGGAGACTGCTATACATTTCTCCAATGAATTACAAACTTCTTAACGGAAGGCACCAGTTCTTAGCACCATGCTTAGCTTATAATAGATAATGAAATATCTACTGAGTTAAGTATGAGTGTGTATGTGTGTAGAATTTTAGCATGGACAAGAAGGAAGTTCTAATATCACATCACAAATTATAAAATTGCATGTATCTTTTTTCCAGTTGATATAAGCTGATCTATGTCAACTGCACCAAAGGGTAAAAAAAAGTCTCCTACATACAGTTATCAAAAGGACTAAATGTAAGAATCTTTACAGTGTTAACACAGAGATATCATAGTGAAAACAAACCAATCCCGAAATTCACACATTCAAATATTTACTGAGTACCTTCACTAAGATGCTAGAGATAGAACAGTGAGAAAAATAGACAAAACTGTGTTCTCACTGAGTGAACACAAATGGACAGAGAATAAATAAGTAAAGATGATGTATCAGTAGGTGTTAGGTGTTAGGCAGGAATATATTATCACATATAATAAATGGCAGCAGGGGAAGTGCAGCCCAGAAGGTTCCACTGAGAAGGTAACTTCTGCACAAATACCTGAAGGAAAAGGGAGACAAGTAAATATTTTAGTGAAAACAGTGCTTTCAGTCATTGGCAAAAAGTAAACAATTTAAACCAAGAAGATAAACACCAGTGGGAATCAAAACCGATTAAGATAACTTAGATTAACAAAAATAAAAAGATGGCCAACTCTGTGTGTACAAGATCAATGGTTCTATGCAAAGGTCACTAGATAGCATGCAGAGCCTACCATACAAATTTTACATAGGACTAGAATTCCAAATAACAGGCTAGGGGGCAGAGGTTCTGGTGTATATGCTTCTAGATATGTATATGAATTTGCACATATGTACTTATGTGTATGTTGGGGGTGTGTGTGTGCATGCATTTGTATTTGTAGGTTTGTTTGTGTGATTGTGTGTGTCCCAGAGGAGGACAATACTTGGGTAAGTAAGAAAAGAAGACAAATATTTATCAAGTAGTCAAGACAGTGCTAAATATTTTCTCAAATATCTTAATTAATGTGTACAATGACCTTGAGAAGCATTACTGTCTCCTTTTATAAATTAAAACAACAAAAACAAAAACAATTGAGTTACATGGCTAGTAAGGTGATTTGACAGAAATCAAATTCCAAAGCCTAGTCTTTCCTTTTCACTTTTAATGTCTTTCTGAATACAGCAGTGCTGAGAGGAATAGACAGCTATTCCTTTCTGAAATTATCCTAAGGTACCCTGAAGCTCAAGCATATTTCAAAGGACACAAAGTTAAGGACCAACACAGATCCCAGTGGGATTAACCCCTAAGAAAAACTGCAAACCAGGGTCCTGAAGGAGATGATCCTAAAATAAAGATTATTTGGGGTGAGAGGAAAGTTGAATCATGATGACAGTTACAACTTACTGAATAAATTAATATATACATTATATATGGCAGATGTTTTTTAAGGGCCTTCATATACATTACTTCACGATCTTCATAATAACTTCCTCCAAGTGATTTTTTTTTCAAAATATAGAAATTGGGGGCAGAGGGATAACATTCCAGGAGTAAGGCACAGTGCAAACTAGTTCTGAAGGTGGGAATAAGAGGAGCACCTCCAAGGACGTGGTGAATAGTACAAACTGGCTAAAGTATAAAGGGAGATGAAAGGGGAATAAGAAGAGATAAGACTGTAAAGAAAGGGTGGAATCAAGAGAATCTGAAATGCCAAGCTAAAAAGTTTTAACTTTCTTCAGTAGGCAACGAGGGTCACTAAAAATTTCTGTGTGGTTGGATCTATGCTTCAGGAAAAGTACTCTGACAGTTATAGGGCCTAAGCTAAGGTAATGAGAGAGCAATGGGAGGAAAAGAAAACTGGAAGAAATAGTACAGAGACAGAATTTGGCCTGAGTGACTCAGGATACAATGTTCTAATAATGGGAACAGCAAGCTGAACAGAGGATTAGAACTTTAGATGGGGAAATGAAAAAATATATGCGATCCTTATCATTTATATTCACAACAAAAACACAGTGAAGAAGAATGAATCAAATATACACTTAAAAATATATATAGCCTCACTGTTGACAAGTTTAGTACAAAATTAAAAAGTGTTATGCTATTTAATTATGCATAAGCATAATAACACAATCCTATATGTTAACATATCGTAAGGTCTTTCAAATTTTCTTATAAAGTTCAATTTTTATTTCTCCAATAAAAGGTGCACATAAATAAATTGTTCATCAACAAAACTGAAAATACACTTTACTGCTTATGTTACAGCCCATACCATGTGCCAGGCAGTACACTAAGTCATCCAATCTTTTCACAACCCCTTTGAAAGATGAGAAAGACCATAATTCCCAACTTAGAGAAGAGGAAACTGAGGCTCAGACAGGTTAGGTGATAACCAGAAAAGGTGCAGAAAACTATGCTTTCAACATGCTACGTTACAATTTAGCATTCATTTGATTTCTATATATCTAATACTTTGTACAGGATAAAGAAATCTTACATGAGAAGAACTGCCATAATCACACCTGACCTTCCCAGGAATCTCCTATTCACCCTCTTCAAAGTATGTTAGATTGCCCTAGGTGTATGGTAACGAAAGTAGGGGAGGTGCCTAAAAACTGCTGAGAAGAAAAAGGTTATGAAGCGGCTATTTCCCTCCTTAGCTGCCACCTTGAAAGCACCACTGGAAAGTTACACATTTGTGATATTATTCAGGCACAGGATGAGAAATGACACCAATAGGCAATGGTGACTGCTGGAATATCTCCCACTCAGTAGGGTAGGGCTTTTCAATGCATAAATTAACATGATCAGATAACTAGATTGTCAGCAATTTTCCTCACTCCCAGTAAATGATAAATTATCTTTAAAATATATAACCTGAGATTCTATAATCTCATTCAACTGATAAATCATAAAAAATCAACACACTGCATAATCCCTAAGAGAAATCTGGTTCTGCTTAACAACAGGCACTATAATATTAACATGGAACCTGGAAGGTTAAAGAAATCAGGAATAATAGTTTCAGTAGTACTGAACTCCAATTCATCGTAAAAATAAAAGACTGTGTAATCATCAACATGCCTAAAAGCAAGGTAATACCACTAAGCAAGCACTTCAGTGGGCAAAGGGCTCCAGGAATCCAGCAGAGTTTAGAGGGTTAGCCTAGATGAAGTGAGCAAAGAACTTGTTTTGTGGGGCTATAAAACATCAACAATATGTAAGTACAATTCTTTTTTTTTTAAGATTTATTTTATTTATTTTAGAGAGAGAGAGAGAGGTGGGGTAGGAGGGCAGAAGAAGAGAAGCCCAAGCAGACTCCCTGTTGAGCACGGAGCCCAATGCAGGGGGCTGTATCCCATGACCCTGAGATCATGACCTGAGCTGAAATCAAGAATTGGACGCTCAACTGACTGAGCCACCCAGGCACCCCTGTAAGTACAATTCTTGAGAAAGCATAAAATCAGGGTTAAAGCATAAACTCCAGGGCAGCTCCTCAAAAATGTCCTAGTAGGTAAGGTGCAACTCCTCAGTGGAATAGTCTACAGAATATAATTAGGAGCCTCTTGCTTTACACAAGTCATATGCATGATAATTATCATAAATCACACAGTTATCTATATTGCTATCATATTAATCACCTCTCACTGAAGTTTAGTCCAGAACAAGAAGTTAGGAAACTACTGTACATAAAAAGGCGAGTTTCGCAAGGTATTGCCAGGAAGTGTCCATGGGTTATACAGATACGTCACCAAGTTGCGGGCAAGATCTTCCTGTGGTTTGTGTTGCCCACTTCAGGTTTCACTTTTGAATGTGTGCTGATTCCTAAGCTCCCTACAGCCCCTTTCTCAAGTAGCAAACCAAACTTTGAAGCACATATGGTAGGAATCTCTCCTAGGATAGGCCAAAGGTTCCTACAGCTACATGAAGCTTAGCAAGTCTCCTAAACCGACCAACAGAACCCAGTATGGCAAGCAAATGAAAAGCCAGATGTTGGCAAAACTGAGGGCTACATGGATAGGACACATAGGGGACATGGTAGCTATTTCTGATAATGGCATCCTGGGGGCCCAAATGCAAAATGGGACTCATTATGATCTAGCACTTTTCAAAAAACACAAAAAGTAGCACCCAGATATAAATAAATTGTACCTCCAAACGTGCATGTACAAGTATATGCACGTTATGTGTTCTAGGAGAACCATTTACAAGCACAGACAAAAGCACATGAGCAGAGTCAAGCAGACAGAAGAGTAACATTTTTTGTAAATCCCCTAAACAGTCTTAAAGATAAATTTTTACAGCATCCCAACATTCTAATGTTACTGAATAACCATTACATTCGACCATAACCAATTTAGGGATAATTATCAACTTCTTGAAAACAGAAATATACTCATCAGTTCTTTCAAATATACCATCTGAAAGGCAAATTGGTAGACAGACAGACAGCGACTTCGGTAACTTACAGACCTTCTGAAAACCTGGCTCTGCCTTTTTAAACCCTGAGAAAAACCGTTTTTGTTGGCATACAATCTTTTTCAGGAATTTGGATTAAATGAAATAATTTGCAAAATATACTAACATAGTACCTGGAAAAGAATAAATATATTCAAAAAAATTAGTTCACGTTCCCCTATCAAGAAAATTTTATATAAAATTGTTCAAATTCAAAACTAAGAGGTTCTGCACCACTCATACAAATGTCAAGATTTTAAAGGATCAAAATTATTCTTTTTACCTCATTCTTCTGAAACAAAACATTGAATTTTTTAAAAAGTCAACTTTTTTAACACAAACAATTGGTAAAAACAGGCAAAGTATATGGGATTTCACTATATTGCTCCTACAAATTTTTGTTGAAATTCTATAAAAATAAAAGGTAACCAAAAAACTTCACAGAAAAGTTGACTTTACTTTCAGGGGCGTTTAAAATGTTACCAAGCCTAACATCTGGCTACCCTTACTTTTGTAGATACGATAGTCTTCAACAGTAGAGCAAGACAGCTTGGACTAAAATTGTATCAAATCCTTTTATATAAAGTCATATTTCATAACACAGCTAATACATACATACTCTATAGAAAATTAAACCATTATAAACAAGGCTAATTCACTCTGTCCACCACTCAGGCTCCTTTCAAATCTCTTTCTGTGTGTCTTCCCACATACACGTAGAAAAGATAAAACACACACCATTCTAATAACTTGCTCCTTTAACTCAACAATATGTCTTTAAGTTCTTTCCTTTCATACTCTGGACACACCTCATCCTTGTTAGCTGCTATGGAATATTTATATTAACATATTATTTAGCCATTTTTCCTAATGGAAAAGTTGTCTCTGTTTCTTTCACCAATAAGGCAACATTAAACACCTTTACATATGCCTCTTTTGCAAATGTCGAAGTGTTTCTGTAGGGTAGAAATGCACAGGGAATATACATTTAGATTTTTAACAGATCTTGCCAAAATGCTCTCCAACACTGCTTTACCCACTTAAGTTAACAACGAGAGAGAAAAGTTACCTATTTTCCTAAATCCCCACCAAATACTGAAATTAACAAGCTTTTTTTTCACAAACGGATAGCTTTTAAAAATTTTCATTCCTCTGATTAATTTTTATTAAATCTTACCAGGATTTTCTTAGGTTTACTGGCCTTTTTTATCTCTTTCCGTGAAATGTCTATTCATATCTTATTTTTCTAATGCCCTTTCCTTTTTAAAATCTGTATGGGGCGCCTGGGTGGCTCAGTTGGTTAAGCGACTGCCTTCGGCTCAGGTCATGATCCTGGAGTCCCCGGATCGAGTCCCACATCGGGCTCCCTGCTCAGCAAGGAGTCTGCTTCTCCCTCTGACCCTCTTCCCTCTCGTGCTATCTCTCATTCTCTCTCTCTCAAATAAATAAAATCTTAAAAAAAAAAAACTAAAAAAAAATAAAATCTGTATGAAGTTTTTATATATTCTGGACACCAACAAGTACGAAGATAGTATGGCATATAGGTTAGGAGCAACAGGATGGACTCTAGAGCCAGTCGGCCCAGTGTGAATGACAGCTCCACCGCTCACTAGCTGTCTGATCTTGGTCAAGTTACTTAGTTTAGCTACCCTGTGCCTCAATTTCCCCACCTGTAAAATGTGGATAATAAATGTTATAGAGTTACCATGAGGATTAAATTATTTAATGTTCTGGGGCACCTGGGTGGCTCAGTCGGTTAAGCATCTGCCTTCAGCTCAGGTCATGATCCCAGGGTCCTGGAATTGAGCCCCACGTCAGGCTCCCTGCTCAGCAGAGAGTCTACTTCTCCCTCTCCCTCTCTCTCCGGCTTGTGCTCGCCTCGCTCTCTCTCTTACTCTTACTCTCTCTTTCAAATAAATAAATAAAATTTAATATGCCTCAAGGGCTTTAAAACAATACCTGACAAAGAATAAGTGTTATACAAGTGTTTTCTTTTTGTCAATAGGATTTACTGTAAATATCCTTACAATCTACTATTTGTCTCTTAACTCCTGTTTATAAATCCTCGCTTATCTTTCCTCAAAAAGTTCTTTTTCTATCTCTCTTCTAACATCAGAAATTATATAAGCAGACGAAACCAACAAACTGTCCTCACTGGATCTCACAATCAACTTCTCAAGAATAAATGCAGGCATCAGCCAAAGCATCTAAATTTTAAACATCTTTCCACTAAAAAAATAGCTAGCTTCCTTACTGCATAAAGCATTCCCACAAATCAGTAAGAAGACTGATAATCCAACAGGAAAAAAGGACAAACAGGTTCACCAAAAAAATGGAAATAAAAATGGCTCTTAAAAATATGAAGAGATCCGGGCGCCTGGGTGGCTCAGTTGGTTGGGCGACTGCCTTCGGCTCGGGTCGTGATCCTGGAGTCCCGGGATCGAGTCCCGCGTCGGGCTCCCCGCTCGGTGGGGAGTCTGCTTCTCCCTCTGACCCTCTTCCCTCTCGTGCTCTCTATCTCTCATTCTCTCTCTCTCAAATAAATAAACAAAATTTAAAAAAAAAAATATGAAGAGATCCTCAACTCATTTAGAAGTGCAAATTAAAACTACAAATCAGATGTTCCTTTCCATCAGACCAGTAAAGATCAAGAAGTTTTAAAATACACACTATGTGGCAAATAAACAAGCATTCAATCATTGCTAGTGGGAGCAAAAATTGCTATAGTTTCTGCGGAAAGCAATTTGGCATTCACTATCTTTCCAAAATAAAAATACACATACCAATTCATCAACTTAACATGTAGGAATTTATCCTACAGATAGACACATGTGCTCATATCAAAAATGACATAACAACAAGGTTATTTATTGCAGTACTGTTTGTAATAGCAAAAACTGGAAACAACCTATATGTCCATCAATAGGGGACTGGTTAAATAAACTGTGGTATATCCAGATGATGCAATATTAAGCAACGGTTAAAAAAAAAAGAGGCAGCTCCCCATACATATGGAACCACAAATCTTCATGCTACTATTGCTAAGTGTTAAAAAAACAAGATGCAAACAATGTATATATTTTGCTAGTTTGTATGTTGGTGAGAAAGCAAGATTAATACTCATACATTTATGTGTTTGTTTTTTTAAAGTTAGGTTTTTTTTTTTAAGATTTTATTTATTTATTTGAGAGACAGAGAATGAGAGATAGCATGAGAGGGAAGAGGGTCAGAGAGAGAAGCAGACTCCCTGCTGAGCAGGGAGCCTGATGTGGGACTCGATCCCGGGACTCCAGGATCATGACCTGAGCCGAAGGCAGTCGCTTAACCAACTGAGCCACCCAGGCCCCGTTTGTTTTTTTTAAAGATTTTATTTATTTGAGAGAGAGAATGAGAGAGAAAGAGCACATGAGAAGGCAAGGGTCAGAGGGAGAAGCAGACTCCCTGCTGAGCAGGGAGCCCAATGCGATCCTGGACTCCAGGATCATGACCTGAGCCGAAGGCAGTTGCTTAACCAACTGAGCCACCCAGGCACCCAATACATTTATGTTTGTAAATGCTTTAATAATCTCTGTAAAGCATACACAAGAAAACTGGTAATGCTTACTTGTGGAGAGGGAATGGCTAGAGGCAACAGAAATAAGAAAACTTACTTTTAAATGTATACTCTTTTGTACCTTTTCAGTTTTGTACCAGGTATTTGTATTATCTAATCAAATAAATAAACAAATCTCAAAAAAATCAAATAAATTAAATAAATTAATTAAAACCTCCCTGTGATCACACCACACTTTCTACAATGGTTACACACAGGGGCTACTAGGTGGCTCAGCTGGTTAAGCGTCTCTTGATTTCAGCTCAGGTCATCATCTCAGGGTTGCTAAGACTGAGCCCCCTGTGGAGCCTGCTTAAGATTCTCTCTCTCCCTCTCTCTCTACCCCCACCCTTCCCCCCACAATGCTCATGCACACTCTGTTTCTCTCATGAATGAATGAATGAATGAATAAGTAAATAAATATATAAAAAATAAATGGTCACATATAGCAGGTTGCTAACACTTGGGTAGTTTGTGGCTAGTCTGTTCAACTGGCAAAAGCAGAGGTTCTCCATCCTAGGGGTCCATTATCACTCCCTATGGGACGTTTCAAACCCAGAGATGTCCAAGTACTACCACAGAAATTCTGAGTCAGTAGGTCTGGAGCACAGCCTGGGCAGCAGAATTTTTTTAAGTTCACAGGTGACACTGATGGGTAGTCAGGACTGGAAACAGCTGAGTTATAGCATGACACAAATAGGTAAACAACCAGGCTCAATCTCCATCTAGGTCACAAGCCGTTTCATCACTAATCCTAACCACTTCACAAGGTTCTTAAAAAGGGACACCTGAGTGGCTGGGTCGGTTAAGCATCTGCCTTCAGCTCAGGTCACGATCTCAGGGTCCTGGGACTGAGCCCCACATGGAGTTCCTTGCTTAGCGGGGAGTCTGCTTCTCCCTCTCCCTCTCTGTCATTCCCCCTGCTTGTGCTCTCTGTCAAATAAATAAATAAAATCTTAAAGAAAAAAAGGAACAGATGAGAGTGTATTGATGGCAGAGTGAAAATGTATTACTACTTCTGGATATATTACTACATAGGCAATACAATCCTCATGTATTAAATGCAGTACATTTGCAACATTCATACTAATGACAAATTCATTCTACCTAGCATTTCGGAAAGAACTTTGATAGTAATGAACTAGTGCCCAACAGGCACAGGCATTAACTGTGTAACACTTGGAATATCTGAGTGTCAAGTTCTTCATTTGTAAAACGAGGGGACACAATATGTTCCCTACCTTCCAGCTCTAAACCTCAGTAATTCTCTAAGAATACAGATATCTTGGGGTGCCTGGATGGCTCAGTCGTTAAGGGTCTGCCTTCAGCTCAGGTCATGATCCCAGGGTCCTGGGATGGAGCCCCGCATCGGGCTCCCTGCTCAGCGGGAAGCTGGCTTCTCCCTCTCCCACTCCGCCTGCTTGTGTTCCCTGTCTCGCTGTGTCTCTGTCAAATACATAAATTAAATCTTAAAAAAAAAAAAAAAGAATACAGATATCTAAAAGCAACCGTTGTTTAATAAAGACTTTAGGATAAACTAGTAAGAGCTTTTTCATCCCATTCACAGCCTACACTCAATTCACAGTCCAAGGGGCTAATGCCCTAGCAGACACTCAGATATTACATACTGCTGAATAAATTAATTAACAGTCACAGAAAATTTTTTTTTAAGATTTAAACAACCTTAATAAATCTTGGAAAAATATTTCAAGCAGTGCAACTTATACAAAATAGGCATAGGAAAAACATTTAAGCATTAAAATAAAAGCATCTAATGTAATGTCTTAAAGCAAATGGTTCAATTTAAAAAGCAACTAAGACTTAATGCTAGAAGGGATGTTAAAGACCACATCCAACCCTCTCATTTTACAAGTGAAAAAATAGGGAGTTCGCAAAGTTAAAGAATTTGCCCAAAGTCGGGCGCCTGGGTGGCTCAGATGGTTAAGCGTCTGCCTTCGGCTCAGGTCATGATCCCAGGATCCTGGGATCGAGTCCCGCATCGGGCTCCCTGCTCTTTGGGAGCCTGCTTCTCCCTCTGCTTCTCTCTCTCTCTCTCTCCCCCTCTGTCTCTCATGAATAAATAAATAAAATCTTAAAAAAAAAAAGAATTTGCCCAAAGTCATTCTGTCATTAATGATATTCCTAGCACCAAGTCCACAATAACAAATTTGTCAATTATTGTTCACTGATGTTTACATGTACATTGGTATAATGTTATAAAGCATATTATTTTAGCTACTGATTTTTGATGACCGAAATAACATACAAAACCAAAGACAAACCATAAAATTTTTTTTAAATTTTTTATTGTAAAAATTTCTTAATATACATGAAGTGTCTTAATTTACATTGAGGACTACACAACAAAACTGTTAGCAGCTCTTAAAAGAGAACAGAACTTTATTAGTAACTAAAACATGGAATCTGATATTGTCAAATAATTTCATAAAGCATATTAAAAAGGAAATAGGACTGGCATCTAAGATTAAAGGATAAAACAATAGTTTTATTTCAGCTACATTAGTTCCAGTCTCTTAGCAGCTATTCAAAGAATTCTAAGTTAAAAAAAAAACAAAAAAACAACTCTATGAACTCATTGAGGTTTACCTCCTGTCTTCCTCAGAGCAAATGATTAGCAGACTGCTCTGTGAACTTCTACAAAGAACCCTTTTCTCTCATTTCTATCCATCTGAAAGATGAATTCTTCCTCCATCCTAAATAACTCATCATCTCATTTCAAATTTTTGACAATAATGAATTCTTAGGATGAACAAACCTTTTAGCAATCTTCCCTCTATTAATTTATTAAATAACTCATCTAATTCAAATATCTAATAATAATAAATTCTTAGCATGAATAAACTCTTTTTAACCTCTCCCTCTCAATTCTATTGCATGATCAATAAAATGTCTTGATTTATACCTCACTACCAAAAAATTCAAACCTTCCATGACAAATAAAAACATTTACTGTATCAAGTATGATTATGAGATTTTTCTTTTCCAGGCTCAGGACCAATTAGTAACAATATTCATGGAGTACAGTCAGGTAACAATATTCAAATCTCCTAATAATAAGCACTCACAGCATTTAAAAATTTTAATCCTTTTCCTAATGAGGCAACTTTGGCATCAGTTCAAACATAAGCTCAATTGGCACTGTGATTTTGAAAGGGATGAACTTCCTGTCACAGACCCATGTAGTTTTTCTTTCAACAATACTATCATCTTCTAGTTTATCTGTAAAATTTACAAAACAGTTTCACATCTAGTATTTCAAATCCTCCTCAGGATAACATAGTGAGAAGCAGGGCATTTTCTAAAGGGCTATTATGTCCCAGGCATTATGCTGACAATGGGATAGCTAAAAGGAAAAAAAAAAAGAATTCTACCCTGGAAGAGCTTGCAGTCTAATGGGGAAAATAAACAATTTTTTATAAAATGTGCTAGAATAAAGACAGGGAATTACAACTCCCCAGAAGTACAAGTGCCTAACACCTTCTCTCCAGGGATGGGGGTGGTGGTGCCCCGCCCCAAAGAAGGCTTTGGTCAGATCACATGCAGCTTTGAAAGTGATCTGAAAAGTCAGACTTTTGAAGGATGTGTAGGAGTTCCCTGATACACGTATGGGGTGGAGGAAAGGAGAAAGACACTTCCAGGCAGAGGGAACAACATGTACAAAATGGCTAGTGATGAAGCATTATTCCCATTTTAAAGATGAGTAAGATCAGCTCAAAAGGTAAGTGAGCTGCGTAAAATCACGTGAATAATAACTAATAATGTATGAAACAGAATACAGTCCTTCTGATTTCAATCAGCTTTGTACACCAGAAAATGCCGGTTAAGTGCTGACAAGAACATCAGATAAAGATTAATTTTTATCTCCTATTTATACCTTCCCAAAAGATGGTCCATGTCTGACCAAGCTCCTGGGGGAGCAGGGGAGAAATGACTGGAGAAGGGGATTTATTTAATTCTCAAATCAATCCTGTGAGATAAGTATTTTTATTATACCCATTATACACACAAGAATACAGAGGCACAGGGATGCCTGGGTAGCTCAGTCACTAGTTAAGCATCCGACTCTTGGTTTCTGCACATGGGCACTCTCTCTCTAAAATAAATAAATAAAATTAAAAAAAAAAGAGGGACAAAAAATTAAGAGAAGATTCAAATCCAGGTGACTAACCTAACCAAGCCTCCAAACTCAAGCACTTAACCAGACCCCACAGATTCTACTTTGCCAAAGAGCCCTACATCATTCGATCTAGAGATACCAAGGAGACCAAGTGGGTTCTGGGACACATCATGATCCCACAGATCTCACACTGTACTGCACATCTCGATATTCACAAAAATCCTCAGATTTGGCTCCCTTACCAATCTGAGGAGACCAAGCCTCAGATTCTGGTCTCCCCTGAGCAGGTACACCCAGGAACAAGGTGGCATGGGCTCTTTCAGCAACATTCTTACGTTCTGATTACAAGCAGATTAGATGAGAGCAAACTTAACAAAAAGCGGTAACCAAAAAGACATAAAATAACAGCATGAAGCTTGGAAAGTACAACCAAGAAAGCTCCAACCCCTCTCTTTAGCTTGCGGGGGGGGGGGGGGCAATGCAAAAGTGCTCCAGATACTAAGCATACCTGCCACTCACTGCAAGGCAGTTCACACCAAAGGATGGAGTCTGTAGTACCTTAATTTCCTTTATCAAGGGTTCATATGACAACTCTAGGACTTCAATAACCATGCCTGCCTCTTGAATATTAGGGAAGCTGACCATTTGTGGCCATGGTTTCCTAGGGCACTAAAACGACTTCAGGGAATTGAGATCAGCATAGAAGACAAAATGTTATCAGCAACACTGGATTTGCTAATGTTAGTTGATTGAAACTGACCACAAAATGGGTTTCCCATCTGTCAATCTGGTTATTTCACCTTGTGAAGGATATGAGAAAATTAACAAATACTGGAATGAAACCCCTAAAGAAGGTTGTAGACTATTAACTCTAGAACTTTAAAGATATGTAAATCTAATCTGTCCTCACTTTTTGCTGGTAGCATTTGGAGTTGAAGGGTCCTACCCAGGTCTAGGAAAAAAGACGTTCCTTTGAGGCTCACTTTGAGCCCTATGGAGCTCTAACTCTCCAGGTTAGAGGCTCTGAAACAGCAGTCTGAAATCTGCCAGCACATATCCAGTCTAGTGGGTACTATCAGGCTATCCTCTGAGGTCTCCCAGTATGATGAAAAGGAAAGCTGACATGGTTATCCACACCCTCAAGCTGCTTAGTATCTTCATTGTCAGAATCACCACCATCCCATTTCTGTGACTTTAGCACCTGCTAATGACTCCTCCAGCCCTCCAGCCCCCACCCTGTAAAACCCACACGTCAGTTTCAGGGAAACAGAAAACAGCAGGTCTTCACAGGGTTCTGAAGGTCAACCAACTCTGGATTATACCAGCCAAAAGAAGGGCAAAGAAATGGAGAGGGAGATGCAAAGAAGCTTCATATATAAGTATCTTAATACACTTTTTCTAAAAAGCAGGTAAGTGATCTGAGCTATAAGCCGAGCAATTCCAAAAGCAAGAAATAGACTGAAATAACAAATACGATACCCCGACTATGGTTAAAGTGGTAATATCATTCCCAGCAACTGGATGATCAATCTCCAAATCTGGGTAGTGGGTTGTTCTAAGGCACAAAAACAAAGTTGTGTTTTTGTATTTGTAGGTATGAGTTTCACTCACAGTGATATCTCCTATTGTGATATCTTTGTTATGGTGCAGGTGAAGGTGCAGGGCAGCTAAGTCCTTCTGGGAAGAGCCTAACCCTAACTCTCAATTCCAAGATGTATGTAGGGTAGTTCCATGGTATAACCTGCAGCTCTATAAATCAGTGAGACTCCAATGAACAGTGCCTAGCATCAAGTGACACTAAAATGTAAAAGTGGTAAAATTTGGAAAATTAGACCAAGGGGGGGAACTCTGGCCCATTTATAGCTTTCCCAAATGTTAAATTAGATATATGTAAATATTAAATATAAGACTTAATCTGAAATTTGAAGATTTTATACCCTAGGAAGTAATTTTATTTTATTTAAGATTTTATTTATTTATTTGACACAGAGAGAGATACCGAGGGCAGGAACACAAGCAGGGGGAGTGGGAGAGGGAGAAGCAGGCTTCCCGCTGAGCAGGGAGCCCAATGTGGGGCTCGATCCAAGGACACTGGGATCATGACCCAAGCCGAAGGCAGACACTCAACCACACTCAACCGACTGAGCCACCCAGGCGCCCCAGAAAGTAATTTTAATACTGGGAACTTAGATATAGACAAGATCTATTTCTTTGATATCATTTTCCAGGTTTTGAGAACTGTACTCACGATCTTAAGTTGCCTAGGACTACTTCTGGGAACAAAAAGATGAGAAAATTTAACATGTCTGCCTCTGAGATTTAATAAAATCTCAGTACTTGAAGAGGGGAGCAACTTGAAAAGAGGAAAGGGGAAGAATCCTAGCTCAATTAATAATATCACTATTCAGGAAGAGGAAAATTTTACATCCTGTGCCACCAAAGAGCATTGTTAGCCATTTTATTGCAATTAGATTTTCTTCTTACAAAATAAAAAGTACTCCTCTTACTAAGGGTTATTTACCTGAAAGATGAAGCACATTTCCATTCTGAGAATAATGAATAAAGAAAATGAGGATGATTTCTTACAAAAGCAAAAATAAGTTTTATTGATATATCTTACAAATAGCAAAAAAAAAAAGGCGTTTCCTCCGAATAAACTACTGTGAAAAAATTGTAACTCTGACGCCCAGAGTCACTTTTTAAAAACAAATGTCCAAATGACTGAATTCAAATGGTCTACTGTAAAGCTCAGAGCTTCTGAGCAAAAATTTTGCATTAAGTCAACTAATATGGCTCGCTCACAAAAGTAACAATTAAATGCATGAGAAGGAAAGGAATTAAGTGGGTTAAGGGCGGGCTGGATGACTGTGTTTTGAGACCTGCTCACAGGAAGCCACTACATCCTGTCTTAAGTCCCTGTCAGTCACACAGTCTCTCGATCCAAGTCTTCGGCGCAGCGAGGTGGGGCAAGTACAGGTGTCCGGCCCCGAGCCCCTCCCGGCGCGCTCACTGGCGAAAACCCCGAGCGGCGGTCACCAGAGTCCCAGGGCGGCCTGTTTCCTCCAGCTCAGGGCGCCTTTTTCAACCTCGAACAGGCTCGTGAGCCCAGGAAGCAGGCAGCCCCCTCCCCTCGGGCCAGCCCCACTTCCCCGCCCTCGCCCTCCTCCTCCTCCTCCTTCTCCTCCTCCTCCGGCCGCGCCTCCCGTAATTACCGCTCCGCTCCCACCTCGGGGCCGCTCCCCGGCGCCCGCACCGCCCGGAGGCCTGCGTCCCAGGGCGGCCGGAAACTCCTCACGCCCCCGGCTCACGCCCCCGGCTGGGGCGTCCCCACGTCCAGGCCGCGCCCCAAAGCCGAGCCCCTCAGGCCGGCGCTGCTCCGCGCGCCCCCTCCACGCAAATTCCCAGCTCTCCACTCCATCCGGACAAGGGCAGCCCCAGCCCACGCCGTCCCGTCGAGGCGACGCCTCCCCCAACACACCCCCCTTCCAGCCTCACCCGTGCCGGCCCTCCCCGTGCGCCTCGCCCGGCCCCGGCACGGGCCCCGGGCCCCGTCTGCCCAGGTCCCCTCTCCGCCCCGCGATCCCAGCACGGCTCGGCGCCACCACCCCCGCGCGCCCGCCGCCCCCTCAGCCCCGCGGCGGCCCCCGTCGGCCGCCGGGTGGGTCCCCCAGCCCGGCCCCCGCTTACAGATCTTGCCCCGCAGGCTCTGCAGCACTCGGACCTCTCGACTGTCCTCGTCCCCGGCCCCGGGCTCAGCCGTCGCAGTCGCCACCGGCGCCTCGGAAGAAGCCGCCGCAGCAGCAGGCGCCGCCGCCGCCATGGTGCCGCCCGGCCCGTGCCGCAGCCCCGCCGCCTGCGTAGCCGGCGAGGCGGAGCCCAGCGGCGGCCTAGGCTGGGGCGAGCGGCGCGCCTGGCCCCGCCCCCGGGCCGCAGCCTGGCTCGCCCGCCCCGCCCCTGTCCTGCCCCCGCCCCACCCGGGTCCCTGCAGTTGCCGTCCGCCCCCCCAGCCCCACCCCCACCCCCACGCTCAGCCGCCCCGAACCCCGGCCGCCCAGGCGCGAACCGAAGTCCTGGCTTTCCTGCTCTTTGCCCCATAAAAGCCCAGGCGCTAGCCAAGTGCGGCTCCAAGTCGTGGCTCTGAGCAGCCCTGAAACCTCACGAGGGAAAACCTCAGCCTTCTCGAGATCCCCAAATCCTTCTGGGAATTAGGCTCCCCACCACAAGCCGACTTTCACAGCTTCTAACACTCAAGGGAACTCCCTGTGGAAAGAAAACAATGGAATTTGACAGTTGAGAGGACCTCACAGCTACCTTATTCAAAAAGAGCCAAGAGGTGTATTAGAGATTCCCCAAATAACATCCGCATGCTCCCTACCCGCAAGCCACACCACCACACACACAAAATTTCACTTTAAGTAAGAACACTGCTCTGCAAAAGCTGGTTCAAAAAAAGGATCATAGCCCCCAATTACAACATGAGAGCAGCACGGGAGAGCCTCCCACGTAAAAATTCTGAAGCTCTTACCATCCCTTGTGTATTTTGGAAACAGAAAGAGCAAAGAAGGATGGGTCCCATCCCCTCCCGCCCCCTCAGTGGGCTTGCTAAAAAGTTGATTGACACTAGGACATTCGTAAATCTTTGACTAGTTGTTAGCTTTATTTCAAGGGACCTCTTTACAGTGAGTAAACTGCATGAATAATACCCTGGTATGAGATGAGGAAGATGATTTCCTGGTCTTGAGGTTGTTAACTGCACTGCCCTAAGAGGAAAGAAACTGTGACTTAATAGGGCAGGGTAGTTGTTTTCCAGGGCAACAATAGGAATTATTCAGTCTGTCAACAAATACTTTTTGAGGGTCAGACTTAATGATAGCCTCAGAGAGCCCCAGCCCTCCTCCAGCCGCTCAGTCTGGCAGAGACACAGAGGCACTAGAGAAAAGGACAGAGGCATAGAGAAAAGCCCTTAGATGAGGAAACTGGAGAGTCAGGGAAGGCCTTCCTGGGAAATGCACTGAGGAGTGAACTGAAGGTCAGCGGGGAGAGGCACAAATGTGCCAGGAGGAGAAGTCACTTGTGCAAAGACCGGACAGCCAGGAAGAACGGCCTTAGTCTGTGTCTGTCGCTGAGGAGTGACACTGCCGTTTCCATGTGTGCTGTGGGGGACCGCTGCGTGACTTGTACACTTGTTGGAGAAAGTGAACCTACCACCCCTTATTTGGATGTTTTGCTGTCATGTCAACAAGAAGTCCCAAACGGAACTCCCTATCTTCCTTTGCAAATCTGAGTTCACAGCCATGGTCTGTTACCTGGGCTAGAGACTCAGACTCTTTTTGTAATCCCTTGCCCCTATACTGTTTTCAACTGCCACACACTTCTGATTCTGCCAAAATCGCTTTTCTTTCTTCTTTTCTTTCCATTCCCTATCATTGTACTTGTTAAATTCATCCTTACTTGAGTAGTGTCAACATGTTATGGGGGTTTTTTTTGTTCATTTTTTGTTGTTTTTTTTAAAGATTTTATTTATTTATTTGACAGAGAGACAGCGAGAGAGGGAACACAAGTAGGAGGAGTGGGAGAGGGAGAAGCAGGCTTCCTGCTGAGCAGGGAGCCTGATGCTGCAGCGGGGCTCTATCCCAAAACCCTGGGATCATGCCCTGAGCCAAAGGCAGATGCTTAACGACTGAGCCACCCAGGCGCCTCTGTTTTTTGTTTTTAAAAAGGCATGAGCTTATGAGGCAGAAGGACTTACGTTGGAGCTTAGTTCGACCACTTTTACATGAGTGGCATTGAGCAAATTCCTCAACCTTTTTCTTTTTTTTTTTTAAAGATTTTATTTATTTATTTGACACAGAGAGACACAGCGAGAGAGGGAACACAAGCAGGGGGGAGTGGGAGAGGGAGAAGCAGGCTTCCCACGGAGCAGGGAGCCTGATGCGGGGCTCGATCCCAGGACCCTGGGATCATGACCCGAGCCGAAGGCAGACGCTTAACGGCTGAGCCACCCAGGCGCCCCATTCCTCAACCTTTCTGAACCCGTTTCTTAACAACAAAATGGGAATGCTATATTTCTTCTTCCTTCTTCAAAGTTCTACTATCAGGATGAAATAATTATCGAAAGTATGTGTGTGAAGCATCTAGTAGAATCCGGGGCACGTAGTAGGGCTAGCACAGTAAATGTTACCTCATGCTCTTGACTGGAACGCTTATAATAGATCTCTCATCTCTCTCTTTCCTCCTACACATACCACTTAAATTAATCTTCCTAAAGCAAAAATTGGAGTTTGCCACTTGGTCTACTCAAAAAAACATCAATGGCTTCATTCATTCCCTTCACCCAGCAAACAAGCGACACCACAGGTCACAAAGAGTGCTATAAACAACCAGAAAATAAAGTTCAGATTTCTCAGGCAAGTGCTCAGGGTTGAAACTGGGCCCAGGCTACCTAACTCCCTGTAGCTCCAGCCACACTGTGCCACTTTTCCCACCAGCCCTCTAGGAGTGACTTTCCCCCTGCCCTTCCAAATGTTGCCTCATCCATGTGTCTCTTTCTCTCACAGACGAAGGTTCTTATTTGTACCTTTTCGTGGCAGTGATCATTTTCTGCATAGCATTATGTATCTGTATCCTTGTTTATCTCTTCTAGATTCGTTTCTAACTCCCTCAATAAATAACTGTTGAATGAATGGATTGAATCATATTAGTCCACTTACTTTATCCACGCTGCAGACTTGAAGCTCTCCTCTTATGAAAATTCTATTTTCTATTACTCATTATCATACCTGTCCAAATGGTTAAAATAGGAATGGGAAACTTTAGTAGGAGCCTGTAATTTGAAATTAAAAGCTGGTGTTTAAAGGTTTGTTCCTTTCTCTAAAATATCAATATCCAAGGGACCCTAGGTGGCTCAGTTGGTTAGGCGTCGGCCTTCAGCTCAGGTCATGATCCCAGGGTTCTGGGATGGAGTCCCTCATGGGGCTCCCTTCCTCAGCAGGGAGTCTGCTTCTCCCTCTGCCTGTCACTCACCCTGCTTGTGCTCTCTCTCTCTCTCTCTGTCAAATAAATAAAATCTTAATAAAATAAAATAAAATAAAATAAAATAAAATATCAATATCCAAAAACTAAAATAAAATATCAATAGCCATACCAGGGGTGCCTGGGTGGCTCAGTTGGTTAAGCGACTGCCTTCAGCTCAGGTCATGATCCTGTAGTCCCGGAATCGAGTCCCACATCGGGCTCCCTGCTCAGCGGGGAGTCTGCTTCTCCCTCTGACCCTCTTCCCTCTTGTGCTCTCTGTCTCTCACTCTCTCTCTCTCAAATAAATAAATAAAATCTTTAAAAAAAAATAGCCATACCAGATTCTCATTTCCCTTCTTTTTCACTAGCTTAACCCCAAGTTCATAACTCCGTTACTAAATTGTTAATAAAGGTATGAAGGCAATTTTACATGAAGTGACACTCCACTTTTTTTTTCCCCTGACTTCCTGTTGCAGGTTTCAGAATTATCATACTTTTTCACTAAGACCCAGAAACTCCATTTTTCCTCCATGGGAAATCATTCCTAATTATTCTAATTCTGAATAAATATTTAAGGATGTTAATATTCCTTTACTGATACTGGCCTGCTCTGCAGAGATCTTTAGCAGAATTAGTGTTTCCTTAATGTAAAATATTCGGGAAATAAAGTTTCATGAAGACCAATGAAATTTACTCACAGTACCATTACAAGAAGTCTGTCCCATCTCCCTCCCTTTATTGCCTTTACACTGTGTTTTAAATTCATCTAGAGTTCCTCTCATTTCTTCATGATGTTTTGCAACTGGAACAATATTGCATCATATACAAACTTGCACTTCACTTCCTTCCCCAAATTATTAATGAATGTGTTTAACATCACTCCTATCTCTACCCCCTCCATTCTGATGAGCAACCATTCACTACTATGTCTTTCCCTATTTCTTCACCAGCTTTTAACCCATTGTCATTTTCACCCATAAGCTGGCTTGCTTCATGGTGGCTGAGGTAGGGAAACTGCATTGCCTCTTAAGAAGACTATGTCCTGCAGCGAAAAACTAATTTCGGAACTTAGTTACACAGCATCGTTTTGAATCAGCACCCTCCAACCTATAACATGGCAATGTGAGGGGTATCTCCTGATCCTGAGTTATTAATTGCCTTCTTTCTGGTGAGTCAGGGAAGAGAAATATGCTTTCTTTTAACTATTTAAATGTAGATCATTTTCATAGGTCTGCACACTCATGAGACATAACTGTTTCCAGTGGATGGGTAGGAAGGCAAGTTCTTTTGGTCATTGATGACTTGATTTCCTCATTCCCGTCATTAGAGTACTGCTTGTGTATTAAACTTTCTGCACACAGCTGCATTGTACAAGCAGCCTCTAAATCCAGTTTACACTCTTCTTTTTTGGATAAAGTTGGAGTAGAGGAAGGTGAAGCGAGAAGTTAGATATTCAGGGTATTTTGCAAAATATTCAAAGTGTACCTTTAACATTTTACCTAAAGACCAAACAGGACTATAACAAGGATGTGGCCAAAAACACGGACAAATCTTTATCCTAAAGCCTCCAGCTCTTGCATTAAAAATATTTTCACATTTGCTCAGCTCCTGGAGGAGGACACTAATGGCCTGAATTTTGGAACATGGGACTGTCTATGCCTTTAGGCCAGTCTGACTTCAGACTCTCAGCCTCTCTCCTTTTGAACTTGATGGCATATCCATTTCACGTCCCTTGTACTTGTCTTGTCAATTTATACTCATGAATCGATGGATCTGAGAAGAATATTGGAAAAGTCAGGCAATCGTGTACTTGTTTCATGGGCTACTCTGCACTTGAGAAATGTCTATATTTGTCTGGGCAGATTTGTTTTTCACTGTGGATCCTGGAGACATGCTCCACCCAGTTGGTGAGAACCAAGACAGAAGACCTGAGGTCATGACACAGCTGCTTTTCATGCCCTGAAGATATAGCTGTGGTCTCCCGAGGCCAAGAACTCTCTCTCTCTCCCCTGGCGGGCACATGGTGGTCAGCGAAGGAGGCTGGTGCTAATACCCACCTGGCTGTACTCATGGCAAGTTGGATACTGCTGTCACCTTTCAGCCTCCCCCCCAGGGCCCTGGGAGCACAGTGGAGTGGTGGTTGGGTAGATGATGCTTTTGTGTTCTTCTAAACTCTGAGGAAGAAGAAAGGAAATTGGATGGAACTAGCAAGGAGCTGGCTACAGGGCTGGTCCAAAGCCCATTCTTGAAGCAAAGCTCAGGGTGAGGAAACATCAATAAAAAGAGAGATGCAACAAGACATGCCCAAGGGGAACTTCTCTGAAAAGTATCTCCCCCGCGCCCCCGCCCCCGGCCGACAAAACACAGGAACTAAGAGTGCCATGTGCCAGGCTCTTCATGTGGCTTGATATTGTTGTTTATGGGTGTTTTTGTTGTTGTTTCTCCTATTTTATCGATAATGTCTCTAAGCTCAGAAAGGTTGAAAGACCTCTGCAGGTGAGTCAGCTGGTAAATAGGATATCGGGGATTCTAACTGATGCAATCTGATAGCACAGTAACAACCTTTTCCAGAAGACTTTTCTACCCTCTTCATGTGATAGGCCAGAGTGGGGAGATGGTAAAACTAGCCCACAGAATGGGTGTCCCAGACTCTTGCAGATTCTGCAAGGGGGTCTGGTCTCTCATATTAGGGTGTGAGGAGGCACCTACAGTACTGTCCTGTCACACCAGGGAAGTAAGAAAGGAGAGGCTAACCCTGCCTGAGAAAGAAATGGGCCTTAAAGGGGACTGGCTGGGGAAGGCCTTCTGCTCTTGGAAGGGAGTGGTTCAGAGACCCTCTCTGACTTCCGGAAGGGAGGATAGTCTAGGAGCATGAGGCACAAGGGATGATAAGTTGATGAGGTTGGAACCCCGAGAGTGGAACAGAAGGGCATCATAACTGCAGACAGCAAGGGAAGGATGCTCCCTCCAGGAAGGCCTAGTCCAGGGAACTCTCATCCCCAGGGCTCATGAAGCCTCAGAAGCTGAATGATGGGCTGTTCCTGGGAAAAGCAGAGTGATGGCCTGCCTAGTGTATGCCTCCGGGGGGGGGGGGGGGGGTGGGCAGGTGAGGCCTCCAAAGGCACCAGGGAGGGAGAATGAAGGTTAGATGGCCTGAAGGTGAAAGAGGTAAATTGGCCAAGCGCCCTCGCTCTCTAGGAATGGAGGAGGAATGCTAACCCTATTCAATAAAAAAATATGCTGAATCCCAATAACCACAAGTACCTATATCTAATTCGTCAAGCCCAAAAATGTATTCTTTTCGTTTTAAAGATTTTATTTATTTGTTAGAGAGAGAGAAAGAGCACAAGCAGAGGGAACGGCAGGCAGGGAGAGGGAGAAGCAGGCTTCCCGCTGAGCAAGGAGCCTGACGTCGGACTCGATCCCAGGACCCTGGGATCATGACCTGAGCCGAAGGCAGACACTTAACTGACTGAGCCACTCAGGTGTCCCTAAAAATGTATTCTTTTAAAAAACTTTTTCTTTAAATATAATTTTAGGCTATATATACCCTTTTCCCAAGTCTCCAAATGTTAACATTTACAAATATTTGCTCTTTTGCTTTGCCATCCCCTCCTCATAGAGAATATATGACCCCTCTACCCCTAAATACTTCAGTGCGTATTTCCCCAAAACAAGAGTTCTTTACAAGAACTAGCACAGTTATCAAACTTAGGAAATTAGCACTGATACAATATGTTAGCTCACCTATATCCTTTATTCGAATTTCACCAATTGTCCCAGTAATGATCTTTATTGCATTCAGTGGCTGTGTGCATTTATTTTCCTTTAATCTGGGACCTTTCTTCAGTCTTTCCTTGTCTTTCACAAGCTTGATATTTTTGAGCAGTGCAGGCCAGTTACACTGCAGAATGTCCTTCAATTTGTATCTTGCATTTTGGGCAGGAATAACTACATAAGCAAAGCTCGGCTTCTTCTTAGTACATCCTATTCCATTACTGGAGATGTTAACTTTGATCCCTTGGTTAGCACGGACAAATCTGTCAGATTTGTCCCCTGTAAAGTCACTGTGTTCCCATATCATTAATGAGCAGGGAGCCCAATGCGGGACTCGATCCCAGGACCCTGGGATCATGACCTGAGCCAAAGGCAGACACTTAACCAACTGAGCCACCCAGGTGCCCCCTATACTTGAGATTTTTGTAAAAGTGAACTTATTTTTCTCCCCACATCTGTTCCTCCTTCCATATTTCACCTGGATGAATTGTACCGTCACCTGTCCCAACTGTCCAAGCCAGAAACTGGCGAGTCATTACTCTTTCCTCTTCTTCCTTGTCTTTCATGTTCAACAGCTGAATCCTGTAGATTCTGCCCATTTAATGTCTTTCAAATTGATCTTCTTCCCCATCTCCACTGCCACATTCAGCTTCTCATCCTCTTTCCCTTGAGTTACTGAGACACACCTAAGTAGGCTGTCTACTTCCTGTCTATTCCTCTCCCCAGCAATCCCAACTTTGCCACCAGAGTTGTCTTTCAAGAATGCAAATCAGTGGGCGCCTGGGTGGCTCAGTCGGTTAAGCGACTGCCTTCGGCTCAGGTCATGATCCTGGAGTCCTGGGATCGAGTCCCGCATCGGGCTCCCTGCTCGGCAGGGAGTCTGCTTCTCCCTCTGACCCTCTTCCCTCTCGTGCTATCTCTCATTCTCTCTCTCTCAAATAAATAAATAAAATCTTTAAAAAAAAAAAAGAATGCAAATCAGCATTTTCTTACCTAAAAACCTTTAATGAAGAAGTTGCAGAGTAGAAGTTTTCTGGCATTGATGGGGACCACATGAGACATGTGCTATGATTCTGTGGGCAGCTTGACCTGCCATAACAAAATACCACGGGCTGGGCGGCTTAAACAACAGACACGGATTTTCTCACAGTTCTAGAGGCTACAAGTCCGAGATCAAGGTTCTGGTCGATTCAGTTTCTGGTAAGAGCTCTTTTCCTGGCTTTCAGATGGTTCTTCTCCCTATGTCCTCACATGGCCTTTCTTTGATGTGTTCACGTGGAGAGAGAGATGAACTCTCTGGTATTTCTTCTTATAAGGACACTATAATGATTGGGGCCCCGTTCTTATGATCTCATTTAACCTTAATTATTTCTTTTAAGGCCCTGTCTCCACACATAGCCACAATGGGGTGTGAGGGCTTCAACAAAAGAATTGGGGGTGGGAGGCACATTCAGTCCATGACAAGCTCCCATATCTCCCTTTCCCATCCCCATGGCACATGCTGCCAATCAACCACAGTGCTCTTTCCTACTGAATTTGAACAAGCCTCAGAACAATGTGTCTTTTTTTTGTGTGTGTGTGTGTGTCCAGCTTTCTCAAGGTCAAAGTCTTTCTGGAAACTGGGATGCATGCATGTGACACAGTATCCCCCAGGGATTTACAGCCACAAGAGACTTAAATTCAGAGGAGAGAAATAGGAAAAAGGAAAAGACATTGCTGGTGAAGATGGCAAGGCACAGCAGAAAGACCTCAGGCAGTAGAGGTAAAGGTCCGGGCCACCATATCCTGTGTAAACGACGGTGCCTGTGTGTGTTGACCAGATGTGCAACTTGGGTGGTGTTCTTGGATGAAAAATGTTCCAACTTGACTCTTTGACCCTCCAAGGGATTCTAACTTACTCAGTACCTTTAATGCATTTCTTTCCTGCTTAAACTAGCTAAGATGCATTCTGTCATTTCAACAATAGATGCAATAGATACTTTCCTTCACTTTATGTGCTGATGTGCTGAGCTCTTTGTGGTTCCCTAAATGTGCCAGGTAGTTCAGTACAGATCTGCAGTACTCCAACTTCTCCCTTTGTCTAAGGTTCCCTCCCCACCCTATACCCCATCAAACCAGTTAGGAGGTTTTGGGCTGCAAGTAACAAAAACTGTCAGAAAATGACTTAAACCATTACAGTTTATTTTGTTTATAAAAAAGAAGTTCTTATAGGTTTTAAACATAGAATTACTCTATGATCCAACAATTCTGCTTCTAGATATGTACCCCAAAAGAATTGAAAGGAGGGGCTTGAAGAGATTTGTACACCCATGGTCATAGTAGCATTATTCACAATAGGCAAAATGTGGAAGAAATCCAAGTGTCTATTACAGATGAATGGATAAGCAAAATGTGGTATATACATATAATGGAATATTATTCAGCCTTAAAAAGGAAGGTAATTCTTTTTTTTTAAAGATTTTATTTATTTATTTATTTATTTATTTATTTATTTATTTATTTATTTGAAATACAGTGTGCATGAGTAGAGGGAGGGGCAGGGGGACAGGGAGAGAGAGAGAATCTCAAGCTGTCTCCCTGCTGAGCATGGAGCCCAATGCAGGGCTCAATCTCATGACCCTGAGATCATGACCTGAGTCAAAATCAAGAGTCGGACACTTAATTGAGCTGTCCAGGCGCCCCCCCCCCAAAAGGCAATTCTGACACATGGTACACCATGGCTGAACCTTGAGGTTATTACACTATGTGAAATAAGCCAGTCACAAAATGATTCTACTTTTATGAGGTGCCTAGAGAGTCTAAGATTCTCAGAGACTGGACAATATTTTATTTGTCTTTGACCCTGTAGAGCACATAAAACACAGAAGAACACAGAAGGCACTTACTGAATGTTTGATGAATGATGAATGAATGAATGAATGAGCAAATGAATGAGATGGCCTATTCAGAGAAGTTGCTAATAAATGAGCTCAGAATTCTGAATCTAAAAGCCACAAGGGAAACCAGAGTAGACCACATAACCATATTGGGCTGAGCCTGGGCTTTGCAGAAAACTTAGGTGCAGAGAAAAGGCACCATCTCCAAAGTCAGATGAGGAAGGAGAAAGGGAAGGAGGCAGGGCCTGGGGTTTGCAATCCTCTCCCTGGGCTGGGGCTGTGTATGTCACAAACAGCTCATTTTTGGCAGAAATAGCCGGGAGAGCAGAAGTTCATGGGCCAGGAACTATTGTCCAGTAGTGGGCTAGACTAAAACATCTTTATTTTTTTGTCGGTTATTGTAGAAGCAACAAAACTTTGATTTCAAAGTTACAAGTTGTTTTCGTTTTTGCTATTACGATCTAATCTCCAGACAGCCATATCAGCTTGTGGCTACACATAAAGTCCTATTAACGTCATTAACTCAAAGTTCTTGATCTTGCCTCCACCTTCCACTTGCCCAAGTAATTCCATTTCTCCCCAATTATTTATTTCCAAGAGTGCCCAAGGGGTTGGTTAGACTCACCATCGGTAGAGTGGAGGTTGCTGGGTTTGTTATGTTTTTCCTTTCCTGTTCTAGCTTCCCTTTGTCACTGTGTCTACCCAGGAAGTAGCTTGAGGGCCTTTCGCCACTTTATGGTGCCTGCTGTGCAATGTTAAGGCCCAAGCCAAGAACATTGTCCTTCAGAGCTCACAAAATGCTTCTGGTGTCAGCAAAGCAGGTGGGAATGTCCATCTCCCCAGCTAGGCCCCAAAGTAGCACCACTTGGGCTCAGAATCTTTCATAAAATCAATTCTTCTGGTTCTTAACACTTTCCATTGGGCCTCCAACTAGTCTAAGATGCCAGGTTGGAAACAGGAAGAGAGTTTTATATTATGGTTAACTCAACGGATACTCCCCAACTCCTTCTTCTTTGCTGCCTCCACTATGCCTTTCTGGCCACCCTGGCAGCTAGGGTTGGTTTCATGATCCAAGGAGACATGAAAGGGTGTCCTCTTTGTGTTCCAGAAGACTTTTGCTTTTCTTGGTAGAAGGATAAATGAGCCTATTGCCACACCTTCTCCCTGTGGCTCTCTGCCTTCTTTTTCATTGAAAATGGATACAATGCCCGGAAATACAACAGCTGTCTTGTGACTATGACAAAAAGACCAAGAGAATTCTTATCCCTGAAATCTTTGAGCCTCTGCATCAGCTTTGAACTGCATTCCTCCAGGCTTCTTGTGAAAGGAAAAAAAAAAAAAGATGCCTATTTGTTGAAGGTACCATTTGTCAGTTAGTGAAGCCAAAAGCATGATCTTAGCTGTTACAAGTCTGACTTTTGCACATTATGTGCTGATAATATGAAACCATGAAACTCTTATAGTCCAACTTACTCATTCATAAATCACCTGATGGACACTGCTCATCACTTGTTAGCCCTGCATGCCATTTGCTGCTACCGGAGGAAGGGGTCGGGTCTCCACCAAAGTGGTGGGGGTATCTAAAGGCAGTTACTGGGAGCCTGGGTGGCTCAGTTGGTTAAGCGACTGCCTTCGGCTCAGGTCATGATCCTGGAGTCCCGGGATTGAGTCCCGCATCGGGCTCCCTGCTCAGCGGGGAGTCTGCTCCTCCCTCTGACTCCCCCCTCTCGTGCTCTATCTATCTCATTCTCTCTCTCAAATAAATAAATAAAATCTTTAAAAAAAATAAAGGCAGTTACTTTAGGTGGCATTTTTGCTAGGACCAGGCCTGGTGGCAATCTCCCTTTGGCACTGTGTCCTATCTCTGAGTTCTTTTTCTTTTTTTTAAAGACTTTATTTATTTATTTAACAGAAAGAGGAGAGAGAGAGAGCACAAGCAGGTGGAGTGGCAGGCAGAGGGAGAGGGAGAAGCAGGCCCCCGCGGAGCAGGGAGCCCAATGCGGGGCTTGACCCTGGGACCCTGGGATCATGACCTGAGCCTAAGGCAGACACTTAACCAACTGAGCCACCCAGGGACCCCTAATTTTATATATTTTATATTGAGAATAAAAATATGTATTAAGACTTTTCATGAATTTTCTAGAAACCTCCAAATATTCAACTTGATTTTTCAATAAGGTCTGGAATTCTTCAATAGGAATTCTCTTAAGTTAAAGGTTTTTAGGAACCCAAAATCTATGATTTGGCTATTATTACTGTATGTATTTAGTACTGTTGAAGAATTAATATCATAAACTTGAAAAAAAGTGTTCAAAATGAAAAAAAGAATTCGTGTTTGGGAAGAGAGGATGTAGGTAAACAACTGCCCCTTCCTCCATTTTTCCATGTCAGGTTTTCTCACCTACGGAACCACTGACATTTTGGCTGGGATCATTCTTTGCTGTTGGGGACTGTCCTATGCATCGTCAGATGTTTGGCATCATGTCTGGCCAACAGCATCCCCCAGTTGTGATCATCAAAAATGTCTCCAGACTTTGCTGAATGGTCTCTGAGAGGCATCATCGGCCCCAGTTGAGAACCCCTGCTCTACATGAATACACCGCCTGTAAAATGGCAGGCTCATGTATTTGTAAACCTGTCAAAACTGCCAGCCCTGGGGCGCCTGGGTGGCTCAGTCATTAAGCGTCTGCCTTCAGCTCAGGTCATGGTCCCGGGGTCCTGGGATTGAGCCCCGCATTGGGCTCCCTGCTCTGCGGGAAGCCTGCTTCTCCCTCTCCCACTCCCCCTGCTTGGGTTCCTGCTCTCGCTCTCTCTCTCTCTCTGTCTGTCAAATGAATAAAATCTTTAAAAACAAAACAAAAAAACTGCCAGCCAGGTGGATCAGACCCTGAGGGGGTAGGGTTCAAAAAAGCAAAGTCCTGAGAGGAGTTCTACCTTTAATCTCAAGGAATATGAAGGAGATCCAAGGATGCAGTCCGGAAAAGCTCTTACCAAAATCCCTTTCCTCTTCTCTAATATCCAACCATTCCATTCCTCACCCTTTTTCTCCCGAATAGTGAACTCTCCCATCCCCCCATCCTCTCCCTCCATCTCCCTGTCCTACACGATGTCTCTGAACACATCCACGCTCCCTGCTCTCTATGGCCTCTTGCAAGAGGAGTTTGCTTTTTATTCTTTCTCCTTGCGATCTACCCATGTGGCTTATACCACTTCTATTCCCCCTTTCATCCCCCTGATTCTGCAGTGAAAGTCCCAAAGATCTGGTCTGGACCCTCCAAGCTCTTCTCCACAGTTGGGTGTGGGTGGATGGGAGGAACTGAGCAGCTAAGCAGCACCAAATTTAGCAACGGGAGGAGGCCGGGAAAAGCTGGCAACACTCATATGTGTGAAGGGTTGCAGATTTTTTTCACCCTCCTCACAAATGTGCAAAGAAGATGCAGCATTTTCATTTCTCTAAAATAGTTCTTGTCTTCCTTGTGAGCCTCCAACCACTGAAGAGAGAGAAAAATATTCTGGCACACAATTTAAATAGACATTTTAGGTAAATGGCTCTTCTCTTGAGGTAAAAACATGCTTAGTCTCTTAGGTACCTGCATCCTCCTTTTCTGTCTTTTCAAGATGGTGTCTGGATTTTAGGTGGAGCTGTGGCTAAAAGACCCTGCAGGGACAGAGAAAAGATAGGATCCTCAGGTCCATGAAGAATCTTCTACATCTTTGCTGATTTCTGCTGTGGGTGGGTGGTCTGGACACTCCCTGGGTTGTATCCAACCCATTCCTGGAAGTTCTTTGAGCACCGCTGAGGTTGGAACTACAGTCCCTAAGGTCTGGTCTCTCCTGCCTTGGAAAGCCTGCTTGTGCTCCCTGATGACTCAGCCTCTGCTCTGGCTGCTGCTACAGACCCCACATCCTCCATCTGGCTCCTGCCTAGGGTGTCCACCCCCAGTCTTACTGCTGATTCACCTTTTCCTTGGCCTCTCTGTGGAGGCCCATTGGCTCTCAACTCAGTGACTTTCCAGGCCTCTTCGCTGGAGCAGATGGGAACTCGTTGGTCCAATTTATTCCATACTGGTCCTGGAGACAGCCCAGGAAATTATATTCTACTCCTCTCCCAGCCGGATCATGCTATGCTATTGAGTTAAATCTTGAGGCAGCCACTCCCAGGGTGGTGCCAGCCAACCTGCGAGTCCAGGCCCTCCCAGAGTTCCAAAGATGAAGCCTTCAGAAACCCTCCACCTTTCCTCCACCTACTTCACAAACCTTGCTTTGGATGGAATCAAAGAGAAAGGAGATTAGGCTCGCCTCTGAGGCCTCCGCTACCTCTGTCTCCCTTTTTTTCCTAGATAGTCCACTAGAACTGATAGGGTGGGCGTTCCTCTTTCTCTTCCCGTTTACTCCAGGACTTCCCTATGTAAAACTCTACGATCAAGTTGGCTTTTGATACGTTAACAAGAGAGAGAAAAGAATCTAGAACATCTTTTCTCTTTTACAAAGTCTAGCTTTTAAGATCATGAAAATTTCAAAAATCTTATTTGGAAGCTGACACTTAACGTTCCCTTTCTTTCCCTTTCCATTCCTCCTGGAACAACCCTAAGCCTCCCTGAGGCAACTGGAAACCTTGGGAAGTAGGGGGGCTGAGGAGGTCTGCATAAGGAAATATAAGAGAAAGCAGCATATTTGAGTACTTCCAAAACTCTATTATCACCATTATATACATTGATAGTTCTTCCTACCACATGTCATGTTCTAATGCGGTCGTTGCACTGAGGCCTGCAAGGCTGAGACCACAGCCCTGTGGGTAGACCACGTCTGTCCAGTGAATGGCCGGAAGAAGACGTAGGTCCTCAGACAGGAAACCAGAATTCTGAGGGCAAATCTTAACAGAGAGGAGAAAGGGCTCTTTGCTATCCTCAGTGTCTCTTGGCCTGAACTTACAGAGCCCTCAGGCCTGGGACAGTCCTCCCATTTTCTCTCAAATGGAGTCAGGCCAGGCCTTGCAAAGGGAGACTTCTTTGTAGGGTCGTGTTTCTCTGACTCTACAAGTCAAAAGATCCATGTAATAAAATGTTTTTAATGTGAGGACCAATGTAGGGTTATCGACTTTTTATTTTGCCAAGCAAAATGTTAGAAACAAGCCACTATTTATATCATTGATTTTTTTTTTAAAGGACTTTTAACACCTAAAAAGTTGGTGATTTTTTTTTAAAGATTTTATGTATTTATTCATGAAAGACAGAGAGAGAGAGAGAGAGAGAGAGAGAGGGGCAGAGGGAGAAGCAGGCTCCTAAGGAGCAGGGAGCCCGACGCGGGACTCGATCCCAGGACCCTGGGATCATGACCTGAGCCGAAGGCAGACGCTTAACCATCTGAGCCACCCAGGCGCCCGGTGATTTTTTTTTTTTTAAAGATCTTATTTATTTATTTGAGAGAGAGAGAATGAGAGATAGAAAGCACAAGAGGGAAGAGGGTCAGAGGGAGAAGCAGACTCCCTGCTGAGCAGGGAGCCCGATGTGGGACTCGATCCCGGGACTCCAGGATCATGACCTGAGCCGAAGGCAGTCGCTTAACCAACTGAGCCACCCAGGCGCCCGGTGATTTTGTTTTAAGGAAGGCATCATTTATTGACAAGAGAGAAAGCCACTTCAGTGGCCAGGAATGGCATGAGGGAAAGGCATGGAACAGAGGCAGGAAAGAGAGATAGGCAAGGTCTATTCCAGTGGTGGTGGTTATACTTCTTTGCCCACTGGATTTGCGTCGGGGGCCAGTGGGGAGCAGGACTGAAAGGAATTTAGAGCATGTCATGGAGATCCTTGAGTAACAGGGTGAGAAACTAGAATGTCAGCTTTGAGAGAGTTAGGGTTTCTGGCTGCTTCATGAGAAGGGAACTACCACGAAGAAAAACCATGTTTACGGGCGCCTGGGTGGCTCAGTTGGTTAAGCGCCTGCCTTCGGCTCAGGTCATGATCCTGGAGTCCTGGGATCGAGTCCCGCATCGGGCTCCCTGCTCAGCGGCGAGTCTGCTTCTCCCTCTGACCCAACCCCCTCTCATGCCCTCTCTCTCTCTCTCTCATTCTCTCTCCCAAATAAATAAATAAAATCTTAAAAAAAAAAAAGAAAAACCATATTTGGGAAATTGAAGTTATAGGTTATGTGCAGCCTCTGATGAAATTACTGCATTTTGAGGGAGAGGGGCTAGAGGAAGTAAAGGGATTTTGGAGAGAAAGGATGGAGGCCATCCATACTTTGGCTTCAGTGTAACATTTCATGGGAGCTGAATGGGGCATTTTTCTCTGTCTGTTGGTTATTGTGTCTGTTGGTTACCATGGCAGGGGTGATTTTTAAGAGGGTCACAGATACTCCCAATAACTTAATAGATATGCACAGGGTAGGTTTTAACATTTTAGACAATTCCTGTCTTATTCTGTACAGAGCTTAGTTCCTATTGATGCCCTCTTTCTGTCTTGATTCACCTTGTCCTAATGTCTGTACCTTTATATGGTTTGTACTTTTCCTTTGGCTCACTTACCATAGTAAGTAATTATTTCATTAATGTCAGCATTTCAGTAATGTTTGTTTCCTCCGCTAGGCCGTAAGGTCCAAAAGCAAAGGGTCCTTCACTATTATATCTCCAGTACCAAGCCTGGGGCCCGATCTATGATAGGTACTCAGTAAATATTTACTGACGGAGTAAATGAGTGAATGAGTAAATGAATTTACCTCTAGGAAGAAAGATTAGAATCATCCTCATCAAGTACACTTTGCTAAGTGTCTCTTTGTGTGGGATCCTGGGTTATGTTTTGTGACAGAGCAAGGTTCTCGAAGGCCACAATCAAACACAGCCGAATACTGGATCCCGTGATCACTGCTCCAGGAAGTGGTCTTGGTGGTTGGGGCAGCCTTTCTCCCCAGCTCGCGTTCCTGAGGCACAGTGCTAGTGCAGTGCCACCTGTTGGGTAAAACAGAACATCCAGCTTTTTACCCAATGACATAGCTCGTTACAAGTAAACATATGGTAGTCCTATCTAACTTTTGCTGATCCAGGATCTTTTCTGGCATTTTACAATGTTTTGCATTTTTAAATTTGGCTGCTTTTCCAAGGCCAAACTTACTGTTTTCTTACCTTTTCTCTCTTAAATAGTAGCTGTGTTTAATGCCATTGTCTACATTTCAGATAAAGGAATCTTCTGTAATAAACCGTAGTCAAATATCTATTGCACAACTGTAGTCAGGGAATGGGACAATTAATAAAATTACCTTGTGTGCTACATATGAGTCACTCACAGACACAAATATTTGTGATAGAAAGTACATTCGACAGTGATGGTGTGGCAACACTTTCAGTGATAGAAGATTATTGGACAGAAACTTCAATAACATGCAGTTCCTCAGTCATTATTGTAAACATCTGTTATTATGCTGGAAAAGCATGAACATAATGGTTAACAGAATCTTGGCCAAAGATGTTACTAATTATGCTTCATAGGGACACATATTTTTAAACACTATGTGTCAAATGCATATGCACACCTTGGCCTATTTGCCCATTTTAGGAGAAAGGCTTATTGACTCAAGTGACGTTGAGTACCCCTGGTCTCTTCTCAGTGGGTTTATTATGCCAGTGTAAAAGTGGAATTGTTGGCTTGTTAGCTCTACTTGCAGACAGATTCCCAAACTCTTTTTTAAAGTTCTGTGTTTTGGTATTTGATATTTTGTCTTTTCTTTCCTTTTCTGTCTCCTGGTTCCATATCAGAAATGGAACCTCTATATGATCCTTTTATTTGGAGAGATGGGAAGGGAAGGATGTTTTCTTTTTGCGTCTGTATATGATGTACTGATATTTCTACTTTGTGTGTGTGTGTGTGTGTAGCCTTGTTTGTAGTATTTTCATCACATAGAAATTGTCAATATTTATGGATCCATCCTCAATCTTATCCTTTGTGATAATTGTTGTCATCACTTTGGGGCTGAAAATATCTTTTCTGTTTAAAGATCAGATACAGATGCACTTAGTTTTTATTTTGTCTAATTTTATTTTTTCCATTGTACTCTTTAATTCATTTGAAATTTACTTTAGCATATTGTTGGAACCAAACTTCACATTTCCCCCAGATAGGCAATAATCTCAACACCATTTGTTTAAGAGACCATTTACCGTTCAATGGTTTGTGTTCCTTCTTTTGTTGTAACCTACATAATCTTATATGTAATTACCAATTTTATGACTTTCATTTGTTCCCTTTTTTATTTAAAATTTGAGAGAGAGAGAGCATGCGCACAAATGGTGGGGAGGGCCAGAGAGTAAGGGAGAGAGAATCTTAAGCAGGCTCCACATTCAGGGCAGAGCCCAGTGCAGGGCTTGATTTCACCACCCTGAGATCATGATCTGAGTGGAAATCAAGAGTGGGATGCTCAACCCACTGAGCCATCCGGGCACCCCACATTTCTGTTCCCTTAAGCAGCCTGTCAATTACTGTGCCAATACCACATATATTTGACCACAATAACTATTTAATAACTTTTAATATCTAAGTCTTCCTCATTACTATTCTCTTTGAAACTATTCTTACCTATTCTTGTTTGTTTTTTCTTCCAGATGAACTGTTAGAATCATCTAGCCATTTCTCAAAATACAATGAATAGAATTTTGATTTACCTCCTTACATCTTTTTTTTTTAAGATTTTGTTTATTTATTTGACAAAGAGAGACACAGTGAGCAAGGGAACACAAGCAGGGGGAGTGGGAGAGGGAGAAGCAGGCTTCCCGCTGAGCAGGGAGCCCAACACGGGGCTCGATCCCAGGACCCTGGGACCATGACCTGAGACGAAGGCAGCCGCTTAACGACTGAGCCACCCAGGAGCCCCTACCTCCTTACATCTTATTCAACAAGTATTTATTAAGAATTGATATAGAGGAGCTAATCAATGTTGACCAAATAATAATGGCAGTGACATTTATAAGTTCCTATTTCCTTATATTGCAAAGCTTTTAAATGTTCTAAAGGGTATCTCCTATAATATTGTTCATCAAGAAGTTTCAAAATACTTGAAAACAAGACAATTAAGGCAGGTACTAGAGAAGGGGAAAAAAAATCTCTTCACTGAAACCAGGATTGTTTACCAACAGGTTGGTTGATTATAAATAGGATTCAGGATCCCTTTAATTCAAATCAGAAAATTGAAAGTTACGTAAGAGATTAAGGTAGAAATTGGGGAAAGGAACACATGGGCTTAGACAGTCACATACTCTAAAAGGAGACTAAGTATTAATGGGTGCTGAGTTAGCATCTCAGTGGAGGGCATCCTGGGTCCTGGGTTCATCTTCTCATTTGAGATTGCAGCTCTGCAACTGGTTTGGATAAACTACCTTTGCAGGAAGATAGAAAAAAAAGTTGGGCATGATAAAGTAAATCATTCCCATCAACAGTTCATACTATTAGACACTAGAGTTAAATATAAGTGGTTGTATGGGGCGCCCAGGTGGCTCAGTTTGGTTAAGTGTCTGCCTTCAGCTCAGGTCATGATCTCGGGATCCTGGGATCAAGTGCTGCATCGGGCTCCCTGCTCGGCAAGGAGTCTGCTTCTCCCTCTCCCTCTGTGCTCGCCCTCTCTCTCAAATAAATAAATAAAATCTTAAAGAAAATATAAGTTGTATAATCATTATAATCTGTTATTTATTCTATTGGATAAATTAAGAGATTTTCATTAGAAACTAAGATAATAAAGTTTGTAAACAGAATTTGAATGTTAAGTAAATTTAATTTACTACATCAGTAAGTTTTATTTAATGTATTATCACTTTTTGGTGGATTTAGCAAGATTTTTTTCTAGCAAATATTTTTTATTTTTTAACTAATTTTTTATTTTTAACTAATTCTGATTAGTTAACATACAGTGTTATATTAGTTTCAGGTGAACAATATAGTGATTCAACACTTCCATACCTCATCCGCTGATCACAAGTGCACTGCCTAATCTCTATCACCTCTTTCACCCATCCCCCACCCACCTCTCTCTGGTAACTACCAGTTTGTTCTCCATAATTAAGAGTCTGTTTCTTGATTTTTCTTTTTTCTCCCTTTGCTCATTTGTTTTGTTTCTTAAATTCCACATGTGAATGAAGTCATATGGTATTCGTCTTTCTCTGACTTATTTCGCTTAGCATAATACTCTCTAGCTCCACCCACGTCATTGCAAATGGCAAGATTTCATTTTTTTTTAAATTTTATTTATTTGAGAGAGAGAGAATGAAAGATAGAGAGCACATGAGAGGCGGAGGGTCAGAGGGAGAAGCAGACTCCCTGCTGAGCAGGGAGCCCGATGTGGGACTCCATCCGGGGACTCCAGGATCATGACCGGAGCCGAAGGCAGTCGCTTAACCAACTGAGCCACCCAGGTGCCCAAGATTTCATTCTTTTTATCGCTGAATAATATTCCACTGTATACACCTACAACATCATCTTTATCCAGTCATTAATTGATGGGCACTTGGAATGCTTCCATATCTTGGCTATTGTCAATCATGCTGCTATAAACAGGGGTGCTTGTATCCCTTTGAATTAGTGTTTTTGTATTTTTTGGGTGAATACCCAATAGTGCAATTGCATAAGGTAGTTCTATTTTTAACTTTTTGAGGAACCTCCATTCTGTTGTCCAGAGTGGCTGTACCAGTTTGCATTCCCACCAACAGTTCATGAGTGTTCCTTTTTCTCCACAACCTCGCCAACACCCGTTGTTTCTTGTGTTGTTGATGTTAGCCATTCTGACAGGTGTGAGGTGATATCTCATTGTAGTTTTGATTTGCATTTCCCTGATGGTAAGTGACGATGAACATCTCTTCATGTATCTGTTAGCCATCTGTATGTCTTCTTTGGAGAAGTATCTGTTCGTGTCTTCTGCCCATTTTTTAGTTGGATTATTTGTTTGGGGGTTATTGAGTTGTATAAGTTCTCTATATTTTTGGATACTAACCCTTTGTCTGATATGTCATTTGCAAACATCTTTTCCCATTCTGTAGGTTGCCTTTTAGTTCTGATGATTGTTTGGATTTAGCAAGATTTTGGTTGTTGAATTTTTAAAAAAGATTTATTTATTTGAGAGAGAGAGAAGGAGTGTGCAGAGGAGAGGAGAAGAGGGAGAGGGAGAGGGAGAGAGAATCTTAAGCAGACGACGAGCTAGGCACAGAGCCTGATGTGGGGCTCCATCTCACAATCATGAGATCAAGACCTGAGCCAAAATCAAGAGTCAGATTCTTAACCAACTGAGCCACCCAGGCGCCCCTTGTTTGTTGAATTTATAACAGTTTTATGGGATAACTGAAATGTCTGAGAGGATCTGACATGAAATTTGTAAATGTTTTAAATGTTTCTGGGTATTTAGTTAGGTCAATTTATATAAATAGTTACTCGACAGAGGAATATAATCTTTTAAATTTATGTTAATTAACATTAGTTCAAAGATGGGAGAGAATTATTTTTATACTTTTAAACATATATATGAATAGAAAAACTGTTTATAGGTGACTTTAAGCTTACATTTTTCTAACTTAAACTTAAATGAACTGAATATTGACTCAGACACCCGTTAACATGTGTATTTCTTTCCGTGCTCCAAAATCTACTTTCGACGTTAATATTCAATTGGTAGTGAGATACCCAACTCATCTAGGTTTTCTGGGGACTACGTTGGTTTCAAAACTGGGAAACTTGGCAAACTGGGGCAGTAAGTCACCGTTATTGGCAGACAATCCTCTGACCTTTGCAAAAGCCCTGTGGCAACCTGGTGTGAAATCCGCGTGTAGGGTTATCAGTCCCATTAACAGAGGCAGCAGCTGGGCTCAGAGAAGTTAACATGGCTTGGCCAAGGCCATAGTGTGGTTTCTAATTTATTCACCTTTCTCATGTCCTTTTTCTACTTAATGTGATTGGTTGATTTATTTCTGAGGTCTTTCCTCCCTCTGAAGTAGAGAACTTGGTTTCTTCTTTCTAGAATAAATGAGTTTTATTTTCACCTGAAGGAGCCACAGTCTAGGATTAACTTCAGCAGTAATCCCTACAAATTCCTTTGTGGAGACATCCAGGGAGGTTGCCTTAGCCTTTGCAAGATGGGTAGAAATAAACGTTACAAAGATTTTCAGGGTATGGGTTACTGTGCATTTTAAAAATAATTTTGCTGATTATTTAAAATATCTTATTACTTCTAATGAACTTCTTTGTAACAGTTTTATTGAGATATAATTTGTATACCATACAATTCACTCACTTAATGTGTGTCATTCAATGCTTTTTAGTATCAGAATTCTACAACCACCATCACAATCAATTTTATAACATTTTCCTTACCCCAAAAGGAAACCCCATACCTGTTAGGAGTCACTCTCCATTTCCCCCCAAGCAGCCCTAACCAATCACTAATCTACTTTCTATCATTAAAGATTTGCCTACTCTGGACACTTTATATAAATGGCATCATGCACTATGTAATCTTCTGTGTCTGGCTTCTTTTACCTGGCATAATGTTTTCAAGGTTCATCCATGTCGTAGCATGCATGATTACTTCATTTGTATGGCTGAATAATATTCTGCAGTGTGGTTACACCACATTTTATTTATCCTTTCATCAGGGACGGGCATGTGGGTTGTTTATTTTTTGGCCATTATGAATTATGCAGCCATGAACACTGGCGTACAAGTCTGTGTGCAGGCATATACTTTCCAATTCTCTCGAGTATATACCTAGGAGTGGAATTGCTGGGTCCTATAGTAATTCTATGTTTAATATTTTTTAAAAAGACTTTTTATGTTTTATTTGACAGAGAGAGAGCACGAACAGGGGGAGTGGCAGGCAGAGGGAGAGGGAGAAGCAGGCTCCGTGCAGGGAGCCCGATGTGGGGCTTGATCCCAGGACCCTGGGATCATGACCCGAGCCGAAGGCAGACGCTTAACCGTCTGAGCCGCCCAGGCATCCCTCTATGTTTAATATTTTGAGGAACTGCAGGATTTTTTCCAAAAAAGTTGCACCATTTTACATTCCCACCAGCAGTGCATATTTCTGCACTGCTGAAATTGACTCCAATTTCTCTACACGCTCCCTAACCTTGTTATTATCTGTTTTTTTGATTATAGCGATTCTAGTGGATGTGAAGTGGTATCTCATTGTGGTTTTGATGTGCATTTCCCTGATGATTACTGGTGTTGAGCATCTTTTCATGGACTTGTCAGCCATTTGTATCTTTTCTTTGAAAAAATGTCCGCATAAATCATTTGCCCATTTAAAAATTGGGTTATATGTCTTTTTATTATTGAGTTGTAATTGCACTTTAGATATGTCCTATATCAGATGTATGATTTTTAAATATTTTGCGCCATTCTGAGGATTCTCTTTTCATCTTCTCAGTAATGTCCTTTGAAGCACAAAAGTTTTTAATTTTGATGATGTCCAATCTATTTATTTTTTGTTGTTGCTTTTGCTTTTGGTGTCATAGTTAAGATACATTCCACTTAAAGTTATCATGGTATGAAAATATTATTCATTATGTGATAAAATGAATATGTTATTTGCATATATATATATTTATATATTATATATTTTATACTATAAAATATTTTCTGATTTTATAGTTCATAAGACAATATATTTTATATAATACATATATTTTGTATATGTACACAATAATTGAAATACCTTGTTTATATGTATACTTAAGTGACCAGAAATCCAGAAACAAGGCATGACCTTAGTAGACTCAAACGCCACTGAAGAAGAGAAACATTTTTTTTCACTTAACTAGATTACTATTTATTTATTTATTTTTTAAAGATTTTATTTATTTATTTGAGAGAGAAAGAATGAGAGAGTGGGGAGGGTCAGAGGGAGAAGCATACTCCCTGCTGAGCAGGGAGCCCGATGCGGGACTCGATCCAGGGACTCCAGGATCATGACCTGAGCCGAAGGCAGTCGCTTAACCAACTGAGCCACCCAGGCGCCCCTAGATTACTATTTATTATAAAAGGTATAGTTAAGGAACAGCCAAATGGAAGAGATACTTAGGGCAAGGTTCAGAAAAAAGGGCATGAAGCTTGCATGCCCTCGTTGGGCACGCACCACTCTCCCTGCACAGCTATGTTTGCCAACCTGGAAGCTCTCCAAGTTCTGTGCTTTTGGGTGTTTGTTTGTTTGTTAAAGAGGCAATTTCTATCTGGGCCAACTGCTTTAAAAGTCGGAGGAGGAGGGACGGGATTCAAGGGATGGATTTTATCCATGTGAATGGCAACACTGTTGTAACAAGAACATTCAATTTGGGAAACTTTTTGTGAGCATGTGTGATATGAAAATAATTTTCACCTGGAAGAGGGTTAAGCCCAGAAAGCACCATGAAGAAGTTTTCTGAAATTAAGGAGGGGGGGAAATTCATAGCTTTGCTCACAATTACCATAAAACAGATTTGGTGAATTCTTTAAAATCAAAATCAGTAGAAATTTGTTTTTCTTAGGACTGGACACTAGATGTCTCAGTTACATTGAGTCTGCAATGAGAAAAGAGGAATTTATAAAAAAGATTGGCACAGAAATGTGAGCTCTGTAATCTTGTATATGATGGAGCTTCATATTGGGGACATTGGAATTTAATTTCAATTCAACTTTCTTTGAAACCAGGCTACAGATAGCTATTACCTTTGAGATTCTTAACTAAGAACTCATTAAAATATCGGTAATGTCCTGTAATTTCCTGGATGAGGAAATTAAAAGAAAGATATTTAGAGCTTTGTTAAGAGAACTGAGACGAAAGTGGAACGAGAAATCAGGGAAGAACCAGAAATTACCAGCTCCCTACATTGTCCTTTAGAAAGCAGTTATTTCCACTGAGCAATTTACAAGAAGATTTTTGTTAATAGGAAAAAAGAAAGTGTTCTAGATGAGACGGATACATTTAACGGAAGTATAATGTGGAGAGAGAAGCACTGGATTAGGAGCCCAAAGAAATGATTTTTTAATAGTGAAACCACTGGCTTTTAGGTTCCAAGATGCTATTCAAATTCATCGGGGCCTTGTTTTCCTCTAGCCTCTAGGGGGAGTTCAACACTCCTTTCCTGGAGGAAGAACTCAAGAACCAATGGAATTCTCAGGGCCAATATACAATTGTTTTTCGTAATGACGAGTGAAATAAACGCATATCCATTAAACTATAAAAATGTGGGGTGCCTGGATGGCTCAGTAGGTTAAGCGGCTGCCTTTGGCTCAGGTCATGATCCCAGGGTCCCGGGATCGAGCCCCGCATCGGGCTCCTTGCTCTGTCGGGAGTTTGCTTCTTCCTCTCCCTCTGCCTCCCTGCAGCTCCCCCTGCTTGTGCTCTCTCTCTTTCTCTCTGTGTCAAATAAATAAATGAAATCTTAAAAAAACCCACTATGAATATGTTTGTGTTTGTGTCCCTGAAATGATCTTGTGTGCCTCTAGAACACATATCGTGTTTTCGGGGGAAGTATTGCAGGCAAATGTGGACAGGAGGAGAAAGGATGAGGGAGACAGCAGAACACCAAAGAAGGTAGAAAAGAGGCCAAGAGAGCCCATGACAGTGACAATGATCCAGCACACACGGGTGGGTCCCAGGCCCAGGTCCCAGACCCAAACGGGTCCCACGTTTGGGAGGGAAAAGAGTGGCACTGTGTGGACTCAGGGTGATCCCCGGGGGTGAATTAATCACAACAGGTACAACTCACTCTCTGGACCTCTGGCCCTGCCACTTCCCTCCTACTCATGCACACACACCAATCCTGATCTCTCACACACACACACACACACACACACACACACACACACACACACACACAGTACATCCCAGGGTAGCCTTGGTCCTGCCCGCATAACTGCAGAGAAAGGGTGGGAATAAAAGGCTAATTGTTAGTACATGAGCCTCTTAGGTGACATTTTTGGTACTTCCTGGGAAATCACCCCTTGCCCTCAACCTCTGGCCCTCCCAGGGTCATTGCCCACCCCCACATGCCTCCCTCACAGGGCCATTTATCCAGGCTCATGTGGGTGTGCTCTTGAGGTGGAGCTAGCAAGGGAAGTTGAAGGGTACTCAGTTCTGGTCCCAGACTGCTGAGTTTTACTAAGAGAAAACAAGTGATGTCTGTTCTGCCAGGCCACACAATGAGCTGCTTTCTCTGAGAGTCATGACCTTTACCCAGGAAGAGGCCGACACACTTATCAAGTCTCTACATTTGCTGGAGAGAATCTGTGGTAAACAGAGCAAAAGGCCTTCATTGTCACCAATGGCCTCTAGAAGCCACTAGGGCTTTCTATGCAGAGCCCTTGGTTGCCTGGTCAATGGCTATCATCCAATTTTACTGTGGAAGTGGATTATTTAAAGTTAAAAAATAATTTATTTAGTTGAATTTGGATTGGCCTGGATGATTGCCAATGACGGCCAATGGGACCATGCTATAGAGAACGTGCCGGTTGCTCACTCATAATTCATGTCTTCTTCTCCTTCCATGCTCAAAGAGCCCTGATTTTGGACAGTTAATTGGTGACCATGACTCAATCCCAGAGGATAACTGTTACTGCAACCATGCCTTTCCTGCTTGCCAGGGATTGGTCTGACTACCTGTGGATTTGTGCTGCTGAAAGGTGGGGAGAAAGTGCTACCATGCTGCCCTTTCTTCTTGCTCTTGGACTTGTGTGAGGGCTGCTGCTCTGGCCATCTTCTGTGAGCGTGGGTATTATAAGCAGTTGACAGGCGTGAATAAAGGCACAAGTCCTTGTTGATACAACTGAGCTTTGGAATTGCCTACTTTGGGACACCTTGTTAAGTTGCCTTAACAAGATGGATTGCTGTCCAAAGCATCTTAACTGATACACATGCTTTTTCCCCAGCCGATCTAACATTATCAGGCATAAAACAAACCCTTCGGCAAACAATTTATAAATGCTCTGGTTTCCTTACAGCTTAAAGCAAGATGGTGGACTCCAGAGGATTTCCAAGCAGTTTGATCGCGCGGTTACACTACAGTGAAACTGGAGATTGATCTGAACAATATGCATCAGGCTGGATGGCCAGGGAATCCTCTTTCCTGTCAAGACAACAGCCTGATTACCTGAGAATCAGCTTTCTTCTTTGTTTAGTTCTTTTTGTCTCCCTGAAGGATTTGGAATTGAGATCCATTCACTCCTCCAACCATCCAGTAAATATCTACTAACCCTTCGTCATGTGCTCACTTACCGGTGTGGTGGGGATGGCTTCCCTGATTCGCATTAGCCAGGCCCTGTGCTCACTTTGATGACTGTGGCCGTGCTGTGGGCTCTTTGATCAACAGCCTCCTGCTCCCAAAGCTGGGTGCTTCTGGAGGTAGTGTCAGAGGCCGTCCTGGGGAAACGGCCTAACAAAGATTTATCTGGGGCCAACCATGCAGAGCCATGGCATCAGGTGTGTGGAAAAAGACACACTGCAACAGGGATAGAGGCGCTATTCCATGACAACATCCAGGACGGGGTCATTGGCTTGGAAGAAATCTCTGAGAACTGCTGCCTCACTAAGTCACCTAACAGATGAGGACACAGACGCAAAGAGAACAGATCACTTGTTTTCCATATGCTAAATGCATCAGGCTGTACACTTAAGATTTGTGCACTGTACTGTGGGTATGTTTAACTTCAGTTAAAAAAAAAATCCAAAAAGGAACAAAAGCAGAAATGACTCTAGATAAGTCTTTTTAAAGTTTATCTATTTAAGTAATCTCTGCACCGAAAGTGGGGCTCCAACTCATGACCCAGAGCAGCAACCTCTTCGGACTGAGCCAGTCAGCACCCACACCCGCCCCGCCCCTAGATATTTTTACCAGCACTTAAAGAAAGGAATAAAGGCAGAACTTTGAATAAAGGGAAAAACAGTGATACTTTACACATTTAAATTAGTAATTATGGGAGGAACGGTTCAATTAATTTCTCATCTCTCTCCTACTAGAAGCTCTTCTAAATCTAGAGTTGAAGTTTTAACTTCAGTGTCAATGAGATCCTCTGAATGTGTGTTGCTTTCTGTAGGTGACACATGATAGGAATGCGGGTATCTCTGTGTTCATCTTACAGTTCAGATTCATGCCTTGAAGTTGCTGGCTCCCACTCTGGGGTTAGGAATGGTCACAAAGATTCAGAATGGTCCGGATGTTTCAGAGGACCTTCTAAAACATTTGTTATTTAATTCAATTAATTAACATAATGTATTACTGATTTCAGAGCTACAGGCCTGTGATTCATCAGTCTTATATAACACCCGGTGCTCATTACATCACATGCCCTCCTTAATGTCCATCACCCAGTTACCCCATCCCTTCACCCCTTCTCCCCTCCAGCAACCCTCAGTTTGTTTCTTTTTATTTTAAAGATTTTATTTATTTGCGAGAGAGAGAATGAGAGATAGAGAGCACGAGAGGGAAGAGGGTCAGAGGGAGAAGCAGACTCCCTGCTGAGCAGGGAGCCCCATGTGGGACTCGATCCCAGGACTCCAGGATCATGACCTGAGCCGAAGGCAGTCGCTTAACCAACTGAGCCACCCAGGCACCCCCTCAGTTTGTTTCTTAGGATTAAGAGTCTCTTATGGTTTGCCTCCCTCTCTGGTTCCGTCTTGTTTTGTTTTTTCCTGTCTTCCCCTATGATCCTCTGTTTTGTTTCTTAAATTCCACCTATCAGTGAGATCATAATTGTCTTTCTCTGACTGACTTATTTTGCTTAGCATAATACCCTCTAGTTCCATCCATGTCACTGCAAATGGCAAGATTTCTTTCTCTCTCTCTCCCTCTTTTTTTTGGATTGCTTCATAATATTTTGGGGGGACTTTTTGAGCTGGAGCAGCTTGCCTTGGCCAATTGGATTTATCTCAACCTCAATACGAAGGTCAAACTCAATACAAAGAATCCTAGAAGTATCAGATGTCAGCAGTGGCTCAGAGAACACTTACCTCATCTCTCCCATCCCAGGAGGCACAGGAGTGCAGTTCCAATGAGCACAGGGGGAATTTGTTGGCTCCGGGAAAACCCAGGAGTAAAATTAACTTCAGGTATGGCTGGATTCGGGGCTCAAACAATGCCACTTTCCCTCCACCTACCTCAAGTTTCATATCAGTTATGAACTCAGGAGCTCCAAGATGGCTCCACAAAGCTCAGGTCTTCCCTCCTGCTAACAAGAAGAAGGCAGTATAGGGATGCTTATGTGGCTCAGTCAGTTGAGTGTCTGCCTTTGGCCTGGGCCCTCCTGCTTGGCGGGGAGTCCGCTTCTCTCTTCTTCTCCCTCTGCCCCTCCTCACCCATCATTCTCTCTATCTCTCTCAAATGAATAAATAAAATCTTAAAAAAATAAATGAGAAGAAGAAGAGGGCAGTACTTCCGCATGATGTTTTCAGCCCCAAGTCGAGCGGGCAGACTATACCTCTCTTAGAGCATGCCCAGGAATCTTAAAGTCTCATTGGCTCTGAGTGGGTCCCACGCACATTGCTGAGCCAATTCACGGTGACTGCGGAAATGCAACTGATTGGCTTAGGCCTATGTCACATGCTTCTTCCTCAGCGCTCTTCCCAGACCGGCGGGCCACTTCCTTACCTTCTCATGGGGTTTCCTGCTCCCACCGTGCCCCTGCACGTCCTTCCGGTTTTCCAGGACCGTCACATATCTGCTGCCCAGTGCTTTGAGGAGCAGTCCCCTGGCCGCCTGGGTGGAGAACAGGCTACGCATCCCAGTGGCCTGAGAAGTTGGTATTCTCACTTGGCCTCTGAGTTTGGCAGCATCTTAGTATATGAGGTGGGCTCTGTCATAGGGCAATTCGATGGTTTTTAGGTGCCCTACTACTCTCTCCCCCATCCCACAGATGCAGTTTCTTCCCCTCTACCCTTAGTGGACAGATGCGCCCTCGTAGCATCTCTTGCCACTGCAGAACGCTGGCAAGTCGGTCCGAGGTATGCAGCTGTGGTCCACGGCAAGCTCTGGGCCCATAGGCGGCTCCTAAATGCCTCTCATTCTTTGCGGGCAGTGCATAGTCACCTTCTTACCCCCCCCCCGCCCCCTTCTCACTGGCTTGCACTACTCCATGCCAGACCATAGCACCCGTCCCTACATTATAGGCGACTTTCCACGTGTGGTGCGGTCACCTCCCAGTAATCCAGGCAAGAAGCAGATATAACTAGTTTATGGAATGGGCTACACCTGGTCAGGTACAATCCAGGGTTGAAGCAGTACCTGATGTTCTGTGTCTCAGATTATTGCCTGCCTTATCCCGAGACTTCCCTTAATGTCAAACTAAAGACTCGCAGGTTGGGGATGTGAAAGGGTAGGTACTACTGAGAAAAACTGTTGCTAGCATGCACACACTTTGTTACTGCAACACTGACGGTTATTTTCTTCAATAGGCTAAGCCGGGAGCAAGGTAATGGACGGGAGCAAGAAGCGGGGTGGGCACAACCTTATTGGGACAGCCTTCCTGCCTTGGCGGCTGCTAAATCCCAAACTGGAGCGTCAGTGACCTCTGCTGGCAAGATTTTCCCTCCGGTCTGCACAAAGGTGGGAGTCCCCTCCATGGTGGGGGTGCGAGTCTGGTTCAGTGTTCTTGAGAGAGAAGCCGGGAGATTCATGCTTATGGAGCAGAGGGAAGACTGAGTTTTCATGCTAAAACTTCTACTAGGGGGTTGGAGATAGCAGGCGGATATGTAGGCATAGATCTTACCCTAGCCTCCATCCGCTCGCTCTCAAACGCTGACAGCTTGTTTACATTACTCGCCTTCCACATATAAACAGGTTTTCTTTTTTTAACACATATTTTTTTTCAAAAAGAGTGCATTCAAAAACAAGTTTTGCATAAACAAGTTTATAATGTTTCTGAAGAACATGTTTGCAAATTGGCAGGGTGAGGGGAAAACACTGTCAAAACAAGTTCACTTTTTAATGTGCAGTGTGTCTACGTGGCGGGGGGGGTGAGACTTCCTTTACAAATACCTACCCAAATCACACCCTTTGCACGGCCACATGCCATGTCACCCACAAATCCATGTGAAATGTTGGCATGGGACAAGGCCTAAGCCCTCCTCGAAGCCAGGCAGACCTTTTTACAACTGCCCAGGAACGTCTGTCATGGTAGATTTGGGACAGCAAGGTTGGAAGCCATCATGACAGGTCTCGAGGCTCCTGCTGGTGCAGTTACTGACGAAGCAGCTCTAGTCCCTGCAGGACCACATGGTGGGCACTTGAGGACCTCTCCCAGCCTGCCCTGCCTCCTCTGAATGCCGGCGTTGCCCCCAGGGTGAGGCTTCTGCAGACACTTCCTAACAGGGCTCGGTCCCTTTAATCAGAGCTAATTAGATCCAGACCAAACTGACCAAGGGAACCAATGTCTTCAATGGGGGGGGGGGGGGGAAAGAGGGAAGGCAGGAATCAGCTATCCTTTTCCAGAAATTGGCAATTAGCACCCAGGGATGGCGCGACTGCCCATGAGGTCCTGTCGGACGGGCCAGCATCATGCACGGCAGCCAGGGAGAGGCAGAGAAGGCTGGGAGCACAGAGAGAACGAATAAAGGAGCAAGAAGGAGCATGAAGGGGACGGAGAGATGAGTTGAGGGGCTTCCTGGTTCCAACTGTCATCCACCCATTTTAGGTTCTTGTTTCCTTCCCACATCCCATTTTTGTCTAAATGACAAAAGACCCTGAAGACAGAAGTACTTCTGCTTAGTTTGCATTTAATACAGAGCACAATGATTCTCAAAGACTTTTGCTTGAGAAAGCTCAGAATGTGAATTATGTTGGTCCAGACTACCAGGAACCTCAGAACGGAGTGGGGCTTCTGTCCATTGGATTTTCTGGATGAGAAATAAGCAGAAAACTCTTTCCATGTTTGTTTGTATCTTTGTTATAAAAATTAGCCTAAAATGCATAAATAAAGAAAAGATTGGAAACGAATGTCTATGTGAGTAGGCCACTGGTTAGAGACTCACACAATGGAGAGCTATGTAGGCATTAAAAGAACAAGACAGATAGATCCATATGTCCCCCCTAGAAGCCTCTCCCTGATATATTGTTAAACTAAATAAGGTACTGAATGCTATGTGTAGTGTGCTCTCATTTGTGCAAAAAAAGAAGGAAATGCAAATATATAAGTTCATATCCTATATAAATAGCTGATACATAAAATATACATACATGCTTGGATATGCATAGGATGTCTGCGGAGGACTACCCAAGATGGGGAACAGTGCCTGCCCCCAGGGAGAAACCTGGGGGCAGAGTGAGAGAGAAACTTATTTTTCTCTGTGTATCCTTTCATTCTACTTGAAAAAAAAAAATGTTCTTTTACCATGTATATGTACTAGCTCTTTAAATACATACATAATGCATAAGCACATACATACAATGCATTAGCCTGCTTTCCCTTTTGTTAAGTACCGAGCAGTCACTTCTGTTAACCAGGAGAGTTCCCAGAAATTGGAGTAGAAAGGTCCTCAGAGATGTCCACACTACTGGGCTCACCTATTCTGGTGTGTTTGCATTCATCTGTAAAAGTCGATGAAGGATCAAATAAAAGCGGTGAGGAGTGAAGGCTCGGTGTCCATAGAGCAGCACAAGGGAGGGGGTCAGCGAAACGGGCAGGGGTATAATCCAAGTGGCAGCCAGTCACTATCCAAGCTGGAGGATCTGCCAGGAAACTGGGTCCTCATTTCCTATGTAGATTCTCATCATTCTGCGCAGTGAAGTCCTTGGGCTTGCGCCTTTCTGGCTCTCTTAAACGGTGAAAACAATACCTTCTTTCCAGGTTCTTGTTCAGAAGAAAGCATTTGGCATGGTGTCTGGCTCAGTTAATTTTAGCTGAACGTCATGTGTTTTGTGGTCATTTTGATTGACTTTTCTTCAGCATGTCCTGGGAGGAGCTGTATAGCCTACATTAGTAGAGATTCTGAGTGTCAACGATGATGTTGGATGTTCTGGGTTTGAATTCAGACTCTGCTGTTTGGAGGAGGTTATTACTAGATGTGTCTCTCTTCTCTTTGAAGATTTTACGAGGAGTGGGGACTTTATTCCATTCAGCACAGACATCTTTGCCATCAACTGGAGAGAACCAGTCTGAGATGGAAACCAGTGGAGAAGAAAGTAGAGCAAAGAGAAAAGGAAGAGATAGAAGGAGCGAGCAAGGAAAGAGACAGTATCATTTTTCTTGAGCCCTTACATCCAGCTTTGCTTAAGGCCAACTGTTCTCTCCAGGGCAGTCCAGAAGGTCCTGGCTCCGTTTCCCTGTTCTTGTGCTGAGATGTAGAAATACAGTAGACTAGCACCAGGTCCCGTGTTTCCCACCCGCCAGCCACCCCCAACCTGATCCATCGGGTCTGAAGGTGGGGCTAAAGAAAGAGGGAGTGAGAGATTTCTAAAAGAAATTCAAGTGCTTTCACCATCAAAATAGAAAAGGACTCAGCAGGAAAACCCAGAGCTGTCCATCACAGTTAGCAGGACAGATGGGGGGGTGGGTGGGGAAGCCTGGGACAGACCATCACTTATTCTCAGAGTGGACTCTATGAACGCTTCCGAGGGTGGAAGCTGGAAGCTCCCCAGGAGGTTCTTAAGAGAAATGAGAGTAGAGGGAGTTTCTGTGAAATAATTAAAGCCTTTTAGTAGGACTCTGGAGATTGGGCCCCATGGTTGTCCCCTCCATTCTCTCAGCCCAGACTTGCACAGCCTGGCCAGCTTCCTGTGTGGCCTAGATGTTTCCTCACTTCTCAGGCAGAGGCGGTAGAAAGCTGACAATCCCATTAGCTGTGTTTCAAACTAAAACTGGCCACTTAGTTCTCCTTCTGTTGTGGCTGCTGATGCCCCTTCCCGTCCTGGAGAACCTCTTCCCCATCAGGGTGACCAGTCATCCCGGTTTCCCCAAGACTGACCTGGTTTAAGCACTGAAAGTCCCACATCTTGGGAAAACCCTCCTTCCCAGAGGCACTGTGATGGTTCGTCACCCTGGAATGGAGAATCACTACTCTCAGAAGGTGACTCGTGTTTGGGACCACTGTGCTGATGCTGGAAGTGTAGCTAAATAAGGGGAGGAGCTTGCTGTCCGAGAGCAGATGTAGGACTGAAAAAGGATGTTGCCAGAGAGCTGTGGGGGGACTGAGGCAAAGGCAAGCCGACGTCTGAGGGTCTGTCTCAAAAAACACCTCTGGGAAGAAGCTTTAGAAGAGGCTTTGGAACTACGCATTGAGACATGCTCATGACTGTAGATAGGGGTGGAGTTGTGGCGGGGGAAGGGATGGACATTTCAATACTGCCAGGAACTGGAACTCAGACATAGTGTGATAAAAAGCCAGACACTCTGGGGAGTGGTGCCAAACTTTTACAGGGTTGAAGGCAAGTGTTTAGATGGAGGCCTATGCAGTTGACCCTTGAACAATGCAGGGATCGGGGTGCTGATTGCCCTGCACAGTCAAAAATCTGTGTACAACTTTTGACTCCCCAGAAACTTAGCCACTAATAGCCTACAGTTGACCAGAAGCCTGACTGACAACAGAAACAGTCAATTAACACATATGTTGTGTACGTATTATATACTGTATTCTTATAATAAAGTAAATTAGAAAAATGTTAAGAAAACCATAAGAAAGAAAATATGTTCACAGTACTGTACTGTATTTATTTTTAAAAATCTGCATATAAGTGGATCCACACTGTTCAAACTCGTGCTGTTCAAGGGTCAACAGTAGTAGATCATATGTCTAAACATTTCAAAGTTAGAAATCAGGTGAATAGCTCTTAAATTGAATATGCTCTCTTCTCTTTCTTTGGTAAACACACCTTCATAACCATCTGGGAAGCCAGGTTTGGATTTAGAATTCCCAGGCTCGGGTGTTCCAGACTGGAGGGAGAAGCACAAGAAGAGCTGGGCCCAGGTCCTCCCCCCATGCCTTCTTACTCTCCACCCTGCTCTCTCCCCTATGCTGGGGCCCTCAGGCACGCACTCATGGATCACAGACTCCATCCCCGTCGCCTGCAAACACCTGCCCCTTGCCCATCCCTGGGACCGAGGGGAGTGACACTGGCAGGGAAGAGGCCTGAGCAGACCCTGCAAGTGGGCAGAGAATTCTCTGGGTGGTCCTGAGTATTCAGAGTGGCACAGACTCTGGGTGGGCACCTTACTGTTGGCCCTGCAGACTCTGACCCCTGGGGCCGGAGGGCGGGAACCTCTGCAGGAGGGCCAGGGTGGGGCCTTCTTGCTTAGGTGTGGGGATGCTACTGGATGGTGAGGAGTTCCCGGTGGCTGGAATGTTGCCACAGTCAACATGAGCAATAGCGGAGGAGGCGGGTTCCCATCATGATGACGAAAATAGCGGCCCTGAATTTTTCTTTAGGAAGAGAAACGTCAGAAATGATGGGGTCTGACCTGGGAAATGGCCTGCTGCTCTTTCCACCAACCACATTTACCCACATAGTGAGCATGTTCCAGTCAATGGATGGGACCTGGCCTTTTAGCCCAGTAAAACCGAGAAGCTAGAAATTAACAGCGCCTAAACTAACAGTGTCTCTGGTCGTCAGATTTTGGGAGAGAAATGGGCCACTCGGAGGTGAGTCAGCTTCTCTGTGGCAATACCCCATTGCTTCCCTGAAGTGAGTAAACTTTTTGAATTAGAGATGTCATTTCCTTTAGATGTCCTTCCTAATGGAAGATGTTCTTCCATTAGCGGGGCCGTGACATGTCAAAGTAAGCGATGACCCGGACTTCCAGGGCTATGACATGATACAAGGGCACAGAAAGAGCCTGAAGATCCTGTCTGAGGCCAGTCTACACCTCAGATTCTAACTCCCTGGTCCCAGTCATAGGCTGCCCCCCATATTTGACCATTTGGAGCAGCTGACTAGAAGTTTCAGATTTTGATTACTTATAAGAAAAAAACCAATACAACCCTTGCCCTGCCCTCCCCGCCCCCCCCCCGCCCCCCCACTTACATTTCTATTCTTTCCTGATTGGGTAAAGGCAAGCAAAAGTATAAAGTCTTCCATTTGTCTCAGGCCACACAAGACCCTATTTTCACCCCCAACATAAAAAAAGCCTTGTTTAGATAGTCCTTGAAATTTGACTCAATATTTACCCTCCTCATTTATTTTCATTTAAAATATTTTTATTGATTTATTTATTTTTAAATATTTTGTTTATTTATTTGAGAGAGAGAGGGAAACAGCATGAGAGGGGAGAGGGTCAGAGGGAGAAGCAGGCTCCCCGCTGAGCCAGGAGCCCAATGCAGGACTCGATCCCAGGACTCCAGGATCATGACCTGAGCCAAAGGTAGTCACAACCGACTGAGCCACCCAGGCGTCCTTCCATTTAAAATATTTTTTAGCATTTCTTCCTCTCTCCCAGCTCCTTCACAGCTCGCTCCAGGAACGCTCTGGTTCTACCACGAATAATGCTGTGCTCCTAACCACCATGGCTTTGCAGTGAGAGGGTGTGCTGTGCAACTGGGCTTCAGTCCCTTCTGCTTCTCTCAGCAGACTCTGGAACTCAGCTGCCTGGGACGAACTCTGCTTCTCCACATCCCAGCTGTCTGACCTTGGGTAAGTCGTCTAGCTCCTCTGTGCCTAGGATTTCTCATTGGGGATTATCTCTTGTAGCATAGCTTATCCCTAAAGATGGCCACCATCTATCCCTTTCCTCCCCGGATGTGCCTGCTGCCCACAGCCCCCCACTGAAAAGTGTAGTCCGTTCCTCCACCCCTGACCTGACTCTAAGCTGGGCTGGGGCTGCCTGGATGCCCCGTGTGGTCAAGGATTTAGAGGACACCACCTGGCTACCAACTGCCTACACCGGCATGAGAGGCACACTCAGCTGATCCCAGTCAGACCCCAAAACCATGTGAGATAATAATACTGGTACATGGCTGTTCTGAGCCGCTGAGTTTTGTGGCACTGTACAGCACAAGATAACCACATTAAATGTTGATGGGGATGGTCATATCAGTGTCTATCTCACGGCATTGATATGAGGATTAAATGAGGTAATATTCATTAGATGCTTAGAACAGTGCCTGGTAATACAGGCACCCCTTGGAGATACCATGGGTTTGGTTCCAGACCACCACAATAGAATGAATAACACAATAGAAGAAGGCAAATGAGTTCTTTGGTTTTTCAGTACATGTAAAAGTATGTTTACACTAGACTGGAGTCTACTAAGTGTGCAATAGCATTATGTCTAAAAAACCAGTGTACGTACCTTCCTTAAAAAAATACTCCATTGCCAAAAACATGCTAACCCTCATCTGAGCTTTTAGGGAGTTATAATCACTGATCACAGATTAGTATAACAAATATAATAATGAGGAAGTTTAAAATATTGCAAGACTTACCAAAACGTGCCACAGAGATACCAATAGATTTGCTCAATGCAGGGTTGCCAAAAACCTTCAGTTTGTTAAAAAAAAAAAAAAAAGAAAAAGAAAAAAATGCAGTATCTGCAAAGCGCAATAAAGTGAAGCACAATACCGTGAGGGCTACCTACGCTACCACCTGCCACGTAAGAACACACTGACCAAAACAATGGCCCGGGGCATTCTGAGGGTATTCGAGTCTCAAGCTAATAAACACTTATTTTGAGGGAAGCCCAACAGTTGTCCTTGACCCAGTCCCCCATCTTCCAGAACATCCCTTAGTCAATGTGCAGTCGGTGGGTGGTGGTAAAAAACGTGTCCTGAAAACTGACTGGTGTTGGTCCAGTCTCTGAGTCCCTTGGCTTCTCCATGCTCTGTGTCCACAGCTTTTAGATGAAGAAGACGGTAATCACGGCCGCCACAACGCGACGGTGGTGACAGACAAATAGGAAAGTAGTTGTGGAAGAGCTTTGAAGACCTCCTCCATTTGTGTGTGTCTGTCAGACACTGAAGTCCATATTTCCTTGAATCAAACCCAGGCTTTATAGTTCTTGGCTACAACCAAGTCTCTTGCTGATACCCTCCACCCCCTGCCTCCTCGTCCTTCGTTCCACCCCATATGGTGGGGTCGTGGTCTCCAAACCTCAGGTGCACTTACTACCTTTCTCTTTCTTCTCTCCTTTTGTACCTAAGCAGCTGCTTCTCCTCCTCCTCCTCTTCCTTCTTCTTCGTTTTAAATTTATTTGAGAGACAGAGAGAGCTCAGCAGGGGGAGGGGCAGACCAGGAGGGAGAGGGAGAAGCAGGTCCCCCACTGAGCGGGGAGCCAGATGCAGGATTCAGTCCCAGGACCCTGAGCCCAAGGCAGATGCTCGACTGACTGAGCCACCCAGGCACCCCCTTCACAGCTAGGTTTCTTGAAACCAGAACCCTTGCTCACTGTCTCCCCCTCCACTCCTGCATCTGACGCCCAGCTTCCACCAGCAGCACCACACTGAAACTACTCCAAGATCCCCCAGGTGAGCCACCAGAGCAGGCTCATACCAGCTCTTGTGAGCTGACTATGTCTCTCTTCCCAACTCCACGTTCAGTGACATCATGCTGGTAGCTTAAAAATCATCCATGGCGGGAGTCTTTACACGACAGACATTGGCAAGCACTAGGAACCCGGCTTTCCCTCTCTCCAAGGTGATGGTCATTAACCGTTTACCAGCACATCACTGCCAGTGACCTTCTAGTTGCTGGGTGTAAAAGGGCACTTTCGAGATTTTCTTTAGTCGGCTTTATCTTCACTGGACACCATTGATCATTCTCTCCTTTCTGAGAGGCTCTCCATCTCTGGCCCCCTAGCTGCCACGCCCCCAATTTTCCTCCTATTTCTCCATCTCTTCTCCATGCCAGCCCCTTAGAGGCTTTTATTTAATTCATCTTTCCAATATCTGTGTTCTCCGGGATCCTGTCTTTTTTTGCTATACAAGCTTGATAGGAGACATCTTACATTCCCATAGTTTCAACAAATCTGAAACCAAAAGGTTATCCTTGGCCCCTCCCTAGCCTTCACTTCCCCATATCTATCCAACATCAAGTGCTGCTGATTTTATCTCCTAAATAGCTCTCATTCTCTCCCCCTTCTCTCATCTTCACGGCCAATACATACTCCACGCCACTGCCCTCTCCAGTCTGGACCACTGCAGTAGCTTCCTACCTGCTCTATTTCCGGCCACTCCTGTCCTCCACGTCGTTCTCTACATTTCAGCCACAGTGACTTCACAGTACAAAACTGATTGAAATACTTCGTCTGGTCCCAGCAATTCAGCAGCTCTCTGTTGCTCTTAGGAGAAGATCCCAATCCTTAGCAGGACTTGGGGACCCTGCAGGGTCTGGCCTCCGGCCTCCAGTCTCATCTCAGACCCATCCCTCTTGCACTCTGGCCACCACTGGCTTCCAGTACACCGTGGTCCCTCTAGAAGCAGACTTTTGCACATGCTGTTCCCTCTACCTGGAAATTCGCTCCTCTTTCAATTCTTATTCCTCGTTCCGATCTCACCCAAAAGGCACTTCCTCAAGGAACTTCCTGACTAGCACCTCTTCTTTGTAGCACTTATGCGGATTTAAGTGTTTTGCGTGCCCCACTAGATCATAAGCTCCAGGGACAATCTGTTTTGCCTGCTCTTGTATTCCCAGCATCTAGCTCAAATAGGTTTTGAAGGAATGAAACATGCCTTTCAGCTTCATACCTGAAGTCAGTCCCCTCTTGCAAACTGCTGGTGACTCCATCCTTCCATTGCTCAGGCCCAAGACGTGGAGTCCTCTTGGATGCCTCTGTTTTTCCCACCTCCTGGGACCTAAACCACCTGCAAATCCCATCAGATCTACCTTCAAAGTACATCCAATATGTCAGCCAGACAGCATGTCCCTCCTGATGGAAGAACATAACCAACTCAGGAAGCTGTCTTGCTAATTCCCAGGCCGTGAGAAACTCTTCAGGACAAACAACATAATGTCTTCAGAAATATATTGCAAGGGGGCAAACAAAGAGAGTCTCTTCACTGACCTGCAGTCTCCGCACGCACTGCAGTGTGAGTCATCCTTTAAACACATTAGATCATGTCCTGTCTGTTGAAGCCCTCCCATGGCCTCTCATGTTGCTTCTGGGACCTAGCTCTGAACGTCCCTCCTAGCACTCAGCTGCTCCTCTGCTCCCCCATCATCTGTCAGGGGCAGAAGTACAAATTCTCTGGCAAGGCCCATGAGGCCCTGGTGATGTGGCCTCTGTGCATCTCCTGGCTCACCACCCAAACCCCAGGTTTGCATAGCAATCTGCCCTCACCCATGCTCCTTTGTTTTAGCCCCTCCTACCCGGGCCTGCCCGCACTAGGAAGCTCCCAGGCTCCCTCAGCCCCAGCTCCGAGCCATCTCTCTCATAACCCAACACAGTCCAATCTGCTTTCGAGCTCCCAGGAGCTCAGGGTTTTATTTTGTCATCATGCCTTGCCTCATCAGTCTCCTTCCCCGGATCCAGCTCCTTGAAGGCTCAGGCTACCTCTTCTATCTCTATAGCCCTGGGCACAACACCTGAGACTCAAAATTAAACATATTTTGAATGAACGAATGAAAATTCTACATAAATTAGCATTGTTACATCTTTTAAGCCTCTGTATACCGAAGTTTCCTGTAACAGGAAGAACATCCTTACCCCTATAATTACACAGAAGTCATAGCTTTTAAAATTGTTGGGGAAAAAAGTGCTCTCGACTTCTCAGCAAAACATTAAAAAAAAAAAAAGATTTTATTTATTTGAGAGAGAGAGTGTGTGAGCATGAGCAAGGGGCGAGGCAGAGGCAGAGGGGGAAGGAGACTCCCCACTGAGCAGGGAGCCCCTGATGACGTGGGGCTCCATCCCAGGACCCTGAGATCATGACCTGTGCTGAAGTCAGACGCTTAACCTAGTCACCCAGGCGCCCCTCAGCAAAAGATTCTAAATAAACAGAATTGAGGTCTTAGATGTCAAGAATGAAATAATAATTTTAAAAAATCTTTAAAAGTGTAATCATAGGGCCGCCTAGGTGGCTCAGTGCGTTAAGCGTCTGCCTTCGGCTCAGGTCATGATCCCAGGGTCCTGGGATCGAGCCCCGCATCGGGCTCCCTGCTCGGCGGGAAGCCTGCTTCTCCCTCTCCCACTCCCCCTGCTTGTGTTCCTTCTCTCGCTGTGTCTCTGTCAAATAAATAAAATCTTAAAAAAAAAAAGTGTAATCATAGTTCTGTTATAACCAGTTCTTCCATTAGTTGTCTAGATTTGGAGAGTTTCATTTTAAAAAGTTGCACACCAAGCCAACTTGCCTGTCCACTGAGCACCTTACTTGGAAGAGTCAGCATCAAGGGGTGAATATTGGGGAGGGAGAGTGGGGACAAGGGGGGGTTCCTCTCTCCAGAAGGGAGATCAATAGCCCACCAGGATTTGGGGAAGAGGAAGGTGAAGAGTTCTCACATATGGAGGAAACTGCCTCTGCAAAGAGCACCTGATGGAGACAGAGGGCGTGGAACCAAATCAGTTGATGGGAGCCGATGAGAAAAGAGGAAGGTGAGCAACAGGACTAAGAAGACCCAAAGTAATTCATACAATATGTACAAATAGGACTGCCTTGCATGATTTGTTTTGATGCTTTTAATCCAGTTGCTTTCTCAACTGTTACAAATTCTTTCAATATTGAATCTGTTGTTTTGCTCGATCAATGACGTTAGTTTCAACAGCCAGCAGTTATCAAAGTTTTGGTCTGGATCTGGTTTGGATTACCCTTCCAGTACAAAATTGGTGCTACCGGCCACCCACGAGGAGGACTGGAAGTCTGAGTTATTTTCCCTGTGTTGCTGATGGATTGTGCGGCGTGAGCCACTGGCACACCCTTCCACGTGACCTACTCAGTGTGACCCCCTGCATGCATCTGAAGATAACGAGTCAAGGTTAGGGGTATGGTCTGTGATGATGGAACACAGTGTTTTCTTTGGGTGAGCAATTACTAGCTTAGAACAGCATTAAATGATAATTTTACTCCATATTCTTGGGAAAAAGTGCACAAGTTTTTAAAAAAATGGTTTTATAGGGCAATACCCCAACATCGAGGAGAAAGCCAAGTGCCCCAAGTGTTGAGGCGTGAGGACAAAAAGCAGGGGTGTGCCAGGGAGAGCTGAGGCCAGTACAGCCTCCCGAAAGCCGGCACTGGGGCACCGCCGTCCTAGCGCCGCCTGCCCTCCTCACGCCTCCTTTCCTACTCTCCGCTCAGTTTCCAGGAAGCAGTTTCCTCTAAGGTGCTGAGAAGAAACGAAGACATGGGCTCTGAAGTCACGAAGTCCTGGGTTGGAATCCTGACTCTGTCTGGCTGTGGGATCTTCTCAAAGTCACCATAAAATGTGGATAGTGAGGGCGACTTCCCAGGCTTGTCGGGAAAGACCTGAATGAAACGGCCCATGGGAAGAACGGTGCCAAGCACCTGGGACCAACTGGAATCTGTCTCCTGGGGCAGAGACACTTCCAGGGCTCTCGGATTCCCCATGCCAAGGTCAGGCCTGTCCAAAGCACCGAACGATAAGACTTCCAGCTTATTCTGCCTTTTTTTTTTAAATGTATATTCCGTTTGGGTCCTAAGCATGTAAGTAGGTATCATGGAATGCAAACAAGTAAGGAAACAGAAATATACTAAGTGAATGATACGTGAAACAAGGCTGTGACTCACAAAGAGGAAACTGCTGCTTGGCTGCACAAAAGAATTAACATTAAAACATTTAAGAGACTTAACATAGGAATAAGCTATTTTAATCAAGCAAAACCAAATTTGTATTCATTATTTCTAAAAATAAAATTAGACTTTTCCAACCCTTAACATCTGCATTTAATAATATCTTCTAACCAAAATACAGATGCTAAAACGGCAAATTACAATATATCTTGTACAGCATACAGTATGCTCACTGTTTACACCTACTTTAATTCTAGTTGGTCGTTATGTACTCAATGCATACTTAAACATCACTCATGATAAAGTTTTCACAATTAACAAAAAAAATGTGACAAGGCTGTCTTAAAACGGCTCTGCTATAAATTGTATAGAATATACAGAATTACAAAGTCAAGTATTTTTTTTATCAAAATATACACCCCTCCCTGAAACTAACACAAGCTATCAACATTTTAAACGAATAATACAATTATAGAAAATATTTGCAAAATTATTTTTTCATGTATAAATATTCTGCCATATTTACTTTGGTCTAGAATTATCAGCACACAAGTCCACTTAAAAAATTTCCACATGTAAGGGCTGGGAGACATCACTACATGGAATAATTTTATGTTTAGAGTTACCCCAAATCAAAATGACTGAAATACACAGTAATTCTCTTTGATTAATAATCCTAATTGAGATAAAACAAATTAGTAGATCACAGAATTGCCTATTCATTATTTTAATTATCAATTCAGAAATGATTTTCATAAGCCCTTTGTGACTATCTCTTTGAACAAAACCCAAATGAATAATGCAGGTATACATATATACAATGTATTAAAATAAGGTTGAATTTGCTTGCATTTTCCCATTTTCCTCTATTACATAATACTGTATGCAAGTGAAAGTAGATGAACAAAAGATAAATGCAGATGCAGTACTGGGGTTACTTAACAGCAAAATACTACTATATAAAAAGGTCAGCTCTGATCATGTCCTTTTCTGGGTGTTTAAACGTTTTCTTGCCCACCCAAATCCACATTAAGTCTTCTTCGTGGAGATATCACAATACTTGGAGAGAGGAACTGGAGTCCTTTGAACTACTTCTTCATAGTGGTGACTTTGCAACCTTGGATAACCTTGGGCTTCCATCTATCAAATCCCATGAACATGAATGGCTGTAGGTCGCCCTTAAACCAGGTTCCGGATTCTGCTCACACTGCTGATCAAAGGGTAGGAATTTCTCTCTCCCTCCTATCCTGGCAGTTTAAATATAAGAATGAGGAGTTCCAGCTTCCTAGAACCTAGTCCACATGATGGACTATCCTACAGGGCAACTGGACTTCGAGGGCAATGCTGATGGTGTGGGTCAGCATAAAAGAACATGAAAAAACTCAAGTGGGTTTTTAGCAAGGGAGCTAGATGTCTGCAAACATGAAGACAAGGCATCTGGCTTTGGGGATAGGTTTCTGAGTCATGTAAGTAAGTGATGGAATCTTATCACTCCACATTCTGTCTCCCCACCCCACCCCCAAAAAGCAAAGCTCCTGTTTGAGGCAAGGAAGGTCATCGCCTCCTCTTGCCCACTCAAGTCATTAATGGGTGAGGTGGGAGGTGTGTTTCTGATGTCCTTTTGTTTCATACTAGTGTACATTTGTGGGCTGTATAATCTCCAAGGCTGACGATTATAGGGATTAGGCTTTCTGTCACTTTCAAGTGCCTGGGAATTCACCACCATACACATGCTTTGCACTAAATCTCCTGGACACCCCCCCTTCAGTGGAATGGGAGGTGTCAGGTTTTATGTAAACCCTTGAGACTGATTAAGTCTGTCTGAAATAGATCCCCCATATCCATGGCCTTGCGATGGATGGAAGACTGCAGGGAGTTTCAGAAGAATTTGACCCTTCTTTATTTTCTGAGGTGAGGCCACTGCAAAGTAATATACAGCACAGGTAATCAGAAAAGTTCTGGGAGGGCTCTCCCCCACAGATAAGGCATGACCTATGTTTTCTGTGACTGGAGCAGACCAGTTCTAGTAATAGCTCAGCCATAACTTCAAGGGAACAGCATTCCATTTAAAAGCAAACAATATGCTCTTAAATCAGATTTGAGATGCTTTCTACCGATTTTTCCATCAGTCCTCATTATTTGCAGATCTATTGCTCGCCATTATAATTCTCTACAGGGGACATGGACAGTTAAAAGTCATAGTGATTTATATATGTATTTTACAAGGTTTGTGTTGCAGAAAAGTAGTTCTAGATAATGAATGTCCTACTTAGGTTACTCAATTTCACACATATTTTCAGCTATAATATTAAATATTTCATATATATCCACTAATTTAAACAATTTTTAATAGCACAGAAGCCAGATGGGAAAAATGACTGTCATAGCTCATTTACCTTCTAACATATTTATGAAGATGATGTTTTCATGATATCTGACCCTCGTTTTCTCCAGTGGACTAAAGACAGCTCAGCAGCCAGTTCCTATCAGCACTTACTAGAAAGTTTTAAATTAGGCTAACATTAGACTCTTCCCCCCCCACCCCCACTGGCAAAAATACCACAGCTAAGAACTTCATAAACTTCCACAAGATACTTGGGATACTGGAGGATTCGGCTATTTCGTTTTTGTGCACTTTGCATGAAGTTAATGCTAAAACCCAAAGTAGGTATTAGGATCCTTTTTTCTGGAATTTTCACAAATGAGATTTTCTTTTTTTTACATTTCACTCCTTCATGACTGTTGCGTGAACAAAACTTTAAAAAAAAAAAAAAACAGAAGAAAACAGCTAACTAAAAAACAAAAACAAAAAAAAACCCCAAACAACAAACCCACCAACTTATATTTTTGAAGACTTTTCTAAGTATCGCCACTCAAAGGACATTTTCAACAATGGTTTGTACGTTATCCTTTTGGTCACTGTCTTCTGAGTCATTGACATGTGGGTTCTCCAGGGGGTTTGAGTTCTCCTGGCACATGTCACCTTCTACTTTCTCCCGCTGACTTGGACTTTTGAATAAGTGTTTCTTCTGGTGCATTCCAAGGGCAGCAGCTGTTTTGCAAATTTTGGGGCACTGGAAGCAGGCATAGCCCTTCCCGTCATGCTCCCAAATGTGCCTCTGCTCGTGATTCCTTTTTGTGGAAAGGTACAAAAAGCTCTGAAAGCAGAACTGACAGTGGTAACGCTTTTCGCCCGTGTGGATCCTTTCGTGGATCTTGAGGGTCTCGTTCAGCGTGAATGCCTTGTTGCAGTACTGACAGATGAACTCCTTCACGCCCAGGTGGATGCGTTCGTGTTTCTGCAAGTTTCCCTGCACCGAAAAGCACCGCCCACAGGTCTTGCACTGGTATGGCTTCTCTCCGGTGTGACACCTCATGTGCATCTTGAGGGTCGACGGGCTCTGGAACTGCTTGGCACAGAACTCACAGGCGTACGGCCTCGCAGTGAGATGCCGGTGGGGCCTCCCTTGATTCCCCGCGCCCGAGGCTTTGTCTCCATCACAGAGTTCACACTGCAGCTTGGGCATCTCCTTATTTTCTTCTTCCTCAAAGGCCTTCTCCTGGGGAGCCTTCCCCACGGCACAGTCCAGTTCTGCCGGGTATCTGCACTTACTGCTTGGGCTCCTGTTTTCATGCTCTTTCTTCCAGTTGGCCTTCCTCATTTTTCTCAGCTGTCTGGATTTCTTTTTGGGTTTGTAGTTGTAGTAAGGACGCCAGGGCTTGTCGGTGGAATCCTGGTCACTGGCGTCGTCAAACATCTCGTTCATTTCCACACACTCAGACTGGCAGAGCCCGAGGGGGCTGGCTCTGTTGGTTTCCGGGTCACTCTCCTGTGGCAAAGCCTCCTCCTCCATCTGGTACTTGGGTCTTCTTCCTCTTTTATAGAACAGCTTAGATCCTAGGATGTGCCTTTTCACGATGGCTTCGTTTCCAATTTTCACTGTTATCTGGCACAGGGGCGCGACATTGCTGTTTGTAGAGGTTCCAGGCAGAGCGGGCTTTGCAATGTAGGTTTCGATTTTACTGGTTTCTTTAACATTTGTGGTTTTGCTCAGCGACCCTCCGGGATCAGCCACGTACTTGGACTCGTCTGCTACCTCTGCCTTGTTACACAGCACGGTTTTCTTTTTTTCCTTGATGCTCTTGGGCCTGCTGACCACTCTGCTCACTTTATCGGGCTCAAGTTTGCTGTCGTCTTTCAGGGCCTGACTGACAGCCGGGTCTGAAGGGGCTCGGTGGTTGCTGCTGGCCACGGCAGCAACGGCGGTGCTGTGCATTATCACCGATGAGAACTGGCTACTGTGCACAATGACCGAGGGTGCTGAGCCACTGTAGCTGATCACGGAGGCTGCGTGCTCACTGCCGTTACTCAGAGATGAAACGGGTACATCCCCTACCGGCAGGTCAGAGCTGCCGGCGTTCTCCGTGGAAGAAACGGACACCTCGGTGGAATAAAAGTGATTGTCGAGGTCCACTTTCAACGTTTCCTCTCCCCATTTGGTCCCCTCTGCATTCTGTACATTGGCAGAAGTGGGTACCTCCTGACGTGCTGACGTTTCCAAGGGGATGGCGGGACTGTTGGTCAAGGTGTTTACGCGGTCCTGGAAATTCAATGTTGGTAACTCAGAGCTGTGTGGATTCTGAATAACATAGGGGCCAGCTGCAGACTCATTCATCTGACTGTTCTCTCGGGCATTTTCATAGGAAGAATTTCGGTAGCTTTTATAAGGAGCCCTCTTGCATTTCATAGGCAGTAGCCTGTAAAGTTTATATGGATAGACGCTAGGCTTCAGGCCTCCATTGGCTGTTTTTTTACTGATGGAAAGTCTATGATCTATGGCATGGAAAGACTTCTGATGGTTCTTGAGAATATAGTAGGTCATGAAAGTTTCAAGGCAGAAAATGCACTGATAGCGCCTTTCTCCTGTGTGCCAAATTTCATGTCTTGTCCTGTACTCAGCCAATGCAAATACTTTGTTGCAGTAATGGCAAGGATAGGTTCTTCTCCACGAGTGAACATTTGCATGCCTTCGGAGGCTGGACAAAGTCACGTAACTCCGTTTGCATACAACACAACTGTAGAGCATCTGCCCGTTCACAAATTTAACCATGTGGTCCGTTTCTGGCAAGGAGCTTCCGGTACTGGAAAAGTCACCGATCCTGTTTTCAGACAACAGAGGTTCTGGACCCGTGAATGAACTTCCATTCTGTCCAATGGTAGGATAGTTTTCTAAAAAGCGCTGGTTTCCTCCAGGAACAGGCATGTGGCTAGACCGCATACAAATCTGCTCGTGCCGATCCAGCCTGTTCAGAGTGCTGAACTGCTTGTTGCAGTACTTGCACACCAACGGCTCCTGGGTTGGCTTGTGAAGCTGCATGTGGGCACTGAGCAGTGCGCTACTGTCAAAGGATTTGGAACAACAGCTACAATTGTAAACGAGAGGCGGGACCTCTGCCGCCGGTGGCCCAGGAACGTCTGAGGATTTATTTGCATCTTCCTTGGAAAAACGGACATCTCCTTCGTTGTTGGGAGATTTCGAACGAGGCAGGACTGCAGCCGGCTGTGGGCTTCTTTCTTGATGAACCTCTAAGCTGGTTACCGGAGGGGGTGGTATACTGTCTGTAGCTGAGTCAGAATCCGGGGGTATGGACACTGTCTTTGGCTTTCGGCATGTTTTCGGTTTTGCTGCAGGAGCGTCACAATTTTCTTTACCTGTCTTACCAGGGGAGCTGCTGTCGTGTTCACGGGCAGGCTGATTTCTGTAGGCCTCGGCCACGGAAGAAACAGCATACGAGTGCTCCGCTAGGGTGCGGACGGGCTCCGCCTCGTGACACACGTCGGCCCTCTCCAGGCAGAGGCTAGCGGTTCTCATGGAGTCGGAGACCTTTTTGAAACTTGCCCTCAAGTCCAGTGGAGAAAACATGTTATTACTATTTTCTGTCTCAATGATGGAAAATGCATTGGTGATCCTTGGCCCATTGGTGATGGCAGGTTCTTCGTGCCTTTTTTCATTTTTTTCTTCTTTAACCACTCCCTTTTCGGTAATGCAGAATACATAGGGACCGGGGGAATTTGAAAAGTTGCGATCAGTAAGATCTTCCAAGAAGGATATTCCCAGCTTTTTTCCTGCAGCTGCAAGATCGGTGACTGTTTCCTGTCTCTTGACGACAACTGTGGAGCTGTAGATATAATTAAGGATTTCTGTAAACACTTCAGCTTTGAGATCATCCAGTTCCAGGACATGGCTGGAAATACAGATCGTATGGCTCCAAAAGATATTTTTGAAATAAAGGCTTGAAGCAGCTAGGACATTGCTGTGCGCTTTAAATTTGGTGTCTTCCACAATAATAGTGACATCACACAAAATGCCCCGAATGCGCTGCTCATTTAAGATGGAGAGCACTGTGTCACTGTGCAAGTCGTCCTTGAGGTCCCTGGAAAGGGACATGACTGTCATCTGAAACAAGAGGAGACAGATGATCAGAGACCCTCCCACAAGTAGTTTCTTTCTTTTTAAGTAAGCTCTATGCCCAGTGTGGGGCTCAAACTCACGACCCCTCAAGAGCAGCATGCCTTACCGACTGAGCCAGCCAGGCACCCCAACAAGAAGTTTCTTTATTTCTAGACAATTTTCAACACTTTTGAAACACTTTTTTTTTTGGTATGAAAATACAGGTTTTTATCTCATTCTGCTGTTACTTGTAAGACTTGGAGTCAACATTAGAAGCTAAATCTTGATCTCGCCCCAGTCTGTTTCTCATACCATCGCTAATAGTTGTTATAGTTGGAAATCCTCCCAGAACTCTTTCTCCAAAGCTGTAGCTATATATACACGTCTAAATTTGGGAGGAGGAGGGTTTCTCCCCACAAATGTTTAGGGTCTTTTCGTCACTCAAGACTGCTGCACTGAATTCCTAGAGCTGAGTAGTGCTATGGTCCTGCTACAACCTCCTATTTTCACAGATAATCCTGATGATCTGATCCAAACATCATTTATGAAGCAGGAAGATGATTTTCTTTTTTTTTTTTTTAAAGCTTTCCGTAAGTAAGCAGTACCCATATATAAAGGTATTGCCTGCTCAGAGAAGAAGAACTGGAGAAGCTGCTCCTAATTTGTGGCTCTGAAAGGTCTCTGGATGGAAAGCCTCAGTCTGCATGACCAAGTCTGACCACCAGGGGTGCCCTGCCTCTCTGCGCTACTGGTCCTTATTTCCTTTCAGGATAGCCAAGGTAGATTAAGGGTTTTCAAAAACAACTCTGTGAGGTATTGAAAGCACACAAAAAACAACACACGAAACCAGGAAAGTACGCCTCTGAGTCTAGTGCTATCTCACTGTGGTTTTGATTTGCAGACATCTCTACAAGATCTTGATTTCAATTCCTTCGAATATATACCCAGAAGTGGGGCTGCTGGATCATACAGTAGTTCTATTTTTAATTTCTTGAGGACTCTCCATACTGTTTTCCATAGTGGGAATTTACATTCCCACCAACAGTGCACAAGGTCTCCCTTTTCTCCAACCCTTCATCAACACTTGTTATCTCTTTATCTTTTTGATTTTTAGCCATTCTAACAGGTGTGAGGTGATATCTCACTGTGGTTTTGATTTGCATTTCCCTGATGATGAGTGATGTTGAGCATCTTTTCCTATGTCTGTCGACCGTCTGTAGGTCTTCTTTGGAAAAATGTCTATTCAGGTCCTCTGCCCATTTGTTAATTGGGTTATTTGTGGTTTTTGGGTGCTGAGTTGTATAAATTCTTATATATTTTGGATATTAACCCCTATTAGATATATCCTTTGCAAATATCTTCTCCCATTTGGTAGGTTACCTTTTTGTTTTGTTGGTTTCCTTTGCTGTGTGAAAGCCTTTTATTTTGGTGAGTCCCAACAGTTGATTTTTGCTTTTGTTTCCCTTGCCTGAGACATATCTAGAAAAATGTTTCTATGGCTGATGGCAAAGAAATTACTGCTTGTGCTCTCTTCTAGGATTTTTATGGTGTCAGGTCTCACATTTAGGCCTTTAATCCATTTGGAGTTTATTTTTGTGTGTGGTGTAAAAAAGTGGTCCAGCTTCATTCTTTCACATGTAGCCAACCAGTTTTCCCAGCATCAGTAATTCCACTACTGGGTATTTACCCAAAGAAAATGAAAACACTAATTTGGAAAGATACACACCCCTATGTTTATGGCAGCATTATTTACAATAGCCAAGATATGGCAGCAGTTCACGTGTCCACTGACAGATGAATGGATAAAGTAGATGTGATACACATACACACTGAAACATACACACAGGAGTATTACTCAGCCATAAAAAAGAATGTTGCCGTTGCAACAACATGGATGGACCGAAAGGGTATGATGCTAGGTGAAATAAGTCAGAGAAAACAAATGCCATATGATTTTTACTCACATGTGGAATTTAGGAAATAAAACGAGTGAACAAAGGAAAAAAAAAAGAGACAAAAAAACCAGACTCTTAAGTACAGAGAGCGAACTGATGGTTACCAGGGGGAGGTGGGTGGGAGGAGGGGTGAACTAGATAAAGGGGATCAAGCATACATTTATTGTGATGAGCACTGAGCAATGTACAGAACTGCTGAATCAGGGCACCTGGGTGCCTCAGTTGTTAAGCGTCTGCCTTCGGCTCAAGTCATGATCCCGGAGTCCTGGGATCGAGCCCCGCATCGGCTCCCTGCTCGGCGGGAAGCCTGCTTCTCCCTCTCCCACTCCCCCTGCTTGTGTTCCCTCTCTCGCTGTGTCTCTATCTCTCTCTCAAATAAACAGATAAAATCTTAAAAAAAAAACCTGTTGAATCACTATATACCTGAAACTAATATAACACTGTATGTTAATTATATTTCAATAAAAAAATATTGAGTCCAGTCACAGGTTCCTAAATTAGCACAATTTAAAGGCACAGTGGCTCTTGTTCTGGTTCAAGGATCTTATCTCTGTTCTTCCCAGAGCATAATTCTTGTTATTCTTTCTATATATTTTATACCATAAGCCTGGGATGGCCAGAGCCTACCAATTAATATTTTAATGAGGGATAGAATATAAGAAATACATGGTCCGTAGGGATCTAAGACACAAAAATTAAAACTTAACCTTACTGCATGCACTGTGTGCCATGTATTTTGTCCTGTTCCGTTGTCTCTCATTTAAAAAATGTTAACGGCAACTCACTAAACTAATTTCACTGTACACTAACAGATCAGTCCTGCAGTTAAAACCAAAAACCTCCCTCTGGTCTAAAGGCCATACTGACTAGCTATTCATCCAGCCTCTCTCTCTTTACCAAGTGATGTCCAGAAAGCAGCAGAGCTTGAAGATACTTCTTTAGCTCCCAGTGGCAAGGTCTTCCTCGCCCTGGAGACCCACCTTTAACCCATGGCATTCATTCAGTTGTGGAGAGACCAGATGGCCACTTACGAATTTTTTACCCTTTTCTAAAGCTATTATAAGTTGTGCCCATTATGTTATTTAGTGTCCTTTATACTTTAGGATCCATTTGATTAATTCTTTGATCTCTTCTAGCCATAGGAAAAACTACATTACTACTAACAAATTCTTCTATTCCCAAGACAAGGAAGCTTAGAACTAACTCTCATCATCGCCTGTTGTAGCCATAGTTAGCCTGGGTTTCTGGTGTGACTATGGTCTCATTTTCTTTTTTTAACCTTAGTTCTTCTACTCTTGTTTACCCTTCCTTTAATTGCAATTGTTCTTGAATCTTTCCTAGAAGTGTGAGGGATTAAGTCTATGAATAAAAATGGAATTAAATGTACTGGAATCTGCGGCTTCCTCTATGCCCCTGAAGGAGAGGGGGCCACCCTGAGCAGACAGCGGGACTCCATCCTTCACTGGTTATAGATCAATGACATATTTGGCTGATGCTTCTTTTGCCTTCCTTGGGGTCTCTACCCTGGGCCCTTGTAGAATCTACTTTCTCTCCTGACTCATTTATTCTCATCCTATTTGGCTTTTCTGAAGCCCATACATTATTCCAATTCTTTACCCAGCCTGACTGGGTAGTCTCAGATCTGGCAAAACATGTACTATGGTTTTATTTTTTTATTTTCTATTTTTTATTTTTTTAAAGATTTATTTATTTATTTATTTGACAGAGAGGCAGAGAGCACAGGTAGGCAGAGGGGCAGGCAGAGGGAAAGGGAGAAGCAGGCTTTCTGCTGAGCAGGGAGCCCGATGTGGGGCTCGATTCACCTGAGCCGAAGGCAGTCACTCAACCGACTGAGCCACCCAGGCGCCCCCATGTACTATGGTTTTAAACGGTGGTTTCCATCTTGGCTTAGTTCCATGCTGACACCTATTTTGTCCTTCCACCTCAAAACTACTGCTTTTTCCAAAACACCCCAGTTCACAGCACTCTGAAACTCCCACAAGGCCCCACCTCCACATAGGGCATGCGGTATTTCACATCAAGCTAATACTCCGAGGTGTTTGATGATAAGCCCCACCCACTTCTGTAGGATTGCATGATTCTTCACTTAGATTGCTCAGCTAGGATGGTAAGTAAAAGGCTAACTGTTAAAATCTAAGAATATCTTAATCATACAGTTAGAATAACATATAATAGGAAGTATCATTATATATGTCATTAACACATCCTCCTAACTTTGGAATATCCAAGTATGACACTGTTCAAAAGGGGGACTATCTACCATCGTGTGGCAGGAATCCTTTTAAAATCATAGTGACTGTGCAGCACTTCGATTTGCCTTCTTGGCACATACATAAAAACTTCATTCTTGTGTCAATTTTACCCAGCACATACGTTAATACCTAACATGGTCAGACACAGGGCTCAGGGCTGGAGATACTGAAGCATGTGAGGCAAGTCTCTGTCCTCAAGGAGCTCAGAGTCTAGAAGAAAGAGAACTGTCAACTAATAATTGGAATGCATGATGGTAGGCCTTATACTAAAGGTATGTACAAAGTGTTAAAGGATGAAATGCCAACTTATTATTTATAGGGGCCCTGGAAAGCTTGACATCAATCAACTGGGGGGGGCATCTGGGTGGCTCAGTCGTTAAGTGTCTGCCTTCGGCTGAGGTCATGATCCCAGGGTCCTGGGGCTGAGCCCCGCATCGGGCTCCCTGCTCAGCTGGAAGCCTGCTTCTCCCTCTCCCACTCCCCCTGCTTGTGTTCCCTCTCTTGCTCTCTCTCTCTCTGTCAAATAAATACACTTGATCTTAGCCAAAAGGCTGAGAAGCGATGTCAAATAAATAAATAAAATCTTAAAAAAAAAAAAAAGTAAAACTGGGGTGTGGGAAAGGCATTCTAAGCAGAAGAAACACCATGGGCAAAACAAACACAGAATGTTTTTTTTTAAGCAGGCTCCACACCCAGTGTGGAGCCCAACACAGGGCTTAAACTCATGACCCTGAGATCAAGACCTGAGCTGAGATAAGGAGTCAGACACTTAAGCAACTGAGCCACCCAGGCACCCCAAGTAGTTTTTATCAACCAGCTAGAACCAGGCCCGGGGCGGCTGACAATAAAACCCCACTGCCATAAAAGAAATAAAAATTCTGCCTTCAAAGTTTTGTGGTGTAGCAAGGGAAGTAAGAAATGTTTATGAAATGCTGCATAACAAAGACATGTGCGGGATCATGTAGGCAGGCAGGCAGGCAGGCAGGCAGGCAGGCAGGCTGGTCAGAACACAGTGGGAGTTCTGGGGAGCAGCTTGGGAGTGGGAGTGAGGGAAGGCACAGGGAGTAGCTCAGCAAAGCTCCTTAGGAGGAAGTGCCGTTTACTGGATCTTAAGAGCAGAATTTAGCTCTGCAGATATAAACAAAGGGAGGAAAGAGAATTTCACTCAGAAAGAGGCACAGAATTTCATGCCCTCAAGAAGTTTATAATCCAAGAGTCAATGTAAGAGTGTAAAACAACGAGCCCCAATCTGCACATGCAGGCTAGAAAAGCAGTGAAAATTGCTGCAGGTGCACCTTAACGTCTCTCAGACTCCAGCACCCACCTTTCGAGCTTACCAGTGCCTGCCACGTGGACTGCCTCCCGGCTGTAGTCACCTGATCACTTCAGAAGCTGCTATAACTATAAGCCACATCCTACATGTCCAAAGGGCAACAGAGAAATGAGTCTGAAGTCTGTAGACCAGAGGACCACAGGGAAATCTGGTTCCCGCAGGTTTTGTCTGACCAACCTGGTCTTTGGAACCATGTTTCTGAAAAACGGGGCTGATGTCGAAAAGAGTAAGATTTAACATAAAAATCAATATATCTTTTCTTGAACAATAAGAAGAGTGGGCAACAATGGTTGTTGCCTGCCTGGCAAGAAGGACTGGGCGCCTAGCAGCTGTGCCCCCTCATCACGGTCACCTAGAGTCACACGCTGCTGGCCCAGGCACTTACCACCAAGTGGCTTCTCTCTGTCACATGACCAGCCTGGCCCCTTCAGCTGGCTTCCTTTGTTGCAGCTGATAAGAACATTACGTAAAATAACATTAGACCCACAGATCTTACCAGACATACTTAACTTTAAAGATATCTCCAAAATTAAAATTAAGACTTATAAATGAGCTTTTGTGTGTTGGCAGTCATCCTCAGCAAAAATAGTAGTCTTGACTTAAAAAAGTTAAAGTGACCTCCGCTACTCTATTTCTTTATAGAGAGTAACTTAATACTGAAGCTTTAGGAGTTCCTGCCAATGGAAAACCCACGGAAGACCTCAGAAAAATAAATATAAGATGGGAAGATGAGATTTAATTTATGTGTAACTTTCTAAAATGTTTTCTAAAAAGCAAGTTTCATGCAATAAATTCACTATTCTCAGTAATATTACCAAGATGGAATAGATAAACATGAAAAAGGCTAATAAAAATGTCACAGATGCAAAAATTTTGGTGGGCCTACATTTCTTTTAAAATAATTTGTAATTAGGTAACGGTGGTCATCTGACTTATGTTACTATTTTCCTGAGTTTGTATGTAAGCTATAAATAGCCTTTAACATATACCTTCTAAATACATAAATACACATATGCATGTATTATATGTATGTACAAACAAATGTGTGGCTTTATTATTAATATATGAGCATATGCTATAAAAATGTTTACATAGTCATACATTTATTTATAAATATATATACATATATATGTAAAAATATAGGGTGAACACATAATTCAGCATCTAAAACAGGACACTTGAGAGAGAAAATGGATGCAACTAATAACTATGCCAGAGAAACAGGTATATATTGGTTCAGTACCTGGGGAAATATGATGAATGGTCATCCTCTATTTATTTATATATATACACATATACATAAATATATATACACACATATATAAATCTTTTTTTTAATATTTATTTATTTGACAGAGAGACAGTGAGAGAGGGAACACAAGCAGGGGGAGCGGGAGAGGGAGAAGCAGGCTTCCCGCTGAGCAGGGAGCCCAACACGGGGCTCGATCCCAGGACATGAGCCGAAGGCAGACACTTAATGACTGAGCCACCCCAGGCGCCCCTATATATATAAATCTGTATATATACATATACATATACAAAATATAAACCTCTATATAAATATAAAATTCCGTATTATCGTTATAAGTACATATGTGTATATTTACGTAAAATATACTTAAGAATATATAAAATGCTTTTAAGAATTTTATAACTATATGATAAACATACTTTATAATTACACTTTATATAAATGCCATTGGGAAATTCTAGTTAATTCATATACTTAGGATCTTCTGCTGCTTCTGTCTCCTGCCATACCCCAACCTTCCCTAATAAATACACATGCATTTAATGCAAAGGTGGGCACTTAAACAAAATACTTTTGATGATTAAATTACCTTTTCTTCAGCTTTTAGAATAAACTAGCTTTAAAAAAAATAAAATAGGGGTGCTTGGGTGGCGCAGTCAGTTAAGCGTCCAACTCTTGGTTCTGGCTCAGGTCCTGATCTCAGGTTTGTGAGATGAGCCCTGAGTCGGGCTCTGCGCTCAGTGAGGAGTCTGTCTGGGTTTCTCTCCCTCTTCCTCTGTCCCTCCTCCCTGTACTCTCTCTCTAACATAAATAAATCTTTAAAAAATAAGTCTATGCTCATGGTAAAATATTCAAACAGTACAGAAGTGTATTAAGGTACAAATCAGAAACCCCCTTCTCCATCCTAGCCCCCCTCCCCCACACCAATGCGCTAATACGCAAAGCTCGCATACTCCCTAGCCACGGATACCTTTTCCCTAACTTCGGAAGATTTATAAATTACATCTGTATAAAATCTCTAGGAGAAAAATTATTTCCTCTTGAGTTTCTCCTCTCCTAGCTTCTATCTCCTCTGCTTGGCAATTCCTTAAACTTACTCATCTCAGGTGACTGCCCATCTGGGCAGTGTCCGTCCTCTAGAATTTCTAGATTTTGGCTATCTTTATTATAACATGTGTTATAATACTATGCAGTGTTATACATTTGTTCATGTTTATATCCTTCCCTGCTTGCTCCTTGAGGGCGGGGTCAATCTAACTCATCTTTGTTCTCCTGACACTTATAGGGTACAGCACACTGTTGACGATGCTAACAGTGAGCGAGAGGAACCGCCTCTTCAGCCCCTGAGCAGCAAATGGCTTCAATACACATTGTGCTTAGGAAAGTTCCTGATTTAAAGCTTTAAAAATGAGAACCAGATGAACCCAAACTCTACAGAGAGCAAAATTAACTCTCTTCTTTTATTAGAAAAATAAAAATTAATTCCTGTCCATTTTTTCCCTAGTTTCCTTCTAATCAGGCAGTTCTCAAAGTGTTTCATGGACCTTGAGTCTCCCAAGACCCTTTCGTCGGGCTCAGGAGGGCAAAACTATTTGCATAATAACACAAAGATGTCATTTGCCTTTCTTCCCCCAGCATGTTAACATGTGCATGAACAGTACAAAAGCAATGATGGGTAAAAGAGCTAACGCTGTAGCAAACATCAAGCCAGTAATACCCAGACGAAAAAGTGAAAATTATTAATTTTGTTAAATCTTTTGACTATTGAATATACACCTTTTTACTATTCTGTGTGATAAAATGGGAGGCACACACAAAACACTTGAAGTGCATACTGAAAAAACAATGACTGCCTTAAGGAAAAGCACTCTGGTCATTCAGATGTGGATATCTGGGCAAACATTGACTTTAAAATGAACTAAGTGTGCCTGTCATTTCTTTTTTTTTTTTAAAGATTTATTTGAGAGAGAGAGAGAGAGAGAGAATGGAGGGAAAGGGAGAGGGAGAGAGAGAATCTCAAGCAGACTCCCTGCTAGGCGCGATCCCATGACCCTGAGATCATGACCTGAGCTGAAATCAAGAGTCTGGATGATTAACCGACTGTGCCACCCAGGTGTCCCTCAAGGAAGTAGCCATTTTATCGCCAGTAATAAAATTTGTCTTTCAGGAAAATTACAATATTGGAAAACTTGGTATTTAACATAAACTTTGGTATCCACCACCATGAGCTCTATGCTTCTCAATACATAATGATTTTTCTAATGAGGTTAGTGGTAATGTTAATGAAGGTGATTTTTGGATAGCATGCAATGAGTCTGGAAGACCAGCACAGTTCAGTGAACTAATATTCTCCAAATAACCAATGCATATTATTACCAAAAAACCATGCACGGGCTAAAAGGTGAAAGAGACATCAGTAGATTTAAATGTGACAAAGTATGGAAAGTTCATTGCTTATGGTTTCAAGTTCCATATTGTGACTAATCTTTAAAAAACCACCTACCTGTCAAGTTTTGGTGTAGTATCAAAGAATATCCACAATTAACTGAAAAAGCTATTAGAAAACTTCTCCCCTTTCCAACCACCTATTTGTATGAGGCTAGGTTTTCTTTACATACTTCAACTCTTAACAACATAATTGCCACTGAATTCAGAAGCCGAAATGAAAATCCAGCTGTCTTTCTATCAAGCTAAACGTTATATATTTGCCACTCTTCCCATTATATTTTTTGCCTTAGAAAACAGTTATTTTTAAAAATATGTTATTTTATCATGCAACTGGGTTTATTGTAGTCATTTTTCATGAGTTAATTGTTTTTTAAGTTCTCCTTTTAAATTCTGAATATGGCAAATATTGATAGATCTTTAACTCTGATAAGCAAAAGCTCTTTGGGTCCTCAATGATTTATAAGAGTGTAAGGGGGTCCTGGGAACAACAAGTTTGAGAAATGCTGTTCTAACCTATAAGAAAATGTTCAAAATGATTGTTAAAGATATTATTTAAAAATTATTTTACTCAAAATAAATCAGATATAGGCTTAAAAGAACTAGGGACACAGTGGATGAAAATGTGGTAAAATACAAAGCAGAAACCCCCACCAGGAGGAGAGGCCAAGGGATGGAGAAACAGACACACCCGCAGTCACACAGATACATGTTCCATAGCTGTTTTTAACTGCCCAGGCTTGAAGTGGTTACTCACCGTCCCTGGAGTCTGAGCACGGCTGAAAAGCCAGGGGGACCAACAGTCCCTCCACACTCTCCGTACTCTGGTGAAAACTGTTCCTTGATTTGCAGGACCTCCGCCTCTCTTCTGTTTGAACAATCTAGCCCTGCTTGCATTCCTGCCTTCCAAATCTCAAAGGTTAGCTTGGTCACAGTATTCTGTGTGCCCATATGATTCTATCCGTTCGTCTATCAAATTAGCTCCCTCCCCATTAGATCCTGGAGACTGCTTTTAGGCACTGGTCTACTCGTTCTCCAACTAAACTTGAAAAAAGGGAAACAATTCTTACCAATGACCTGAGCAATTAACTCCCTGTATTTCCAGCTTAATTAAATCTTCCCTCCCAATCAGTCAAGACAACTTTACTGAAATACACAGAAGCCAAAAAACTTAAAGTGAGAGTTTCCATATAAACTTTAACTCTCACAGTGCAAAAAAAAAAAAATCTTGGAAAACCTCTTTAAGTTATTAATCAACAACATACCTATCATGTAGAACTTTATAGGGCTTGCTAATAAAACTTGGTGTGCTTTTATTAGTAAATCTTTAAGAGCCGATGGAGAGCGAAGTAACGCTACCCTGAGCAAGGCCACTCTTGTGGGCCAGACTGAGGCCCGTTTTTCTAAATCTTCTGATCAGAGGCAGAGGCCAAGCGCCCTCTTGCAGCACAGCACGTTGGCTACTCAATTCCTAACGTACATAACAACAAAACTGAATCAACAGAGCAACTTTCGCTTCTCTCTACTGCACGTCTTCTTCTATAAAAAGAAACTTAGAAATAAAACCCAACTAAAAAAAGAACACACTATATTAGGATACTGACCTGGAATCCTGCAAAAGTCAAACGCACAGTCCATTTTGGGGCAGTGTGGGGCCCATATCGAGTGGAAGCTGCGAGTCCCCGCAGAAAGTGTGCCAACAAAGGACCCTGCTTCAGGGATCCCACGCCCCCAGCCCGCACACATCATTGCAGCACACTTTCTCGTAGTCACGTTGGACTACATCAGACCTCCTCATATGACAAGGTGTCAGAAATACACGCATCGGATCTCAAAAACAGATTACAAAACAGAAGTCCTTTAGAGAATATGGCTGTGTCTAGGAAAAGGAAAATCCTCTTGATTCTCTTCTAAATGCAGTCCGAAAGGGTAGAGAAGAGCTGCATTTTCTAATGCAATTAAACTATCAGATTCAAGAAGGCGTTGTAACGCAAGGGAAGTTTGCTTTTTCAACTGGAATTCAAGCTGTTCAAAAAGGCCGACATCAGAAAGCTACTAGGGTGTATTCGACAGAGGGAGGTTGGCTTGAACAACCTTACCTGAATGTATTACTTTGAAAAGGTAAACATTTGGTCTCTAGACTTGTAGTTGCGTGCATATTGATTGTAAGAACAAGTATTATCAGATTCATGAGTGATGCAATGGGCTCGGTTAAATATTTCAGGCTGCTTGTTTGGAAAGATGAAAGGGGGAAAAGGTCCTTGGCTTCTCTTTTTCCTTTTCAAACACAACAGTATTTCAGGGTAGCCCATGTCCCTTGGGTTCATCTCAGGATTGAGCTTGCCCACATACCTGCTTAAGAAACGTGGCCAACAGGCTTCAAGTGTTTCTCTCTAAAGCCCTCCAGTGCTGTGTTCGTTTCTCATCTCAGCCAAGCTCCACTGACACTCGGAGTCCCTGATGTGGAAGGCATTTTTAATCTGAATGCTGGGGGGACCGAGTTACCAAAATGATCAGGGACAGGGTTCCTGTCCTCAGAAACGTCTCAGTTTGGGGTGAGCTTATCATCAAGAGCTGCTTTCAAAAACCAAATACCATTTTCTTGTGAACCTAAAGGGCCGACTGATTTAATGGCCCTGTTCCTCTCAGTGGACTGCTTCTTCCTGGGAAGGGCAGAGGGAAGAGCTGTCAGATATTCTGGCTACTGAACAAGAATGACCCTCCAGCTAGTCATAAGGATGGGTCATCCTGAAACAGACCGAACACCAACTGCTGCTTGGGCATTATACTATCTAAACCCACCTCCCCATGGTACCTTCCCTCTCTAGCCCCTGCTCCCTCTGCACCCCAGCTTTCTGGGGACTACGCACGACAAGCAATCACAGTTTACACTGGTTCTTTCTGGATGAGCCAGAAACTGGGCAGGGAGGAGTGAGTGCCGCAACACACACAGTGCAAAGCTCAGCGCTTGGCACACAGTGGGGTTCAGTGAGTGCAGGCTGGAACCAGCTGGAGGACTGACCGTGTCCTGCTCAGCTGGTGGCTTTGGAGAGAACTGCATATGTAGTCCATGCTTCATGCGGTACATGGGAAGATCTTTTAAAAAACACAAATGAGATCAAGTCAAGCCCTGCTTAAAACCCTTCAGTGGTTTTCCCCTGAAGTCAGCACAAAATCCAGACCTTTCACTGTGGCCTGTGAGGCCCAGTGTGGTCCACGGGTCCTGCCCACTCTCTCTTGACTTTCCTGCTGCCTTCCATCCCACTCTCTGTGCTCACCACAATAGGCCTCCTTTTGCTTACTCTACCTGCCAAGTCTCCTCCGGCCCTGGGCTCTTTAAACACACTGATCCCAGAACTGCCCGTGGCTGGCTCACTCTCATGCTTCGGGCCCGCTCAGACATCATCCTGCAGGGACCACCCTGTCTGTCTTTGATCCTGCTTTCACTCATCCTCACCATGCCTGGTTTTCCTTCATACACCTATCGCAACCTGCCATTATCACGTGTGTTGGCCTACCTACCTGTTCACTGTCCACTCTGCCCAACAGGAGGTAAGCTCCAGGAGGGAAAGGACCTCGTCCACCCTGTTCACTGCTACGTCTACAGGACGCAGCACACGGTGGGCACTAGGGAAATATCTGCTGAATGACTAGTGAAGTGGCTATGCACAAAAAACACAAACGAGGCTCACCCTGATTAAAAGAGCAACCTGCCCCTCTCCCCTGCGTTCCCTGTGCCCTGTACCCTGCTCTGCTTTTTTCTTTTCCACGGTACCCACAGCATTCCAATATACTACACAATTTATTCCTTTATTGCTTATGGTCCATCTGCCTGCTAGAACTGAAGTCTCACAAGGGCAGTCATCTTTGATACTCTTCCCTGACATATCTAAAGCACCCAGAACAGTGCCTGACACATAGTAGGTCCTCAATATTCATTTACTAAATACACAATCCATCCTGTAAATAGATACGTTTCTAAAGCAATATTAGATATGGGTAGGCACCATAATATTGCCATTACACTTTGCATCTATCTGTTTGCATTTCCCCAATCAATTTAGAATAAAATTGCTTTTATCTGACACATTTCCGGATTTCCAGCTGTGAAGCACTTCACATATTAACTCTTTTAATCCCCTTCACCATCCTGTGTGGCAGGCACATAAAATGGGGATATTACTATATACTCACAGGGTTAAGGGAATGAACAGAGTCTGTGCTGGGTATACAGAAGCTGATATTATTGGGTCCACAGTATCGAGTGGAAACTGCGCCCAGACAAGTAAGTGCTTGCTTGCAGGAGAGCTGTAATTGCTGAAGGCGGTGCAGGGCTCAGTCCCCCACACTCCGCTGCCTCACAGGCATGTACACACACAGCAAGAGTGAAGACAGCAGGTGACCTGATCTAGCCACACAAAACTGCTCTGCACGGAGTGCAAACAGCAGGAACAGACCCAGGCTGAGATACAAGAGCTAGAGCCACTGGGAGCAGCCAGCCTGGGTCACACGCCAAGAAGGAACCGAGAGATGCTGCCTGGCATGAAGCAGAATGTGTTAGAATGGTCCCCAGGAAGGGCCACTGAGGATGGGAGTTAAGGCAAGCAGACCCCTTGCCCCGGGCAGCTGTCCCCAGGGCAACCTGAGCATTGCTAGAGACTGAGCTCGGGCACTCTCTAGGTGCCACTTGAACACATACCACAGTCAGCCACAGTGTCTGCCCCCCGGCCCAGAACTGGCTAAACACCCGACACCAGGCCTTTACAGCCACGTTGCCAACTTAAAATTTCAGTATTAAAAAAAAGTTGATTTTTAAAAGTCTATTACCAATTCGATTCAGTCCAAGCACTCAGAAGACAAAGACCAAGGATTTGCACTGCGAGGATTTGTTAATCTCAAGTGTATGTATCAGGAAAATGAGTTTTCATTCCCCTCCCCTCCCCACCAGTATTTAGATTTACCCTCTCATCGCTGGACTGGGGATGATGCAGTCTTCAGGGGTCAGGAAGCTCACGCTGGAGCCCTGTCCGTCAGGGTACAGCATGACAGCAATGAGTACGAAGCCTCGGGGGAGCACTACGGAAAGAGAGTCTCCAGGGGAGGGCCAACTTTGGTTGTGAGCTTTCTCCATGACAGATGGCAGAGTCTCCCCACAAACACAGAATGGAGACATGGCCAGTGATGCTCATTAAAACCCTAAATCCAAATTCCAGTATCTTCACCAAGGCTTATAAAGTCCTCTGTGACTTAACCCCATTTCCTGCCACTCTAACCTGCATCAGCCTTCTTTCTGTTCCTTGAGTATGCCTAGGATCTTCCTATCTCTGGCCCTCTGTACATGTTGCTCCTGCATCCTAGAATGCCCTCTAGCCCAGGATGCAGCCACCTCCAACCAACAATTCTTTCTCCCTCAATTAGGTTCATCTGTCATATATTCTCAGCATATTTTTCTTTCATAGTACTCAATACAACTGTAATTAAGTATGGACAAATGGGAGACTTTACCACAAGAATATAAATTCTATAATGGCTAAGACTATTTACCAGTATCCCTAGCTCCCAGCACTCTACTTGGCACATAACAGGTGCTAATAAACCTTTATTAAATGAATGCAAAAACAAAAAGCACCCAAACATGAAGCCTTCTAAAGCCCACAATACCAGGCACTGTTACCAAGCTTTCTGGATCCAGCATTAGGTCAATGCAAACTGTCCTATTTGTCACCTATGGTAAAAGAGGGGAATGCCTTTGCTGAACATAAAGAAGTCAAGAAGCTGTTCTGCCATGGTATAAGGAAACACGCGCGCGCATGCGCGTGCACAGACACACACAACCAAATCAACACTGCTAGCTTAAAGCTGAGCTAACTAGGACAAGTGAGGGCCATCTACTGCGCACAAAGTTGTCACTGCTCAAACAAGTTAAAACATTGAAACACAGCTTCAAAACACAGAAAAATGGGTTACTATTACTGCTTTGGCTCAAAGGAAAGAAAAGAGCAATACTTTAAGCTCTACTGATATGCTTTGCTCTGTTTAAGACAACAGGCCCAGGGGCACCTGAGTGACTCAGTCGGTTAAGCGCTGCCTTTGGCTCAGGTCATGATCCCAGGGTTCTGGGATTGAGCCCCGCATCAGGCTCCCTGCTGAGCAGGGAGCCTGCTTCTCCCTCTCCCACTCCCTCTACTTGTGTTCCCTCTCTCGCTGTCTCTCTCTCTCTGTCAAATAAATAAATAAAATCTTAAAAAAAAAAAAAAGACAACAGGCCCCAAATGGAGTCACTTATGCTAAGCCCCATGTCACCAAACTGAAACTTAATTTAGTTTGGCTCTTCCAGAAATGGAATCTTAAACCAGTCAATAAGGAATCAACTGATCAGGGTGCCTGGGTGGCTCAGATGGTTAAGCATCTGCCTTCGGCTCAGGTCATGATCCCAGGGTCCTGGGATCGAGTCCCACATCAGGCTCCCTGCTCTTTGGGAGCCTGCTTCTCCCTCTGCCTCTCTCTCTGTCTCTCATGAATAAATAAATAAAAAGTTAAAAAAAAAAAAGGAATCAACTGATCAGCATTAAGTAAGTAATCTGCCCAATGATGCCCTGCTGTCCCATATAAGGAAAGTAACCTTGCAATAACCAATCTGCCTTTTGCCCAGTATAACTTCCTTATTCTGCTCCAGTCTGCCTATAAAATCTCTTGCCTTGCATAGCTCTTTGGTGCTCCTTTTTATCTGCTACATTGGATGCTGCCCAATTCACAAATCACTGAATAAAGTCAATAAAATCTTTAAAATGTACTCAGATGAATTTTGTTCTTAAATAGTTTAAACTCCAGGGATTTGGCCTTTGTCCCTTGAGTGCTTGGACTAAATTAGAAACAAACTTTTAAAATAATTTTTTTAAAAAATACTAAAACTTCAAAGTAATAAACATGTGGGTGTAGTAGAAAAAAAACTGTGCGCATGCACTGGCCCATGACTTCTAACTATGCTATGAAGAAACAAATCACTTTTGTCTCCTGCTTGTGTCAGAGCCTGGCGCCCCTTGGGCAGCCTTCCTGAGGGCTACTTTAGCGTGACACCGACATCCCACCACAAATGCATCAATGTCCCCAACAAGACTTGCTCATCAGACAGGAGGAAACTCACGTCATATGCCAGCCACATCCATGTGCCCAGTACTGTTCTACACACTCTGTATACACCATCCCGATTAAGCTCACAGCAACCTGATTTTGCAAATGAGAAAACCGAGACATGGAGAGGCTATGTAATTTGACTGGGGTCATTTAACTAGTGGGCAGCACAGCTGGGATTCAGACCCAGGCAGTATGACTCAAACAGCAGACTCTCCATTTCAGGTTCAGGAGCACCAAGAAGAACTCAGCTTTTCCACCTCTTTCTTGGTATCAAAGGCTCATATGCCCCCGACCCCAGCCTACTTACCAGTGTGGGAGTGCTTGGCAAATTGTTGGCTGGACCTGAGCAGAGCTGCCATTAGCAGGGGGACAGGTTATGCCCTGTGATGTGCTGTGGCCACAGGAAGGAGAGACTGAGAGCCAGTTCATGCTCTGCTTGGCCAGGCTGGTGCACTGGTGAGGGCTGCATCCTCCTGCCGGATGGAGGGGGCCATTTCTTTAAAATGCACAATGATGCCATATGCCCTGTGGTGAGTACTTTAGGGAAATCCAGAATTCTCCATAACATTCTACTTTTGTTTTCCCAAGAAAAATGTAAACTTCAAAATAATATATGGTGCTCAGAAATATTAATATTATTATTTTAAAGATTTTATTTTTAAGTAATGTCTACTACATCCAACATGGGGCTCAAACTTACAACCCCAAGATCAAGAGTTGCATAATCTACTGAATGAGCCAGCTAGTTGCTCCAATATTACGAGTTTTTGATCCATTTCTATTTCAAGGTAATACTTATCAAATGCCTACCACTCACCAGTTACTGAGTGCAACACAGGGGCTACCATAAGACGTGGGGACTGAAAGGGCAAGCGAGTGGAGAGATTAAATAAAGCTCCTGAAGCAGGAGAACTGAGAGACCCCCCAAAGCACTGTATTAGTCCATTCATGAAACAGAGCTCCACTAAAGGATCATTCAGGATAAGGCAGGCCATGTCCAGTCGGGGATAGTGGCTGAGAGCCTGAACTTTGGTGTCAGGTGGACCTGGCTTTGTCACGTTCTGGCTGTGACCTTGGGCATGTTTAAGCTCTTTGCACCTCAGCCTCTTCATCTGCAAAATGGAGCTAAAAATAGAATCTACCAGGCTTAACATGAGGATTAAATGATAATACCTATAAGGTGCTTGGCATAGTATCTGGCACAAAGCTTACTAAAATTATGATTAATATTACTATCACCAATTAATAATTAGTTGTAAATGTCGGTAGGAACAAATACTGCCTTGGCCCCAGGCCCCAAATATAGGAAATGTGAAATTCCTCAATGGCAGGGACAAATGCTCTAGTTCACTGTGTGCCCAGAGGTCCCCACACCCCTCCCAGTGCTTACTACCCCAGAGGGGCTCAGCAGTTACCATTTTTCCCTAATGCAGATGGCAGTTACATCTGAGCCTTAGTTCCTATGTGGGCATTTAGTTCCAAGTATTGCCTAAATTCTTTTTTTTTTTAGTTGCATTGTTTGTTAGTAGTCTTCTTAGCAGGTGGAAAAAAAGGAAAAAATTCAAATAAAAATCACTGAACTTGGGGCGCCTGGGTGGCTCAGTCGGTTGAGTGTCTGCCTTCGGCTCAGGTCATGGTCCTGGGGTCCTGGGATCAAGTCCCGCATCGGGCTCCCTGCTCAGCGGGGAGTCTGCTTCTCCTTCTCCCCACCCCCCACCCCCATGCTTGTGCTCTCTCAAATAAATAAAATCTTTAAAAAAAATCATTCAACTTAGGTGTTTGTTAGCAATTCTGGTAAAAGGCTTGGTAGGAAGGAGACCAAAATAATGTTTAAGACATACACTAAATCCTCTATACATTTCCAAGATGTGTACTTGTCCTCTTAGGTCAGATCACTCAAATAATGCTATATAAGGCAAAGCTAAGGTACTGTCAGTTTATGGGGTTACATGTTTTAGATAGCAAATTATTCTACCTTCATAAAAAAGCCTCTCCTAGGGTGCCTGGGTGGCTCAGTCGGTTAAGGGTCCGACTCTTGATTTCGGCTCACGTCATGATCTCAGGGTCGTGAGACAGAGCCTCGCATCAGCTGGGCATGGAGCCTGCCTAAGATTCTCTTTCTCCTTCTCCCTCTGTCCCACTCCCCCTTCTCTAAAATAAATAAGTAAACAGTAAACAAAAAAAAAAGCCTCCGCTGTGCTCTGCTTCTTCACCTCTCCTGTAGACAGACTCCAGGCAGACCACGTTTGCTCCTTTCCCTGCATATCACGGGACATCTTGGGACCTCCTCCTTCTTACTTTAAACTAGGAATCTAGTACCATGTCGGTTTGGTTATGATTTATTTTAGAGAACACTTTTTTTTTATTTTAGAATTTTTTTAGTTTATGTCTTAGTTTAATGGATTCATTAGATTGTGGTTTGTTCAGAAAAAAAAAGTAAAAATTTGGGTTAATTTGGGGTTTAAGATGTTTATGTACTTTTTTGGGATTCCAGTTCAAGCTTCCACTGAAGTTCTTGAGGAAAATTTTTGACAATTGTCTGATGTAGTCAATAGTTCCAAGCCCTCCTTCTCCCATACCACTGGGTTGTCCTTTCTCTGTCTGTACAGTTTTATCTTCAGACCGAGAGAGTAAAGCAGGGCCTCTGCTTACACACTCCTCGGTTTAAATTCCAGTTCTGCCACTTATTAGCTGTATGAACTTGGACGAGTTAACACCTCCAGACCTGTTTGGTTTTTTTTAAAGATTTATCTAGCTGAGAGAGAGAATCCTCAAGCAGACCCCCCCAAACTGAGCACGGAGCCCGACACAGGGCTCGATGGACCCCAAGATCATGACCTGAGCCAAAATCAAGAGTTAGACGCTTAATTGACTGTGCCACCCAGGCGCCCCCAAACCTTTTTTTGATCTACAAAATGGATATAATAGTGCAATTTAGTGCTTAATAGGATCAGATGAGACAAACAGATAAAATGTAGTATCTCATTCTACTGCTCTTTTCACCCTAATTTTCCATGAAAATTCCAGAAAACAATACCTACAACTCTTTTCTTTAGCCCATCTCATTTTGATAATAGCAACCAAGTTACTGCTTGTTGGTTGAGAAGTTGTTGGAATCAGGGGCCATTTTGTACGTAGGGGTTTCTCTGAAGCTGAATGGAAAGACGGGTGGCCTGGAGAGTCTCAGGCTTCACGGGCCTCCAGGGAGCCTGAGCAAGACTAGTTCTGACAGGCTGGGCAGCTGGGAGTCAGGCTGACCCCAAAAGAAAAGAAGTTAACTAAAAAATATTCATGGAAGGTAAGTGCAAAAACAAATATTTAGCAAAATAAGGGACTGTGGGTAACATAGTAAGAACTCCTATATTAAGGTCTTGGGAGAATATGTTGACCTAAGGACAGTAATGCAATTGAAAGAACACTTACTTTAAAAGAATAAGTACATGCATCAATGACGTTGATATTATGATACATAAAGCCAAATACAAAGTTAGTGACTGTTGTTTTGGGGGTGAGGGGAGGTTCTACAAGCCCATTAAAGATATCACCCTGCCCCGCACACACAACCCTACCGCGAAGAATAAGCAGAGAAGAGGTCAGTGGCTTCTCTGGGTTCACACGTTGCTCCTTCCACTCTGGGTAAAGGCGCTGAGCAAGACTGCCCTCAGACTGTCATCTGAGCCCCAGATTAGATTATTACTCAGTTTCTTCACACACAGAAATGGCAAAAACGTCCAAGTAGCCAGCCTCATCAGTGTTCGTAAACAGAGTTAGGGAAGACAAAGCATTTTACAACCTGAGTGCTCTGTTCTCTTCACAGCTTCATTCTGGTCCATCCTCACCTCACTGGGAAGGGGGCCTTGAAGCACAATAAAGAAGTCATGCCCTGAGTGGCAATCAGTAGCAGCAGGGAGGAGAGAATGCAGGCAGGGGGTGTTCTGCACCAGAAGAGCTGGGGCCGGATGCAGGATACAGGGGAAGGGAGGCCATGGAGGAAGGAGCTTGGGGCTCCCTCCCAAGGAGGCCTCTGCACAGATGCCCTTCCTAGTGAACACAGCTCCTGGGAAGGTCTGGCTACTGTATCACTGAGTCTGCCCATGCTGCTCTTCCAGGTGTCATGGGCTTAACAACAGGGTTACGGTCATAAAAGCAAATTCCCTAAGGCAGTTCCCAGCTCGGAGATTAGGCAGCCCCTGTTAAAAAGAGCTTTGCCTGAGCCGCAGCTTTTTCAGGGTTGTTTCGAGGTTCTTTTATACATTTGATGACCACAGCCCATCCCCAGTCCAGAGAGCTGTGTCCACAAGATGGTGCTGAATTCACACCCAGAAATGCTCTTGTGTCCTGGGGGGTTGATACTCCAGTCCCCCAAGTCTTTCTCAAAATGGGCAGATGAGTAGGCCTTGTTCCAAAATAAACAGACCTCGAGTGTTTTAGGTAACAAAAAGCAAAGAGAGTCTGCTTCTTAGTGGACGCTGCACTCTAACTCATTCTTAATTCTCCACAAATGGCTTGCAGAGAGTCCTCAGATCGGGGGTGGGCAGGGCTCCACCCAGTGCAGGCATTTCCTCCTCAGAGCAGCAGGCCTCACCGGCAGCAAAGAAGGGGCCCTCAACTGTGACGTCTGCCTCACAACAGCCCTTTGAAGGTTTACTCCACACAGCCCCCTCGCTGGGCTAAACATCTCAAGCTGCTTCTGCTATTTCGCTGCAAAAAGGGTTTTATAGACAAAAGGAGCTTTAGGTTTGGTCCAAGGCTCTCGTTTTGGATGTGAGAAAACTGAGGCACAGAGAAGTCCAGTGACTTGCCGAAGAGCTCATGATTCGACCAAAACTGGTTTCTAGACTTCTGGTTCCACATGCCTCACCATACCATGCTCAGAAGGCAGAGGCTGGGACCTGCTTACTAACAGCATGACCACAGAAAGGACCTGACCTCCCTGAGCCTTGGTCTCCTCATCTGTAAGATGGAGCGAGTACTACACACCTCACAGGGTGTGGGAGGATTAAATGAGAGTAACTGAGCACTCGGCAAGTGCATATAGTAAGCAAATAATAAGTGCTCGATAAATGATTTTATTTTGGATATACAGGTGTTTCTGTTTTTGGCACGGAGTTCTCCTTTCTTCCCTTGTTTTCTTCTTCCTCCTTGGCTTCCAAACTTCCAAGCCTGAACTTTTTTAACTGAAGCTCAAAAATTCACTCATTTATTCTGACTAAATTTAATAACGTTCCTTTTGTTCATCATCCCCAGCGTGTTGGGATATTTTTAGAATGTCAATTCTGTCTTATAATAGATCTACCGATTTTTTTTACATGTCACACACATCTGCGCTCTGGAAACTTACAGGTTGAGTTCAAGATGGCGACGTCTGTGACAAAAAGTCCGGACTGTTTTCTGTGCCCACCTCCAGAGAGTGGCAGAATGTGGTTATTCTTCTCATACACACACCCCCACCCGCACAGATCATATTTCAAGATCAGGACTTGGAAAGTATTTTTCATTCTATCCGAATAAAAAAGATAAAGCCTTGGTTTCATTTCTGAGGAGGAAGGAGGCTGAATCTATATGTTGAGGAAGTGATCCTGTGAAGAACAGCTCTGGCTGTGTTAATGCAGTAATATGTTCAGAATCACGACACTGAGACCTCAGGGTAAGTGAGCTCTTGCACTGAGATCCAGAAAACTTCTGAGCTGCAGAAAAGAAAACTTTTACTTGAGAGAACAAGATGTCAAGCTCCGTGGAGTTGAACTGTGGTCCCCGGGCTGGCCTTTGGTTACAGGTGAACCAATGCAAAACCCTGACCAGTTACATTCTCTCGGCTCTCTTGTTTCAGTAAGCACAACAAGACTAATTTTCTAACCACTTCTCTCCATTCCCACATCCTCCCTAACTAGCTCGTGCCATTTGTTCTTTTGAGGCTGAGCATCCTCGTACTCTGCTCCACTGGGAAATCAGACAACCTGCAAGTGTTTCAGGTCAGGGCCCATGTTCACTGACCCAGCAGAACACCACCCTTCCGCATCCTGACACTTCCCAAAGGCCAACCTCCTGAACCCAAACACAGAACACGGACAAGGACACTCAGCCTTACTCCTGCTTAGTCCAGACCATTTACAAATCACTTTCAAACACACCATTTCAGTTTCTTTCTCACAACACCCCTGTCAGCTGTAAGATACTAGTTCCATTTCAAAGATGAAGACACTGAGGCTCAGAAAAATTACGCCAAAATCCTAACACCACATAACGTGTAATCATGTAATTGGCAAGGTTGGGTTTTCAACCCTGGTCTTGTGACTCCGGGTCACAAACTCCTTCTAGCATACTTAAAAGGAAGACTGTATTTATGTGACTCCAAACGTTAGCAAATATAAACCACCATCTCATCTTTTGAGTGACATGTTTAGCGACTGTGTTTGTTTTATGCCAAATTCAGTGCCAAATGTGAATGTGCCACTCAAAAGACTACTTATCAAGAGCGATTTTGACCAACAGAACCAGTTTTTCCTGACCAGCCTACACACCATTAACACTGCTGGCCAGGCGATCACCCATGCATTCCACTGTGTTCTCTGCCATCTTGCATTACCTGATTACAAAGCATTTTGTTTGATTCATTCTGGAAAATGGGAATGATGTCTGAGATGATTACTGGGTTAGTTAAATGAAGCAATGACTATGGAGACAACTAGTGGCCCTACATGCAACCACCACGACTATTACAACTTCATTACATTCATTACAACCAAGTAGAGTTCTGTTTTCTTAACAGGTGTCTAATGAGAGTATAAGGTAGCATGGGCCCAATAATTCAGAGAAGCAGAAACACTATTTCATCCCCTTGGCCTTGTTTAATCCTTTATTTCTTCCCTCACCGAGCAATCTCCTGGAGCCCACAGTCTAATGGAAGAGACAGACATGCAGACAAACAGCTCCTCTGTGACAATCAAAGTGCTCTAGCAAATGTGCCCAGGACTCTGGAGGATGCAGCCTTAAACTGAGTCTGGGAAAGGAGAGTCAGGGAGAGAGAGGTGGAACCAAGTCTTGAAAGACAGGGAGCATTTCTTTGGAATCCAAGAGAGAAAACCCTTTATTCCAGGCAGAGGTCTAAGCAAAGGCAAGGCGGTGTGAGACTGAATGACACCTGGAGGGAATGGCAAAGAGGGGGGGATGGGTGCTGCACAGGCTGTGGGGAGGGCCTGATGGAGAGAGAGAGATTGGCAGGGATCTAGTTGTCAAGAGTTTTGAGTGTTACCAAGACTTTGGATTTTATCCTCTAGTCCAGAAGTTCTCAACCTTAAACTGCATACTGGAATCATCTATGGTAATTGGATAAAGAACCAACATTAGGCTCCAACCGGAGATTCTGATTCGTTTGGTGTTGGGTAAATACTGGGTATGGCGATTAAAAAAAAAGAAAAAAGATTTCCAGATGATTCTGAGCAGCCTGGACACGGGTGAGTCATTTAAAAGATTTTAAGCGGGAATCATTTGGCAAGTTTGCAGACAGATCATTCTGGGAACCATTTGGTGAGAAGGACGTCTGGAGGGAGTCTACAAAGAAGGCGAGGAGAAGGTAGGGAATGAACGAGGGAGAAAGATTTGAAAGCTATTTGGATGGAAGAATCAACTCAATGGAAATCAGAGGAGAGCGAGCGAGAGAGGGAAGAATGAAGGCTGACACCCCAGGTCCATTACCTTGATGTGCCACTGGCAGGTAGGGAACCGGATCAAAGAGCTGGTTTATGAGGAGGATAATGAAGTCTGTGCTCCCTCAGGAGCCTGTGGGAAATGCAGGTGGTGCCCTCAATCAACAGGCATCCAAAATAGAAAGGAAACTGGGCTGAAGATTCAGATGTGCACTGCACTGACACACTGGAGGTGGTCGAGAACACGAGCAGGGAAATGGTCCAAGGAAGGTAGAGTGGACAAACAGAAGGAGCTGGGGGAATACCACTACCGAGGGGTAACAGATGTATCAGAATCACCTGGTGGCCCTTATTAAAAACTTTAGTTTGGGGGCACCTGGGTGGCTCAGATGGTTAAGCATCTGCCTTAAGCTCAGGTCATGATCCCAGGGTCCTGGGATCGAGCCCTGAATTGGGCTCTCTGCTCCACGGGGAGCCTGCTTCTCCCTCTCCCGCTTCCCCCCCCCCCCCCCCCCCCCCTTCTGCTCTCTCCCCCCCTCCGTCAAATAAATAAATGAAATCTTAAAATAAAACAACAACAGAAAACAACTTTGATTTCTGGATGCCACCCCACACCGACAGAATCAGAATGGTCAGGGGTCAAGCCCCAGAAATCGATTTTTAACAAGTTCCCAGGCATTTCTGAATCAAGACTAGGACTAGACACTGTTATCAGCTTCCTAATAATGCTGTAACAAGTTAGCACAAACATGGTGACTTAACAACAACAGAAATTGATTCTCTCACATTTCTGGAGGTTGGAAGTTTGCAATCAAGGTGTCACTGAAGACTCTGGAGGACAATCTTTCCTTGCCTTTTCCAGCTTCTGGTGGTTCCAGGCAGTCTTTGGTTTGTGGTTTTGTCACTCTAATCTCTGCCTACGTCTTCACATGGCCTTCTCTTCCTTATGTGCTGCTCCTCTGTGTGTTTCTTATAAGGCCACTTGTCTTTGGATTCAGGGCCCACCCCACAAGCCAGGATGAGCTCATCTCAAGATCCTTAGCTAACTTACAACTGCAAAGATTCCAAGGTCATATTCACAGCCATTGGGATATGAACGTATCTTTTGGGGGCCACCATTCAACCTACCACAGACACCATGGCAACAACTCCTCTGGATAAATGGGAGAGGGAACTGAGATCCAGAGTTCACAGCTAAGTTCCCTGGCAGTAGCAGGAAGAAGAGGAAGAGAGAGAGCTGTCGTGGGGCTAAGATCTATAGCTGCACCTCCAAGTCTTATGCTGCCCAAGGGACCCCAGGCCACTCAGTGTGCAGGGCACAAGGCCATCTGAAAGCACCATGCAGACTGGAAAAAATCACCCCAGTCATAAATTAACAAAATGCTACACCACGTTACACCCTCAAAACACAGGTGAAAGCTTTGAAAGACTGGAAAGACTTTCCGTTAATTCACTTTTTAAACTAAATTAATTTGATAGGAAGTTAGGATTTCGTCTCTAAGATACTGTGGCCATTTTGTTCTCACCACCCTAATAGCTTCCAGTCCAGACACGTCACCGAAGCAGCACTGGTTATCGGGACTGGTTATTTCTATCTCTCAGAATGTTTCCTTAGGAGCAGGCAAAACTCTCAGTCACCACCATTAAAGAAGGTTCAGTTATGCCTCCCTTCTCACACCTACCAGAGTCCCCCAGTCCTTGATGAGAGCCCATCACTCCCCATTGTCACACTGCTATGCGTTCCAGCACGGCAGTCCTACGTTATAAAGATGTGGGTTGCCTCCTTGACACACGAAGGTTTTCTGGCCTCTTACCACAGGAACTTGCCTTCTTGGCAACACGGTTTGCATGGCCATAAGGGCCGTGGGGGGTGGGGAGGGTGGAAAGGAACCAGGTGCTATGTTCAGGTTAAAGTCACAGCCAGGGAGCACCAGCCTTCAGAATCAGATTCCCTAGTGTGGTCAAAACCACCCCATCATATATTCCGACGGTATAATGTAAAAGGCACATCTCCCAGCCCCTAGCCGCTAAGATTGTCCCAAAGTATCCCCTAGCTAGCAAACCCATAAGGACTGGTCTTTCTGCAAGTCTCTCCCTGTGCTTCACATCGCCATCTACAGCAGTGTCCCCCACGCATTAATGTGCACGAGTCAGCTGGGCATCTCGTGCAGTGCACTTTCTGACGCAGTGGGCCACTTACATGTGGTCCATCTTCGTTTACATCAGAGCGGAGACAGCTGAGGTACACAGCTGAGTTGAAAGTTTAAGAAAACCAAGTCCCCTGGGCGCCTGGGTGGCTCAGTTGGTTAAGCGACTGCCTTCGGCTCAGGTCATGATCCTGGAGTCCCAGGATCGAGTCCCACATCCGGCTCCCTGCTCAGCGGGGGGTCTGCTTCTCCCTCTGACCCTCTTCCCTCTCATGCTCTCTGTCTCTCATTCTCTCTCTCAAATAAATAAAATCTTTAAACAAAACAAAACAAAACAAGTCCCCTTACTGGCTGGTGAAACGATAATTGTTATGATGGTGAGGATGATGATGCCAATGCCAGTAAGAACTTTCTACATGTGAGGCCCTGTGCTAAAGTGCTTTATAGACATTATGACTCAGCTCCAATAGAGCTAAGGAAAACAGGAGTGGTGAAAAGAGACTGAGAAAAAAGGCAAGGCATTATAAATTCCAGGATGTGCAAAAGGTCAATCAAGTGTCAACAGAGACAGAGGCCAATTCTCACACTGTCCCCGTCTGGAAATAGTTAGGAAGTGGCTAACTGCTTGGTATTTCAGAAAGCATCTGGGCCGAGCCAGTCAACACCAGAGACTAGGTATATGGCAAAACGCCTGCTGTCCTTCACTGTCACCCCATGGCCCAGTGCCAACCAGGTTAGCCTCTGCAGTCTTGGCTCCGTTCCACTGCCTTGGGAGTAACATGCCTGAACAGGGAGTGGCTTCCTTTGGTGGGTTCTTCCTGTTCTATCCTGAGATGGGCACGTGGCGCACTGAGCAGCTTAATCAAGGCTGCTGTGTCTGATGCCTCCCCAGATGTCCTCCAGATGTCCTTGGACATACATGCTGTGTTTTGCTGCTGATTCTACTGACAAATCGCTTGGCCTGTATGACACGGACACAGTTTATCTCCAAAGTGGCTCCCTTATTTGCTGTGACATGGAGAAGGTTCAATGGCCATGACTTTTCCTTGGGATGGGTCTTGGAGAACTTCAAGCCCAGTGCTCTGCAGGAAAAGACTGGGCAGGCTGCCACCGAGGAAATGCAGACTGGTGGGCTGAGTCAGATGGTGTGGCTCTCTAACTGGCATGAGGGTAGCCCAGGGGCTGGATTCAGCCTGCAGAGAGGTTTCTTCTGGCCCTACAGTATTTCAAAAAAAATGTCATGCCACCATTTCGTCACCATTTTGCCATTCCATCTTCTTATACCCAGCCCACATTGAATGTTCATATTCTCTTCCTGCCCCTGTATGTATCTCTAGACCCTAATCTACAATAACATAAGTATAAACCACTTCTAAGTTTTATTCTACCTACAAGGTTCCAGTCTCTGTACAGGGATTCACTGTCCTCCTAAAATTTATGTGGTATCAGTATTCAAGCTTCTGAAACTACTGAAGTATTCCATCTTAAGGAAAGACAGGTGGTGAGAAGCCATGACACGGAATATATTTGGGTCACAGAATATTTCTTCAGGATTCCTCCAGTTTGTTCACGCCCATGTGGAAAATTTCTTAATATATGAATCCTAGGGGGCACAGTGGCAGAGAACAAACTCTTCACTTTGCTCCAAAAGTCACTTTAACCCTAAGGTCAGCTTGAGCTCCACAAATTCAGATTTATACTCTTGGAGGCACCGGCTTTCCTTTTCAAAAGAGGCTCTATACTCATCGTTAGCAGATGATGTAGTGCGGGCAGCAATAATTGTTGAGAATGCATAGGCCTTTACCTGTAGCTCCTTATTGGGTCGGAGTATTCTGGACCATACCACGCTTCACCACCGCGTCACACAAATAACAATTCGAAAAACTAGACCACAGAAATGCAGCGAGGACAACCTAGCAGTCCGGGCTTCAGACAAAGGGACTGACACAATAAAGCATATCCGCCAAGAACACAAGTGTCTCCAGGGAATCTCTGCGAACTACTCAGTAGAAAAATGGTGGTCAACCCGAGGAAGCAGATTCTGCTCTAGAGACCCTGGCGTGGGGGTGGGGATGCAGAGCTGATCCTTTTGGCCTCCGACGCTGGTCCGGGGCCTCCAGGAGAAAAGCTGCTGATGCTCTTGCCCTGTTCTGCCCCCACTTCCTCCCCACTGTCAGTAAACAGCCCATGGTTCACAGTGCTTTCCCCCCACCCGGTAAGATGCCAATGCACAGACAGCACGTTCACGGACCTGAGCTCTCATGTATTCAAGTCCACGGACGTACTTTTCTGGCACACACGTTTCCTCCTCCCATGTTTCCCATCATTTCTCTTCCCCCTCCCATTTTTCCAGTTTGAAGCCACCGCTGGCAACACTGCGCTCTCTGGAGCAAGGCCAGGCATGGCAGCACAGCTCCCCGAGGCGGCATGGGATTGTGAAACAGTCACCTCCTCCCCGGGTCCAGGAGACACAGGTGACTGGCAGAGCTGTCAGGCAAGCCCATCGGTAGGCCAGACGCACAGCGAGAGGCACAGGAGCTTCTGCGCTGTGGAAATGCTGCAAAAACTCTGGCTGGTCACACAAATGGACACGCTACGGTTTAGACAAAAGAAATCGCCTGGGGAAAACTGATGGGTGGAAAAGGCAGGAGGAGGGAAGACTATGAAAGGAACTGAGTCCCGGGGAGCTTCTGCCAATTTCACTCCAAAAGACACTGCGTTGAAGCTGAAGGAAGGTTTCTGGCAGGAGTCAGGTATCCGAATAGCTCCCCCTGCTCACCTGGTGGACCCAAAGTATCTTGGGGGGTGGGGGTGGGGGCCAGGGAACAATCACAGCAATAGATAATCTGTCTCCACCAAAACAGTGAAATCCCCCAAACAAACACAAAGCCACTGCAGATAGAAACCCACAATAGGCTGTTTAAAAACTTACGCTTTTAAATATACTGATCTAAAAAAAAATCTGAAGAACAGGCTGTTCTGCAGAACAACAGCTCGAGTCTCTTGCTTGTGCTTTCATTTTAGAAAACAAATGCTGAGACTCCACAGGGGGAGGAGCTTCTCACAGGGATTCAAACTCATAGAAAATGGCCACCGGGTTTAGAAGCCTGAACACAACAAACAGGACACTCCAGGGACCTTCTGCGAATACACAGCACTTACCTTTCACGACAGTAACTGTCTAGGGGCAGATACAACCTTTTATTCTGACCAGTAACACGAATCAAGGCCTCCAGAGGATTTGTTTGCTGAACGCCACAATGACTAATCACCCGACTTTTTTTATCCTCCCTAAGCAAGGGATCCTCATGGGGCGAAGAAATAGGTCATTTTTAATGTAAGGTAGCGTCGAGGATCAGAGGGAAGACTCCCATCTAAACTTCATTAAAAAAGGCCTCAAAAAGTATTTCCTAAAATAGAGACGCACAAATCACCTTATCAGAAACTCGTAACAATAAATAGAAAAGAAAGTCTTAAAATAGATGATTCAGGAGTGGCAAAAAGCTCTTGAGTGATTTCCTGAAAATGTCAAAACCAAAACCAGATATGAAGAATGTTAAATATACAACAAAACAGGGTACGAGACTCACTCTGCAGTGCACATTCGTTTAGGAAAACATGTGTTTCCCAGGTAATCGACAGTACTTCCGTGCACAAAGTCAACTTAGAGTGTGCAGTGGCTAAAGAAACTTCAGATTTGCTAGACCTTGACAGGACAAATTTTAAAGGTCGGGTTCTCTTTTTAACCCTGTTGAGCACAGCACTCAGTGTAGGCCAGTTCTCTAACGTCTCAGTAAAATCCTCCTCGGGGCTTCATGTCTCTGCCACTCGTGGCTTTTTCCATCTATCCTCGTTGTCTTCTGCTTCCGCAAGGGGGTCCTCCCGCGAAAGCAAAGGTGGAACTCCCGCTAGTCCAAGGGGAGGGCGGAACACACCACACAAGGTATGGTTCCGCCGCAGGCACCAGGAGGCAGGCATGACTTTGGCTCCTGGGAGACCGTCAGCGGCTTCCACCCACCAGCACAGAGACAGCGCCGCGCCCTTGAGGAGCCTCGCTCTCTGAGCTCGCGTCAGGGCTTTCAAGACCAGAATAAGCCGGTATAAGCAGGGACAGACCAGAATGCTGATTAGATGAGTTTTGGTTTTTTTTGTTTTTTTAAAGATTTTATTTATTTATTTGTTTATTTAGAGCACGAGCAGGGGGAGGGGCAGAGGGCGAGAGAGCATCCCAAGCACATTCCCCACCCAGGGCTCGATCCCTCGACCCCGAGACCATGACCTGAGCCGAAATCAAGAGTCGAATGCCCCAACCGACTGAGCCACCGAGGCACTCCGCTGAGCAGATTTTTTCAAAAAGGAAATCCTCTCTTTGGTCTAGAAGCGAATCAACCTAACAGAGCTAATCAGCAATCTCTGTGCCTACATGAACATGCATACAAGTTTGGGGAGACTGTCATTCCAAATGTGGTGGGTCTCTCTTGCCTGGCAAGATAATAAATTCAGCTTTGTTTTTACTGAATTGGTGGTCTTATTATCTAATTGTAATCAACTCTACAAATAATCAGAAGTTGTTCTAACACACGAACAGGAAAAATAACACAAACAAAATGGGGCCTAGAAACAATATCCAACTCACAAAGCAGGAAGGAAGTGACAGCTCCTATCTATCTCACCTTGCACAAAGCCTACCTTCATGGATTGCTGAAATAACTCCAGGATGTTCCTCCAGGATTTAAATGGCCACTAGATTTCTCATGAAAATGCAGCATGGGATAAACAAATGGCATAAAAGTGGCCGGCAGAATACATGCAGACCAGTGCAAGTTGGGTCTCCCTCTTCATAGTCTTCAGAAAATATTTGATTCCTCTCAAAACTAAGTAATTTTAAGCTCAGCAATTTGCATTGAAATGAGAGAAAAAAGTGCTTTAAAAAATAGGAAACCACCTTCTGCCTCTCCCAGTTTAAAAAGACATTTACTTGACTGCTTAATTTTTTTAATATATTTTTTAAATTTTTATTTATTTATTTGACAGAGAGAGAGAGCGCACAAGCAGGGGGAGTGGCAGAGGGTGAAGGAGAAGCAGGCTCCCTGCTGGGCAGAGAGCCTGATGTGGGGCTCGATCCCAGAACCCTGGGGTCACGACCTGAGCCGAAGGCAGACGCTTAACAGTCTGAGCCACCCAGGTGCCCCTCTTGACTACTTTAATTGACAAGGATCCAAGTGGTGAACAGGATGGAAGTTTTGCATCATGGTGCCCAACTGCGTACTAGAAGCCCAACTGGCATTATGGTCCCCTCTCTCCAACAGAACAGCTTCAGCCCCTCTTTAAGCTCTGCCTGCTGACTGCCATCTTTTGTTCTCCTGATCACCTGCCTTAAGACAGGGTCCCACCTGCTTCTGCAGACAATGTACTAGACTGGGCACTGGACACCGGGTTCTCTTCCCAGTTTGCTACTACCTGTGTGATCTTGAGTAAATCCTTCTGATGTCTCCTTATCCAGAACGTGAGGAGGTTGGGCTAGTTTATTCCTAAGGTTCTTTCTAGCCACAAAATTTGAAAACCTTGATTCCCTCCCTCCCATTTTATCATTTCTTGATTGATTCCCAGCCAGTCTCCGTCTTTTGTAAGAATCCTAATTTTCTCCAAAACAAACAATCTCCCACCCTTAAATTCACACGCTTTCTTCAAAAGCATACAAGGTAAAAGCAGAACCCCCAAAGCCTGGCTGGTACTAGTCTATCTATGAGAAGAGTCGGAGGGAACTCTGAAATCAGGACCCCTGGCAGACCTCAAACGTAGAGTTAACTCTCACCCCACCTTTCCACCTGCTGGTCCCAGCACCTCTGCTTCTCTGCTGGAGAGGGAACCAAATTACTGCATCTCAGAGCTAGAAGAAACCTTGGTCATCGTTGAGCCAAACCTTCAGATGAGGAAACCAAGCCAGCAAAGTTACACGACTCTCCTTCCCAAGGTTGCACAGTGGGTCAGACCAGAATGCTGTGCTTTGTGCTTCTGTGCACAAAGTCAACTTAGAGTGTGCAGTGGCTCACACCACCACGGGTCTGGTCTGGTCTCTCACACCATGATGTTTTGTATCTCCTCCAACCTCCCTCTGCAGGGCTCTGGGCTCTTTCCCTCTCCCCCACCGTAGCCTTCCTGAGGGCCTTAGAGGGTCATCAACAAACACCTGCTGAGCACCTCTAGGCAATCCCCCAAGGAACTGTTCCAAACTTTCAACTGGCACAGTGATTCTGGGAACACTGAGCCCTGCATAGGGACAGTAAGAGCTATAACAAGACACAAATCGATGGGTCTCATCAGTGTAGAAATCCACTGGTGTCTTCACTTTAAAAGGAAAGCCTGAAGTAGCACATGGACAAAATAGATAAGGACAGTTGGGGGAGATGAGGAGGCCCCACAAGTTGGGGGTCCTGAGCTGGTACCTGGCACATAGCTGCTACTTGTTGAAAAATTTCAAGTTAGCTCCACCTGCTTCTTGTCAAAAATTCTGAGGTTACAGTAATATCAGGGACAAGGGTCTCTGAGTCCCTAAGCTAAAATCAGGAACAGTGATCTATTTCATATTCTCTCTCTGTGGTTGGGGAAACAACATGGGGTATGGAGAGAAGAGGCTGGACTCTGGAGTCAGACCCCAGGGTGTGAAAATCTCATCAGCTGCATTACTGAGCCTCTTTGCCTCAATTTCCACCACACCAGGTTATTCTAACATTCTCCTCAGATGCCTGAAATAATGCACATAAGGTATAGAACTCATTTCATGAAAATTGCTCCATCTTCTCCCCCTTGGGCTCTATGGGAACAGACAGAAATTCGTATTTCTAGGAAGGCTCCAGGCTACTGGCATCCTCCAAAAGCAGCAAACCATCAACAGAATGCCAACAACATTATAAAAGGACTCGGTCTAATTTTAAAAAATATATTCCCATTATCTGATTTTTAAATTATGTGCAGGGAGTATAAAGCACAATTCAATAAGAACAAGTCAAATATGTTTTATATTTTCCTTACATAGCTTAAAAATCAAGAATATACATATGTCTCAATCCTTTCTTGTGAATAAGCAAGGAAGAGAGCTAGCACTAGGAGGAAAAATAGGATCAATTATTTTCTCATCTATAAAATGAGGTTGGGACAGATGAGCAATGTGAACTGGCCTAAAAATTCTACGACTCCAAGATGCAGACAGGCAGAGAAATGTAATCACGTAGCAGAGATGTTTACCAACCAGAGGACGCTGAGTCATATAGAAAAATGTGTCAAAATATACTTTAATGGCATCACTGGGCAATGCTGCCGCCATTAAATATATTATTTGTCACAACAATTAGAGTTACATCGCTTTTGCAAACTCTGGGCACAGGGACAGGGTGTCACCATTTATCCTACAGGAGGAGAAGCTGCTTTGGGGGCTGCACGTCACCCGGTACTGCTGTGGATGTGCTGCAGCTGGAGACAGTGAGGGGTGAGAATCCTGGCATGCCTTGACTATCTGGGGCTGGGCTGTTTTTATCTTAATACAGATACAATCCACAAACGTTAATGATACTAATATAAAACACTGGGGCATAGACCTAGCTCTGATAGAAACTGGATTTGCAGGGACACCTGGGTGGCTCAGTCGGTTAAGCGTCTGCCTTCAGCTCAGGTCGTGATCCCAAGGTTCTGGGATCGAGTCCCACATCCGGCTCCTTACTCAGCGGGGAGCCTGCTTCTCCCTCTGCCTACAGCTCCCCCACTTGTGTGTGCTCTCTCGCTCTCTCTCTCACAAATAATTAAATAAAATCTTAAAAAAAAAAAAAGAAAGAAACTGGATTTGCAATCAGCATATCAAGGCTCAGGTCTTCCCTATCTTCTGCTTCCCAGAAACTGACACTTGTTAATCCTCATCTTACACTGCCTGTTTAAAATGAAGATTCCCAGGCCCTCCCCCAAATCCACACCCTCAGAATCTCTGGATTGCGGGCCTGGCAACCCACATTTTAATAAATTCCCCAGGTGGATTCTTATCCATATTAGTTGCCAGTCAGTTGAATTATCACGGGATAGATTAGCTACAGCGGGAGGAATGCTCTTTCCATGATAAAATCAACACATTAAAATGAGTCATAAAGATAAGGCTTTGTGTATAGAGGCATCTTACACAGAAATTTACATACCTATACAAGGTTGTAAGGGGAAGGAAATCAACATTTATTAACTTCCTACTATGGTACAGATCCTGACCAAATTACATGTTTCTCAATCTTCAAAATAATCTTATTTGAGTTATAGATGGAAAAAGTTAGACTTACACAGAGAGTAACGTTTCTGAAGTCACAAGCCTGGAAAATGGCCCGGTGAGGTTGTGAAACTAGATTTATCTGACCCCAGTCTTCTCATTCCATTGTATTAAGCTCATATGCCCATGAAAACACACACACACATACACACACACTCTTTCTCTTTCTCTCTCACACATACATACATCATACATTAGCCATTTAGTAAAAGGCAAAGGAATTAAATTACTTTTAGCAAACCTCTTGCATCAACAGAAATGTAGTTCTTAAAGAACTTATCCTATCAACAGATATTCTCTGGTCTGTCTGCTCACAACAGAATAAAGTGTACAAATGATTACTATCAAAACCACATTTAAAAGCTGTATTTTTAGTAATCAGAAGTGTTTTGGGGGGCGCCTGGGTGGCTCAGTTGTTAAGCGTCTGCCTTTGGCCCAGGTCATGATCCCAGGGTCCTGGGATGGAGCCCCGCATTGGGCTCCCTGCGCAGCGGGAAGCCTGCTTCTCCCTCTCCCACTCCCCCCTGCTTGTGTTCGCTGTCAAATAAAAAAAATCCTAAAAAAAAAAAAAAGTGTTTTGGGGGGCTAGCTAGGATCAAATTTAACAGTGATTCTTGATTTGTGCAAACTACAAATTCTTAGAAATGAACCCATTTAATATTCATTCAGCAAGTCATATTACCTCAAAAACAGAAGTGCCAACAAACATGATCTAGCCTTTGTTGATCCAATGGCGTCCTGAGTTCAGCACCCCCCGCCCTCCGCCATCATCTGACACTTCCGGCTCCCTCCACTGGGAAATCCCTTCTGCTGGCTGGCTGCTGGAGTCCTGCTCTCTTGCAGTTCTTCCTTTCTCCCTTGCCAGACTTCTCTCTGGGTCCTCCCTAGGTCCTTCCTTCTTTTCTCATAAGGATCCATCCTCAACCTTTGCCTCCCTATATTCTCTCTCTAGAAAATCTTTTCTCCCACCTCCTGACTTTTTCTTATATCTAATGACTCCCAAGCTAGCTCTAGCTTTCCTCTGTGGCACAAAGCCCCCTGGGGGCTGTCACCACCTCCAACTCAGCACCTCTGAAATGCAGCTCCTTATCCACCTTTGAAGTTTCCCTCACCGGCAGCACTCTGGGCGAGACCTCAGTGGCAGCTTTAGTTACTCCTTCTTCACTGAGATGTCAGATGGTGTTCTTTCCTTTGCATCTGTTCCTTTCCCATTTCACATCTTCCCCTCCCACACTCCCCCCTTTCCCTGATGGACTGTGGGAGCCTTCTAACTGGTCTCTGCCCTGCCTTTCCTCCCTATCGCTCTCCCCATGAGCTACTCACAAGAGCTTGCCCCTGATGCATAGCTGTGACACTCCCCTGTTCAAATATATTCAATAGACTCCTATTGGTTTAATACATTCATATTTCCCAGCTGGACTTACAAGACCATTATTGTTTGCCACTGAATGTTCTCAGTTTTATTTCCCACTTGATGCCTGTATAGGCCAGTTCTAACTCAGTTGGACTCACTACCTTTCCCTGAATATGGTCCATGCTCTCTTGTTCTCCTGCTAGTCTTCCTATCTCAAATGCCTTCTCCTCATCTCTCTTTTTTAAAAGAGTTATTTATCTTTTTAAAAGATATTTTATTTAGGGGCGCCTGGGTGGCTCAGTTGGTTAAGCAACTGCCTTTGGCTCAGGTCATGATCCTGGAGTCCCTGGATCGAGTCCCGCATCGGGCTCCCTGCTCAGCAGGGAGTCTGCTTCTCCCTCTGACCCTAACCCCTCTCATGTGCTCTCTCTCATTCTCTCTCTCTCAAATAAATAAATAAAATCTTTAAAAAATAAACAAAATTAAAAAAATAAAAGATATTTTATTTATTTGAGACAGAACACGAGTGTGTGCATGAGCAGGGATGGGGGGCTGGAGAGGAGGGGCAGAGGAAGAGGGAGAAGCAGACTCCCCGTTCACCAGGGAGCCAGACGCAGGGCTCGATCCCAGGACCCTGAGATCATGACCTGAGCAGAAGGCAGATGCTTAATCAACTGAGCCACCCAGGTGCCCCTATTTATTTACTTTAAAGGGGGTGGCAGAGGGAGAGGGAGAGAGAGAATCTCAAGCACACTCCCTGCTGAGCACAGAGCCCTATATGGGGCTTGATATCATGACCTGAGCCAAAATCAAGAGTTGGATGCTTAACTGATTGAGCCATCCAAGTGCCCCTTCTCCCCATCTCTTTTATGGAAACTCTACATCCTTCAAGGACTTGCTTAAATGCCTTTTCTCAAAAAAGAGTCCCTTGACTCCTAGAGGTAAAGGAGACCTCTTCCTTTTCGAATTACCAAACTATCTTTTTAGGCATTTACCACACGGTGTTCTGCATATGCTATTTCCTCATCTACATAACAGGGTCTGAGAGGGAAGGACCCAGATCTTTTTGCTGCTGAATCCTCTGTTTCCTCTAGCACAATAATGTACTCATGTAGGCACTCAATAAATATTTGCTGTATGACATTTATAGAACTCCTAGAAGTTTACAAAGCACATTCACATTCAACATCTCATTTGTTCTATTTGGAGTTAAGTTTATTACAAGCAGCATTCAAGACTTACAAACTGATTTCTGTTGCTTAATGCAATTATTGGAGCTCTCTAACTTTGTACTCTGTAAATTAGAGTATCTCTTAAATTGCTTTACCTTTGAACACTTCTAGTCCTGAGTAGCCTACAAAGCTAGAAGAGGAGAGCATTTCAAGTTAAAGAAAGCCCCCTTGCCAAACTGCTTTCCTCTATGTCTACTGGTTAAGTGTACAAACAAAAGACCTCTATAAGCAGGTGACAGTAATGGCGAAATCAAAATTTAAAAGAGAAGAAATTCCTTTCCTTTTGGGGGGGAAGGAGGGCCAAGGGAGAGAGAGAATCAAGCAGGCTCCACACCCAGTATGGAGCCCAATGGGGGTTGGGTCACAACCCTGAGATCAGGACCTAAGCGAAAATTAAGAGTTGGATGCTTAACCGACTGAGCCACCCAGGTGCCCCAAGAAGAAATTCCTTTCTTAGGATTTCAAGATTTTTAAAGATCTATGTATCCTTTATGGGTCAATCTCAAACTTCCTTGGAGCTGATATTCTAGTATGTTAACAACAGCAAATCTCTAACAGTTGGACAAATAATTCCTTGCTAAGAGATTGAACATGATTAATACCATGATTGTAAAAATACAGTATGCTTGGTCTTGAATACCCAAGTGCCTTGAAGGAGTTTAATATACATTTGTTGAGTGAACAAATCAATGAATTAATTCAGAGAAGACCTTACTATTGTTTATAAGTTGAAAGTATCAGTTTTAGTAATCAGATGGAAGTATAGGTTAAATTTGAAAAAAATGAAAAACTGCATCAAAAGGCAAGAACTGTGAAATGTCAGCTACTCAGGTCTCTTCCTGTTAACAGATCCCACGCTGACTGCTGGAGAGGCAGGTGAAGGAGGGGTGAACATCAGGCACTGCCCAACTGACTGCCTCTTCGGAGTTTAGGCTGCAGACTCCTCAAGGGCCAGCACTTTGCCTTGAACTTTGTGGTCCTAGCATTGTGCTTTGCATACAGAATGTGCACCACACATGTAGTATGAGATATAAAGCCCTCCATGACCTGTCTGCATTTTCACACTTTATTCCTTCACATCTGTTCTTCTTTACACCTTGTAGGGGTATTGTGAGGAATTAAAAAACAAAACAAAACAAAACAGCATTTTGTTGGGCTGTCAGTTCTTGTCTACATGAACTGCAAGCATCCCGGGGGGTGGGCTCTTCACATGTGTACTCTCAGGGCCTAGCATGGTGCTCTCCCTCCGGTAGCCTCTGAGCTACATGACTGAGCAATGGAGATCCGAGTGTCATCCTGCCTGGGCCCCAGCCCACTGGGTTACCCTGAAGAGCCATTTAAACTCTCTGGGCCTCAATGATGTCTGTGGCCCCTTCCAGTCTGGACAAGCTAGAGATCTATGAAGAGATTTACAGAAGCTCCCACGACGGTCACTGGCAGAACTGGAATGAGAGGCCAGTTGTCCTGAAGCCCTGTTTCACTTAGTCCCCCCTTCATCACAGGGGCCTCCTGTCTCCTTAATAACAGTTCACTTAAATGTCATTGTCACTCTGTAATCCCCCAATCTGGTAGATCGCTGGCACAAATCATATGCCCCTTGGGAATCCTGCAGTCCCTCAGGAAAACCCTTTTTTATTTCATACAGATGAAGGAGAAACACAAATTCAGTTACCTCAGTTAGAACACACCAGCACTAACAGTTAGTTTCTTGTGCTTTGGAAGGAATCACTCGGAAATTCTTGGTTCTGAGTCCTCCATCTCCTCCACATCAAGACCTAAAAAAGAAAGAAAGAAGGGAAGAAAAAACACAGTGTCCCATGACTGGCTGCCAGGATTTGATGTTTCAGCAACAATAGTAATTACAATTACCATGTGTCTTGAACACCTACTCTTAAGTCAAGCACTGAGCAAAATACTGACATATGTGACCTCATATAGTCTTCATAATACCCCTCCGATGTAGGAGACATTCCCTACTTTATAGCTACAGAAAAAGAGGCTCTGAAAGGTCATGGAATCTATTCAAGGTCACACAGGTAGTTTATGTAAGATCTGAGACTTAAATCCAGGTTCAGTTGACTCCAAAGCTTGGGTTATTAACCTGTAAACAAGTGTTTTAAAAACTTTGTGGCAGTGACCTACCATTTAAAAAAAAAATTACACTATATAAACCCCAAAGTCTCAAAACAACACTTACTCTTAATGCAATGCACTCTGATATTTTCTGTTCTCTTTTCTATATTGAATTACGTATTTTATATCTTTTTAAAAAATTCCTGTAGTAACCCACTAAACTGATTCCACAATCTTCTAATGCGTCCCTACTCTTGTTGGAGAAACACTACACTTACATACAGTACCTCACCAGAAGTTTCTCTGAAACCACGGACTAAATTCTCCTCTGCTTTTTAGACATGCGAACCAAACAGGAGTAGCTGAGCTTCGTAATTGGGAGAAAAGTCTTTAACCTTTAAAATATGTATAAGGCACCATAACATATATCATCTATAATGGATCCTTAAAAGGAATATTCAATTAGGGCCACAGTCCAGAATGGAATTAGTCACTTACCTACAGCAGAGCAAGACTTAATAAGTGGAATCCCGGACACACTAAAATCTCGGGTGATTTATTATACACCCTGCAAAGCAGCAGCTTACAGCGGGCGGTTGTGTTGTACCAACAGAACAGACCTAACTCCTTGCAAAAGTAAGAGGCTGAGATTGCAAACCCCTGGGGGCAGGGCCCTGCCGTTGCACGTCCCATTCAATTCCAGGGGCTTGGTGTTGAACCAAGAAAATCATCAGGTTCCCACTGGGTCGGGACTGGAGTCCCAGTCGCAGGCCGGAGCCAGGGGAGCTGTGACTGTCAGCGCAGTTCCTGAGCCTGCTGGACCTGAGCCCTAAGGTCCCCAGCCCTTGGGTGCGCATTTCTCCCCCCGCCCCCGGACCTCTTGCACAGTCAAGCGGTTGGGCCACGAGATGCGGCGCCACCTGCCCGGGTCTGCAGTTGGCCCCCTTCTCCCCGCTGAGGCGCAGGCCCCCGGCTCCGGGCACCTGCGGCCGCTGGGTCCCTGCAGCAGCTCGGCTTTCCAGCGTTCGCGGAGCTCACAGCCCTGCGCCAGCCTTTGCCAGCCAGGTTTCGGGGCTCCTTCCTGAGAAGAGGAGGGGTCAGGCTGGTCGCGCCCGGGGCCCCGCGCCCGCAGGCCGCACCTCGCCCACCCAGCCCCGCACACAGACCCTGCGAATGGCACTTACAGGGCTCGACTGCTCCAGCGCCAGCGCGTTCCCCCAGGGGTCCATGGCTCTTCCGGACCCGCGAGTCCGGCCGCTGCGCCACACAGCACCGCCCAGAAAATGGACGCCGGCGGCTCGGCTCTGCCGGCCCGGCCCGCCCCCGGCGCGGGGTAGCGGACGCAGCGGGTCTGGGAAGGGGTTGGCCCGACCCTCAGCCCGTGGGCCCGGGCGGCCGGGGAACCGCCGCGCGGAGTAAGAGGCCTCGGGAGGGCGGCGGCGGGACCGGGGGCGGGGGACGCACGACGGCCGCGCGGGGCCCAGACCGTACCTGGTGCGACGGCGGGGTGGGGGCTGGGGGCAGGAACCGACGACGGCCCCGCGGGGGCCCCAGACTCCACCAAAGCGGCAGTGGCCTGCGCCTCATTCCCGAGGGAGAACACGGCTAGGAACCTGGCCCAAGGACAACATGTTTGGGGGGCCAGCGGCCACTGTCACCATCAGAACAAGGCCTGGGGCGGCAGAAGGGCCCTTGAGTTCCAGATCCAGATCTCAAGAGGGCATCCAAGCCCTGCACATTTCAGAGAGGCAGGATTCAGAGAAAGTCAAATGCAGTTTTAATGTAATCAAATTCTCAGGAATAGTGTGTCACCTGTGCTTTCCCATGGCTGTCGGGGTGGGGGGGGGGCTAGATCGATTTTCCCAACGTGGTATAAAAAAGCATTTCACGCAAAAGACCCAGTCCTCTTCCTCAAATAAAGGGCGCTGACTGCCCGCTAGGATCTTTCTTCCAAGATTCTGGGACTGCTCATTGAAAAAGTATTCACTTACTCCACAAGCTTGCCTTGTGGAGCTATCAGCCTCCTGCACTAACGTGCAGGTTTTGTTTGCTTGCTTGTTTTTTTGTTTTGTTTTGTTTTGTTCAACAAAACCACCCATGTTCCCTGCATTTTGGTAGTAGGAGTCTGCTGTAAAATTTGCTTGAGCAAAGATTTACTCCCAGGTTACAACTTAGAAGGATAAAAAGCCTGTTATCCTGCTTTTAGTTTGGAATACAATGTTTCCAATTCTGCATCTCCGCTCAGGACCATACTTTAAGAACCCTATCATCTTGAAGACTAAAGTAGATTATAATATTAAATACACAGCTAGCAGAACATTTTAAATAATCAAGGAAAAATATATTGACTTAAAGTCAAATTAAAGAATTATGTAATTTAAAAATAAAGGCAGGGTTTTAAAGGCTGGCAGTTTGGGCAACATGCACACACATGTACACTAGCAGTTCCCAACCTTCTCGAAGCCAAGCACCCTCTAGTCTTTCTCAGTAGCCCACATGTTTAGAAAGATCTATTCCACTACACTGTGTTTATTAACTAATGATTCATCTTCCCACTTAAAAAACAACCCTACAATGTTTTTGTGTAAATAACCACCAATCAGAGCTTCTACAAAACCTGAGCCAATTCATTGTCAATCGTAGATTCCAACCTAAAGAAACTTGTGGTCTGATTGCAAGTTTATGTGTTTTCGTTGAGGCTTTTGGAAACTGTGAAAACCATTTGGAGACCTCCAAGAAAACTGAGGTACACAAATTAGGAACCACGGGTTGGAATGTGCCAGTATGAGGCATGACTCTCTGTGCTTCCCTAAGATTGGAAGGCGGGAAGTAGTCAAGCGAGGGAGTTTGGCATTTGGATTCTGCCTGGCTGGGTTTAAAAGCCAGCTTTGTCACTTACAGAGTCGCTGTGTAATTTTAGGCAAGTTACTTAACCTCCCTGAGCCTCAGCTTCCTCATCTATAAAATGAGGCTTATTTTAATGTTACACTTACCTTGTAGGGCTTCTTAATAACTTAATGGGATAATACATGCAAAGTATCTACAAAAGTGCCTGGCCCACAGTAAGCATTCTATAAGTGTAAACTGTTGTGGCTGCTAGTGGAAGGCAATTATTCAGAGCTCTAAGGTCCTACCATCCAAGCAGTAAGAATCATAGCTATGAACGTAAGGCAACCTTTATACCCTAGAAATTTTCCATGCGTGAGCTGCCAGGGTCACATGGTGAGTGACATAAAGGGATTTAAACACAGGTCTGTCTCCACAGTCCACTTTCTGTGCTGCTAACATGTTCCAGGTGGTACCTTGATCAGACGCTGTCAACAGCTTGTTAAGGGTGAAATCGGCTCTGGCTTCCCTAAGAGGCTTAGCAAGTGAATGGCTCCTTACATCCACTTGGGAATTCACAAACAGTGGCATTTCTTTCTCATTAGAGCCAAATGTTTCTCCAGAAGCGAGTAGATTTCCCCAAATTGTTATTAATCACTAAAATATCATGGCAACAGTTTTAAACACCACAGCCGAAAACTTACATAATCAGCCTGTCCTTCAAAATTTTCCACCCTTCCTCATAACCAGTCTCAGATTCTCTCTTAATCATGCTTCTGAGTATGGGAAACTATCTGGAAATCTCCAGGAACATCCCAACGTGTCATAATTTTATGCTTCTATGTAAAGATTTATCCTTTCCAAAACAACTAAATGGGATTTGTTTTTCTATATTTTTATACCTTCCCGTTCAATACATTTGCAAATCAGAAAAAAAAATGCTACAACTTTTGAGATCCTTTCTTCTGAAATATCTTCCAGTTCTTCTGCATCTCCAGTGTGGCTTCTGGTCCTTTCCTAGTGGACTTTCCCAGGAAGTTTTCCTCGTTTTCTACCCTCATTTCCTTTAACCCCCACTTGATTTCTGTTAGGCTACAGCTACATGCTTGCACTTTCTGATTTAGGGCTGTTGGTCAATGTAACATTTGCAGTCAGCCTCCCCCCCTTTTTAAGGTTTCAATATTATCATAATGTATAAAAAGACTAAAGTCTGTCTCTTTTTAAAACCCACTTCCTTCCTTAGTTTCCCACCAGGGGTTAGGAATCCAGAACTCGTTAGTTCGGTCTCCCATGTTTGCAACACTCTCGTTAATTTGTTGCTTTACTTCTCTCTATCCCTCATCCTGGGGACTCACCAAATTTGTATCCCTTGGCCTCCCTTTATGTGGCTGCTTATCTCTTTCCCTTCTAGCATTTAAGAAAGTCTGTCTGAACTGTAGTAGTCTCTACTCTCCACCACATTCCTGAAAAGTCCTCTTGTGATGGTGCATGGAGAGGTCTACCAAAGACCCTGAAGAGGCAGTGTTTACAACACGGGCCCTAAGGCTCCTGGGAGCCAGGCAGGAAATAGTGTGAACTGGGGTCTGCAGGATAATGCATGTCCCACCTAAGTGGGGAACAGGCGTGGTCGCTACCCAGCCCCAGAGCAACCCGTGCCGGGTCGGGGTGGGTTGAGGGGGGCAGATCTGTAGAATTTTCAAATGAAGCCCAAATCGGCATTTTTTATGTAAAGTGTATGAAATGTTGACTACTTACACAAACAAATGAAACTAACAAAAGCGTCTGAATCTGATCAAGTCTCTAGCTGTAACTACCGATTTACAGGAAATTTCTGCGACAGAAGAACATGTAAAACAGCACCAAGGAGTATAATCAGACTTCAGATTGCAGGAAACTCTACAGGTCAAACAGTTTCTTCAACAAATTTTATAGCAACAGCAAGGATGAAAGAAAGAGGGAAGGAAGCCAATAAATTAAATGACATTTAAGGGAATATCAATTGTACTGTAAGGACCTTATTCGGAATCATGCCTTGAACAAGTAAATTGGTGTTTACTTAAATGACATAATTGGACAGATCGGGCCAAATTAGGAGAAATGCTGACTATGATATTTGATGTTATTAAAGAATTATTATTTGTTGGTAATGAAAATGATATTGTGGTTATTTTTCTTAGAAAATCACATTTCTTAAAGATTTTATTTATTTGACAGAGAGAGACACAGCGAGAGAGGAAACACAGGGGGAGTGGGAGAGGGAGAAGCAGGCTTCCCGCTGAGCAGGGAGCCCCATGCAGGGCTCGATTCCAGGACCCCGGGGTCATGACCTGAGCCGAAGGGAGACACTTAATGACTGAGCCACCCAGGTGCCCAAAAATCACATTTTTTAAATGTATTATTTTAGTAACTCACATTTTAAAAAAGTTTTCTTTAGAAATATTTCAAACTTATAGAAGAATTTCAAGAATAGCACCAAAAAACGCCTACATACATTCTACTCATATCTACCTACCTACCTACTTATTTTTTCCTGAACTATTTGCAAGTTGCAGACATCATTCTCTTTTACCCCTAAATACTTCAGCATTTTTTTGCTAAGTAAAAGGGCTTTCTCTTCATATCCTTGTCTTTTAGAGAATCACACTAAAATGCTTAGAGATAAAATGATATGATATCTGGGATTTACTTCAAAATAATACAGGAGAGGATTTACATAAAACAAGGTTGGCCGGCCATTGAGAATTAGAGAAGTTGGGTGATGGCTACATGGGGGTTCATTAAACTAGCCTTTCCATATTTTGTACAGGTTCAAGATTTTCATAATAAAAGTTTTAAAAGATTATGTAATGAGAGGCTTTAAAATGATACGCTATTAAGTGAATAAGAGGAAGATACAAAATTGTCTACAAAATATCTCAAGGGGCACCTGGGTGGCTCAGTCGTTAAGTGGCTGCCTTCAGCTCAGCTCATGATCCCAGGGTCCTGGGATCCAGCCCCACATTGGGCTCCATGCTCAGTGGAGAACCTGCTTCTCCTTCTCTCTCTGCCCCTCCCCCCCTGCTTGTGTTCACTCTTTCTCTCTCTCTCTCTGTCAAGTAAATAAATATAATCTTTAAAAAAGTATATATTATCTCAAGTATTTAAAAAATCACCATGATAGATAAAAGATTGAAAGAATACATGCCCAAATAGTAACATTCCAAATTATTCCACAGTAGCTATATTTTACTTTTATAATTAGAGTTCTAAGTATAATGAGAAGAATTAGAATAATTAGAAGCACTTAGAAAATTAGAAAAAAAAACATTGCAACGGAGTCAATTAAAATTATCGTTAACAAATAAAACACATATGTGGTCTGGACTGACCAATGGGCCCCGGTTTACTGATTTCGGCTTAGAAAATGGGTCCACAGACTATGGCCTATGGGTCAAATTTGGCCCACCACCTATTTTTGTATAGCCTGCAAGCTGAGAGTGGTTCTTACAATTTTAAACGATCAGGGAAAAAAAATTGAAAGGAGAGTAATATTTCATGATGTGAAAATTACATGAAACTCAACTTTCAGTGTCCACAGATAAGTTTGTACTAGGACACAGCCACCATCATTCATTTCTGTATCTATGGTTGTTCAGGGCATACATTATTATTGTTATACTGAATATTACATATTAAATTTTAAATTTTGCCAATAAAAAGCTTATGGAAATTTGTTTTCTCAGTTATTATATAAATATCTATATAGTATCCCCAATTGTGCCTCAATCCACAAAACCTAAAATATTTACTATCTGACTCTCTACAGAAAAAGTATGCAAACTCCTGGTGGAGGACCGGGCGTCCTCTGTGACCTAAAAGCAGCTTATTGCAGAAACTGCACTGGACTAGGATGGCCTCTTAATGCTCCTAGTGACCTGGAGAAGTCATAACTTCTTTGGGCCACAGTTCCCTTAATGACAAAATAAAGTGTGTCTAAGGTCCACATGGCAAATGAAGTCTGTGATTCACATTTCTGTGAGAGCTCAACAAGCAGTACAGGGTGATGACAACACTAAGGGCTGGCGTGGTCCTCCTGAAGATCAAGGAATTCTTTTTTTTTTTTTTTTTTAAGATTTTATTTATTTATTTGTGAGAGAGAGAGAGAACACAAGCAGGGGGAGCAGCAGAGACAGACAAGAGGGAGAAGCAGGCTTCCCGTGGAGCAGGGAGCCCGATGCAGGACTCGATCCCAGGACCCTGGGATCATGACCTGAGTCAAAGGCAGACACTGAACTGACTGACTGCCCCAGGTGCCCAATCAAGGAATTCAATGAGAATAACCTTTGGCACTCTGAGCAGAGTCTGGATAGGCTGGTGAAGAGCAAGGAACAGGCCTCGGGAGCTCCAAAGGCAGAGCAGCATGCCTGCTGTGGACAACATGACTTTGGGAGAGAATTCCTTAAATCTGCAGCTTAAATCAGGTATTTTTGGGTCTATTTCTAGTCTTGGCTGTGTAGAAGACCACAGCACATGTAAAAAGTCTGCTCATTTAATTGAACGTTTAATGCAGATCTAGCAGAGCGATGGGTGGGGGGGGTGAGGGGCTCTCTGGCATCCTCAGATATAGAATAGGAGCCTTGGGATGGGGACTTCATAAGATTCTGGGCTAAATTACCCTCAAGGATGTCAATCTGTAGGCTCTTTGTAACAGCCAACATGGGACAATTAAAGCAGCAAGACCAACATCACCACCGAAGCCAGACGGAATATCATGGCGCCAGTCCCTATGCAGCAGGCCTGCGGTCTGCATTTTAGGGGCTTTCCCAAGACTTCTTTTCCTAGTTGCACCCCCTCCCCACCCTTTCTCCCTTGTACCCTGCACCCCCTTCCCTTCAGGGTATGCACAGCAGCATCTCCTTTTGTTCACCAGCGGCCTCCTGACTGCTCCCTTTGTTTCCTCTTATTTTCTGAGGGCCCCCCCCGCCGCCCCCCACCTCCACAGCCCTCTCCGTCTGCAGTCACCTCCGTATCCCCATTTCGCCTCCTAGATGACCACCCCCTTCTCTTCCACATCATTTCCTCAATAGCCTGCAGTTTCTAGAAAATCCTTCAGTGATGTAGCCCCTCTCTTTCCCTACTAAAGGTTCCCCTCTTCCCTTCCACAGCTCAAGAAGTGAGGGAGGGGGGAGAATTACAAGGGCACTGCTCTCCTGGGATTTAACCACATTCTCAGCTGGTGGCTTTTGTTTTCTCGGCTCACTGGCTTGTAAGGCCCTCAGGGCAGGCACTCTGCGTCATGCTCAGCGCTGGGGAAGATGGGCAGGACTGTTGGGCCTTAATTAGAGCAAGGCCTCAGACAGGGTAGAAGATTTTAGCAGGCAAAATGAAAAAGGAATTTCAAAATGTCCATTTGGCAGCAATGACCACAGGGGAAGGAAGAGGTTTATTGTATTATATAAAGAAAATCACGAAAGCTCTCACAGCTTTTTGCGAACACAGAAATAATATTTACACTGGCTTTTTTAAAAACAAAACAGAACCGGAAAACAAACTCCCTCTGCAGGCCAAATGTAGTGAGTGTAGACCCAAGTGCTAGTCTTGAACCCCGAGCAGGGAGAGCTGCAGAAGCAAGGAAAGAATTAAGGGAAAAGATGCAAAATGAGTTAGCAGATCAAAAGAACAATTTTCTTGTCAACGAGACTTTGAGGCCACAGCAGAGTCACACTGGGATCACCTAACAGAGACGTGAGCTTTGGCAACTGGTCTTTGATATACCTGCTACCCACCAAACCTTCTGCAGGACAGCCAGCAGGGAGACCCCCACTGTCAGCCAGGGAAGGTAAAAAGGCAGAAGCATCTTGCCTGCATCACAAATTCAAATTTTTATATTCAAGGGCTTCTCAACTTAACATCTGCTCATGAATGCAAAAGGGTGTCAGCTGTTAGTGAAGTCACCTGGCAAATGCAGGCAGACCAGCTTGGAGGAGGACAGCCAGACATACGGTGGCTTATTAGGAGCCAAGACATCTTGGGAAGGTGATGAAGATGAGACATGGAGTCCCAGGTAGAACCACCCTTGCCATCAAGTGAAATACCCCCAAACTGAAGGCCAGCCTCCAAGGAAACAGCATAAAAGGCCCCTAAGAGAACAGCATGCCATTCATCTCTGTCTGGAACAGAGAGGACACACAATTGTGCCTGTCCATACAATGTCTAGCCTCGTGTAGGAACCCGGATGGAAGTTTCATAGGGTGTTTCATGTCATATTCCATTTCGCCTGGGTTGGAGTGCTATCTGCTATCTACTCAACAAGCGATGGTCAAAGAAGTGAACTGAATTATTGACGCCCACTCCTCCACTGGTGGGCAAGACTGCTACAAAGGGCGAGAACATGCTTCATGCAGGGGAATGGTTCATAAGTTAGTCAAAACCAAAGTGTGAGGAGTCAGCCAGGCCACCTCTAACTTGTGATAAGCAAAACCCACGAAATTATGAATTTTATTTATTTATTTATTTATTTATTTATTATTTATTTATTTATTTATTTATTTATGACAGAGCACAAGACGGGGGAGAGGGAGAAGCAGACTCCCCGCTGAGCAGGGAGCCCAATGCGGGGCTCAATCCCAGAACCCTGAGATCATGACCTGAGCCGAAGGCAGATGCTTAACTGACTGAGCCACCCAGGTGCCCCTAAATTACGAATTGGTTTTAGAAGATGCTTCTGACACATTCTGAAGCCTTCATAGGGTCTTATCGTTTCTTCCTTTTAAAAAAAAAAAAATTTATTTATTTATTTGAGAGAGAGAGAGTGAGTGAGTGAACGGGGAAAGGCGCAAAGGTAGAGGGACAGAGAGTCTTAAGCAGACTACGCACTGAGGGGCCCGACACAGGGGCCAGTCTCAGGACCTTGAGATCACGACCTGAGTGGAATCTAAGTTGGACACTTAACTGACTACACCACCCAGACGCCCCAAGGGTCTTATAGTCTCTAACTTATACAGCAAACCTATCCCTTTGTTCTCAGAGCTTTATCAGCAGACTAACCTAAAAGGCATAAAAGAGATCTGGTTCTTAAAAAGAATTTCTTTGGTATTATTTGCTCAAATAGAGAAATACCACTCCAAGTAGTAAGGTCTTTAGAAAGCCACTGTCAGGCAAAGAGATCTGTAAAACTGAAGAGTTTTAGGTGTTAGAGGACACAGACAATTCATTGGCAAGATGGGACAGGCCCTTCCACCATTTGCTTTTGAAAAAAAATTAAGGAAATGATCATCTCAATGTGTTGTCATGAATTTACTTTATGGAGTTCTTACGAAAAAGAACTCTCTGAGAATCCTTTCTCCTGTGGATTTCTGGGGTTAGCGCTAAATCTATGCCAGCATTTCATCAGCACCACTGCACCTTCTTAGGTGATTTCAGGGTGGGACTGGGTCAAAGGCAGTAACATCATTGGCACTGCGTCCTGGGAATTTGACCAAAACCAGCCATGGGCCTGGCCCACCCTTCTCACTGCAGGGGAAGCTGACCTAGGAAAGGCTTAACCTGCCAAGTCATCAGACCTGGCTCTGTTATAGCGGCAGTTACACAAAGAGAGGTGTTTGCAGTCTGAGCACGCGCACTCCTCTGCCTTGTGATGATCCCCTCAGACCTCCACCTGGCTGGGTCCATCTTACCATGCAGGTCTCCGCTTTTAAATGCCACCTCCTCAGGAAGGCCAACCATTCTACAGTGGCCTTCCTCCTCCCAACATATCGTTCTCGCCTTTTAAATTTTTATTTTAATTTTCTTCTTTGCACTTGTCTCCCTTAATTTATTTTTGAGTTCCCCCATCCCCACCACTCCACTCCACTAGAGGCAGGTCTCTAAGAAGCAGGCCCTGATCTCTCTTGCTCATTACTCTATTTTCCAGCCTTTGGAATATGCCTGGCATATAGTAGGTGCTCAATAAATGTGTCAAATATTTAATTACCAACAAAGCTGTTAAGAACAGCGTTTCCCCTGGAAGGGAGCTGTTAGAATGAACCACATGGTTCCAGGAACTCAAAGGCTTAGCAGGGTTTGGTATTAAAGATAAAGGAGCTAGATCTTTTATTTTATTTTATTTTATTATGTTATGTTAATTACCATACATTACATCATTAGTTTTTGATGTAGTGTTCCATGATTCATTGTTTGCATATAACACCCAGTGAGGAGCTAGATCTTTTTATTGATCCTTCTTCCCCTACCAGCCAGCTCTAAAACAGGGTCTGGCTGCCAGTCTCTCTATGGGGGATCCACGGAAATGAATGAAGTAGATCAATGTAACTCTAGTGGCAAGAGATGCTATATTGGTATTCTTACTGAGTTAAGGCTCAGAAAAACATTTCCTATTCTCCAAAGAAAAAGAGTTGAGAATTGTAGACTATAAATCATTCAGGTAGAAAACCACAGATTTGCTCATTTTGTTTTGGTGAGAACAAAGCAGTTGTTTGCACATTCTTTCTGTCGCACCTGCTCTGGCCTGCCCAGTATAAGCACCTTAGCCAAAAAGTGTAAATGGGTTAAGCACAGCCTTTTAAACAATGAGAAGGGGTAGGTGCCATCTCTGCGATCATCAGGAAGTGTTTTTGGCTAGACTAGGAAATCCAATAATAATTGTAAATGGGTACGTTTAGAAAAGCCTTGTGCCTTGTAAATATTTCTGTGAAATATGAAGGCAAAGCATTAAGGCGAAACACAACAAAGTAATAAGTAATAATTATTCTTCCATTCACTGGTCTATTTATTAGAATGACAATGGTACAATATACTTCCCAACGGTCTAATTTGGCTTTCAACCTCCTTGAATTGTGTTTAAAATTCTTTTAGGCAAGACCAAGAGCACCATAAATGAATAATGCCACAAAAAAAAGAAAAATCACTAGGTATGAAAATCTATGAGATGACGCAACCATGCTTGAGTTAACAATAAAAGGATCAACATTTTATAAAGAAGAAATACACTGTTGAATCCATCGGGCATTCATTTTTGTGGTAAAACAATCGCATTGCATCCATCTAATCTTGTGATTAAGATTCAAATGGGTTCAAAATGATTGATTTGTGCTGGCCTATCAAAATAGAAGACATTGTAGTTGTAATCTTTCTGAATAGCAATAGTGTCTTAATCACAAATGCCTGGCTCATTATTTGCTCAAGAGTGAATGACAATTAGCTTGATCCTCCTGCAACTGTTAATGCTACTGGTACTGAAATAAACAGGCAAGACTGAATCAGGTTTCCGACATTCCCCTTCAGTTTACAATCTTCTGATTGATGTTACATTCTAAATGTACTTAGTCATTTTTAGTCACAAACAAGAAGAAAAATGGCCCCCCGAATAGCCTCCCCCCAAAAAAAGAAAAGGTGTTGCAGGAGGGATATTTCATGGCAAGCCCAAAGAACGAAATCACTATGGAATGAATCATGTTCTAATATCATTGAGCCAGAGAAAGACTCCAAGCAAAATATTCAAGTTGGCCTCAAAACAACACAACAACAACAGCAGCAACAAACCTTTAGTCCAGAAGAGGTTTGACTTTACACACGGTGCTTTGGAATATTAGACCAACTGCTAGAATAAAGCAGCTATTTACACAGATGGTTCTGAGTCTCGATGTTCTTCACATCGGAGCAAACCTCATAGAGGTTTCAAGTTTGCCAGTATCTTCCTCCGAACACATCTACAAAGACATTCCCACAAAGGCTCCATGTGCACTTCTCATTGGGGGGGTGGGCTTGGGTTTGGGTCCTTCTCTACCGAGAGCTCTGAGGTTACCAATGGAGGGATCAGGGAAAACAAGAGCACAAGCGTTTTCTGATTCTCAGAATTTCTGAGATGCCTTTTGTTTCAGGGGCGCTGGTGAACCAGTGATAATGAAACTACACCTCTGTACACAAACCTTGACCAGCATTCTGGGGCATGTTACAAAGAAAACCTTAATTTTGAAAGTACTGAGCACAAAGGAGGAAGAAAAAAGCTCTCCCTGTGCAAGCTTTCTCTATAAGTGTAGAAATATGGCTTAATTTTTAAGGTTTGAAGACCGCATTTAAAAACGTCTAAAACCAGTCCAGACTCTATATGAGAGGAAAAAGAACTGTACAATTTTCATTAACCATTTGTTTCTTTTTTTAAGACAATCTTTTGCATATCTGTTATTGCATTTTTAAACAAGATTTGGTTACCAAGGAAACAGGTTCTGGCCCAATGTTAATTTGAAACTAAAATATATTTTGGAAGTTAAGCTCAAAAGAAAGAGCCCATGAAATTATTCTGAAAAGTGCCAGAATTTGGTACTTACAGAACCACAGCTGTATGATCTGCAATGAACCATTCTAGGGACTCTTTTTCATTTAGTGAAGCTCTTTTTCTTCTAACAGGGCCATCTACATTTAATACTCCCCCCTTCAAAAATTGTAACTCCTCATCTCTCCAGATAATAGATACACAAATAGCATGTTTATTCTTGTATATTATCTAAAATTGATTTTGGAAGCATGTAAGTTTTTATTTCCATCTTTCATATAACACGTTTAAAGACCGCTTCTTAAAATTTAAATATTTTAAATGTTTCTTATTAAGCTTGTTTGCGCTCTTTGAAATTATCTCAAGAAACCCATTTATTTTTAGTTTCAAGCTAAAATGGAGCTGAATCAACAGACTTTTCAAAAAATTCTTTTGTTGTCTAATGGCGCCACACCTATCATATATATGATTTTTTAAAAAGGAATCATCTCACTATTATAGCAGAATCATTTTGTGAGTTTATATAAGCTATATATTTATATAGTATCTGAATAGGAAAGCCTATCCAATTTAATGCCCTCCCTCCAAAAAATTACAGCTGTCTTATTTAATGTTTGTTCCAAAAGTCATATTTTAATCCATCTAAAATTCTTGCTGCATGGCTCAAAAATATCTATAAAACATGCAAATTTCAACCTACCTGTATGTATCACTTAATGCAGTGCTAGCATGACAAGACACTCAGCCATTTTTATGTAAAGCGATGGAGACCAACTGATTTCTCCGTCTTCTTGCTCACAAGTTTTAGATGCAATTGTCACACACACACAAAATCATACGCAGAACAGCTTGAATGTACTGTGATCACGAGAACTGAATTTATCAACAGGAAAACAGGATTGAAAAAAAGAAGTTTCTCATCCAAGGTTTCTCTGAAGCTGCAACCAAGGAGGTGGTGTGTTGAATTTTTTTTCCCTTCCTCCTCTGAGAGTTCAAAGCCCGGAGCTGACCACTGCAAAGGCCACTGTCACATTTGCTGAAAATCAAACCACTGATACCAGCACTGAAAATACAAATTTGAGAACCAAGTTGTTTGCACAGCATGGAGTGCATAGGAGTTAAAAATAGATTCCACCTTGCCTCCTACCTGCATAATAAATATGTAAGTTTCAAGTGTTTAATTTGATATTCACATTAATTAACAATACAACATACATTATTTAAAAGACAGCAAATGCAAGAAGAAAGGAGAGACACCATCTGGTAGCAGAGTTTTGTTGTTGTTGTTGTTTTTAGGTTTTTTTTTTTTTTGGCTTTGTTAAAAAAAAAAAAGGTAAAATCCTATTTTGAACGTGATGAAAAGCAAACATCCAGAGGCAAATGAATCGGAACTGAAAGGTGATGTTGAAATATCTAAGGCTGTAATGAGGCAAAAACAAGTCTTCGCTACCAGATGATATGGCATACCGAGCATTTACATACTCACATCTGAAATACTAGGCAACGTGTAATGAATTCTATACACAGCATGCACACACAGCAAAAGCACGGCTAATCCTGCCTGCCATCTTAGGCTCGCAGAAGCAAGATACGCACTGCATGCAGCACACGAGCACTGGGGAAGGAGGAGGCAAGGGACAGCTCACCTTAAATGCAGTATCTGATTAATGTTGTAAGTGACATTGCATATCAGCCTCAGAGTCTTGGTTCAACTGGGTAGGAGGGAACAAAGAAAAATGTCATCAACTGGTGATGCAAGATGAGCCCAATCACTAAACACTGTTTAGCAAACTCCAAATTCTGCAACCAGACAGTAGAAGGCATTTCATACACTTAAGCAGAGCTGCTGCACAATGAATGTGTCCTTTTGCTTCTGAGAATCAAACAATCCTTTTGCTAATGAAGAAAATAAGCTGGAATGAATACTGTCATATCTTCTTGAAGAAAGCTTTCAATACAGTATGTATCTGGTTTGGGATGCGTTTTGTAGACTATTAATTTCATAGAATTGCTAACAACAACAAAAAAACAAAAAACGAACTGTTATGCTATTGTAAAGTAAAAAATAATATTACATAGGGGATAGCTTTTCTAGATTATTTTTCAGCATCAGATCCTAAATGATGCCGGCAGGCTTGTAGAAGAATGCATGATCGGGCTGTCTCTATCCTGTGCTATCACCTCTAACCACAAGCCATGTAAATGTATCCTGCTAAATGTATCTGCAGTACAGAATGGCAGATGCCTTCTCAGTTGCAATTGTATTAAAATGTGAATGAATTTGCTTAAACTTAGAAGCAAATAAAATCAGTACAGAAAAATAAATTGATGCTGAATTCCTTTGGATGTATAGCTGACCATCTTGAACGATAAAAGCTATTCTTAGGATACTGACCTAAATAATGTTAAGACTTGCAGCAGCATACTTACCGCGCTTGCTCAGAACATAGAACAGGCAAAATGATTTTTCTCCTCCCTCCCTCTCCAAAAGCTATGTTGTAAAGTAACAAGGCATTAACAGGAATATCAAAAGGCTGTATGTATATACATATTACACACTGTAAGAGAAGAAATGGTGTTGTGCTGAAATGCAATGTTTCTTTGTTGTACTTGGAGGCTTATCTCAGCTATGCTTGCACGATGACATTGACATCATGGAGGTCAGGGCTGACACTGGGGTGCCATCCGTTTTATGAGTGAAATGTTTTCCGAAAATTAAATCTCATCTACTCAAACACCAAATTTCATGTCTTCTTCAATACCACCTCCCTACCCCCGCTGCTTAAGATTGATGAGATCTAGTTTGGCTCTGTGTAATAAATTGGAATTGCCTTCTGTAGAGAGTCCAATACATAATTGTAGGAATTAATTTTTTTAAACAAAAAACCTTCAAGAATTCTTATGCATCCCCTTTCAATCCTTCCTATCAATACACACACACACACGCACACATACACACACACACACAATTGAAGCTCAAATTGCAATGAAATGTTTAACATGTGGAACAAAAAATGTGGAAAGAGCTGCTTATTCAGGATTTTGAAGAAATGCCTAATAAGCAAATACTGTTTTGCTATGAAACCAGTGTCACCATGTCCCCGAAGAGAGGAAAACAGCATAGCTTGCTAGAAAAATTTCCTCCAGAAACTGCCGGCAGGTAAAAAACAGAAAAGCATTTCATTTACCATGCTGTATAAAACAAGAAGTCTTTTATTTTTAAGGAAATCGAGCAGATTCTTTTCCACTTTCTTCAGCTACAAAAAAACCATACCCACCCCCACCCTCAGATCCTGGATGTAAGCCAACATTTTTATAAAATGCTATGAGCCTGATTTTGAATATATATTTACATTTTTCTTATCTCTCCAAAGTCTTTAATTGCCTTGTATCCCTGAATATACGAATGTTAATTAATTTTAACACGTGCAAAAATGAATTAATATTTTCTGGGGCTGCTAATTTCCCAGCGCCTCCATCTTCTATAAAGACTGGCTAAAAATAGTCAGGTTAGCAAAAATATTCAATTTCCCCAGAATTTTTTTAAAGGAGAAAATGTATTCGAACATCTTAACTTAGGTACTAGGTTTCATAACCAGATCTTTTGTTTCTAGCTTTCATTCTCTCTCCTTCCCCAAAATCCAAGTGATTTTCAGCTCAACGTGTGGAAAGCACCAGCCCACCACTATCCCATATACTTAGTCTCTGGGTTGGGTTGTCCAGATGGTCAGTCATACCTGAACCACACCAAATCCTCTTCTCTTTGGAGCACATCTCTCCCCCACAACTACTTCAGAAATAAACGTGGCTCTAACGGAAACAGTAGCTCCTGGTCTAACACCAATGGTGGAACCATCTTCCCCACCCCCACAACATTGCTCTGTGAGCTCTGGTTAGCACTCACGGCGACAGAAAATTAGAATGGAGTGTCCTTAGGCTAATTCCTCCTTTTTATCAATGGGTCAAAAATTACAGAGACTATCAGGTTGAGTTACAAGGTACCAATTTAATACACGGTCATCTATAGAGGAGGGTCCTTAGGGTGGGGTCAGAGGAGGTTGAAGTGAACACCTAGGCATTTGAGGCTATTAGTGTCTGTTCAGATATTCCCCACTAACAACATCTGACAATCATGTGAAGATCCTCACAAATTATTATCATGTAGGCTAAATATACACGATGTGGAATCAACACTGACCACATAGAACTGAGTCGCTACCTCCTCTGCCTGGGATAATAAATGACAGTGACAAGGACAGTAATCCATATCAGACACTCATGAGATGAGTGAATAGTGTTATGTCCTCACAGGGACAGGGTGGTGAATGTGGTCAGGTCTCCTATTGATATTCTTAAACCTGATGCCAAGGTAAGCGGTTTCCAAACCTCCCAGTGGGTTCTCTGTCCACCCTCTGTCAAAATGAGCCTAAAAGCCATGTATTGGTTTATTTTGTGATGTTCTAAAAATGCTCAATGAGCAAATCTGGCCCGTTTACCAAACCTGCTTGTGTTAAATTTGAACGGCAGTTGAAAGCATTCAGATAGATGAGCTTGTTTAGGCAGACATTCTCGACTAGTAAATCCTGTTTTGCACTTAAAAAAAAAAACAAAAACAAAAAACCATGCTCATGCCTGAATTACTTAGGCTTTGTCATGATTACAAGTGGCAAGGGTATGCATTCACTTATAATTTTTAAAAAATTACATGCTACTCATCAACCTCCTCAGGGCAGATACACAAACATTAATTTAAAAGACAAATCCCTTTTTCATGATAAAAATTGTAACCTGTTTCTGCCACTTTGAGAAGTATAAGGAACCCTAAATAATCTGACAGGAGCAGGCTAGAGAAGGACAGAGGCAGCAATGAGGGGTGTGTCTTTCACTTTGATTAACACTCTTCCTTGCTCACAGTCTTGTTGCTCTGCAGTCTGAGCTCATTTTATTTTCAGTCCTGTGGGTTAAAGTTAAATTGCACGGCTTATGCAAGGTACATAATTCAAGTATGAACAAAGCTTGACTGTGTATGTTTAAAAAAAAGAGTAAAGTCAGGGCACTGAGTCCCAGAGGAATCCTTGGTTTATAAACATTTGGACTGGTTTGCACATTTCTTTACTCCATTCACTGCATTAAAAATTACAGCTGGTTTCCATTTACACCTAATATGGACATTCAACAGTTGTGGGTAAATTTGTTATCAGGTTAGGCCATTTTAATCTAAATTTTTACAAATGAAATGTTTGGCAAATATAACATTTTTGTTTAAATTCTTAGAATTGAGATGTTTGGAAAATTTTACATGGTTATTACATCTGTCTATAATGAAAGTATTTAGCCCTGGAAACAACGTGGTGACTTAATTTATCAATGACTAAAAATGGCTTTGGATGATATTTTAACCTAAATTTTTGGAAAGTCCAATGCTATTTTGAACATCTACATCTTGCCTAGAGAGCTAGGCAGGAACTTCTGCTTTCTACCTTGATCAGAGCTAAGGCTATAATAGTTACCATTTATTGAGACCCTACTACATACTCAATATTTTGGCTATGTTATATTATTTAATTCTAACCCAATAATCCTTCAAGGCGAGCATTAGTTATCATCAACGTTGGGTGAGGAACTAATTGGTATTTCTCATCACATAGTATACAGCAGAGTTAGGATTCAAACCTAAGTCTGACCAATGCCAAATCACCGATCCTCAGAGGATAAAACCTCCTCCATCCACATTCTGCCCTGATGTAGGAATCTTCTTCTTGGGCAGAAGCCCTGGTAGAGGGGATCCCCACTCCCCAAGTTAGCTAGGACGAACTCGGTTCACATGAACCAGCCTTAACCTCCCAGGCCCTGGGCATTGTGGGTACCTAGGATGCCACCAACTGGAGATAGGCTGGACCAGCAGGTGGAAAAGATAAAAGAGGAGGAATCCATTAGACCACGTTGAAAAGTTAAGAGTAGAAAGCAGATTAATAACTTGGATCAGAGATTTGTTGTAATTTGGAAATGTTTTATGAGGCAAAAGAAGTGGAAAAGCTTACATTCCCATCTGAGCAAAATGGAAAAGCTTACATTCCACCAGGTATCTTTCCTGTTACAGGTGAGGAAGCTGAGACTGAGAGGGATCTGGTCATTTGCCCAAGATCACACATTTAATAAGTGAGTTTGCCCATTTGCTGTATTAAAATGTATATCTTGTTCCCTTTATACCTAACATACTCAGAATTTGTGAGTAAATTTTATCAGGTTGTTAGACTGTTCTAATCTAAATTATCAATTAAAGAAAAATCAGTGTAACAATCAAGACTGGCCTGGTTTCCATTCACATATAACATTTTTGTCCTGAACAGATAAACTAAGTTGGTATTATGAGTTCCTTCCCCAACATATATTAAAAACCGATTTTTAAAAGCCTAACTTCTGAGTAAGAGATTTTTCTTCACCCGTGCTTAATGTTTCAAATGTACCATTTTAGTGATTAACTCTCTCTGTTAGCATCTTACATTTTGCCCCTAAGATCCCTTCCAGCTCTGAACAGTTTGTGATTCTAAAAAATCCAACCTAGCTTGCTTTTTAGGTCGGTTAGGCCAAGAGCTGGACTCCAAGTCTCCTGCCTCCTGGTTATGTGGCCAGCTGACTACCTTGCTCATTGGCAGTAATTTTATATGCCAACCAGATGGCTCTCAAACGGGGCTTTCTAATCAGCTCCACTCTGCCTGGGAATACGAGAGGAGGATTATGTTCCTTGGTGCTCAGGAGGCAGTAGAGTGAATGGTTGATGGATGGACAGGACTGAGGAATCTGAACTCCGGGAAGCCTCTAATTCTTAGACACAAGCTGTCTCACTCCTATCCATTAGCAACTGTGTAAGAATGGGAAAGGACTATATATTTGATGGCAAGGATGAGCAGCAAACCTTGGGGACCACACTGAGGTTACCCTCCAGGAAAGAGCTGGAGGGAGAAGGGAAATGTGCACCATGTGGTTTTCAACAGAGAAAAGATGGTAAGTGACTTAGGGCTGCCAGGGAGACTCTGGTGGACCACGTCTGCTCCACTGTAACCCAACTCAGACTCTCCTGTGGGAATATCCTCAACAGGTCTCACCACCATTTCGATATCACTACTTCGACTTTAGCAACAGAATCGTTCCTGCTTTTATTTATCAGTGCATTTGTAATATGGCACTAATAAAGCCCTCGTGAGCACATGGAGATCAAGAGCATTCCTGCATCCCTAGTCACACATTCATTTGTGGCCACGACTGCTTGCCGCTTCCCGAGTGGAGGGCAAGTAGAACAACAAGGTTTTACTAGATCCTGCATTTGCAAAACACATATTCAGCAAGATGACGGAGTTTCTTCTTTCTAGAGAGATTGGCAAGCAGGGTGAAGGGGTGGGGTGGGGATGTAAATCAAAGTGGAGGAGAAAGAACTCTGACAGATTGGTAGAAGCTACCCTACGTGAGAGAACATAATCCTCTCCTGATAGTCTTTCATCCTGGGCAACAAATACTCCAAGACGCAACCTGGGAACAAAGTCATTGGCTTTCTCTTCTCTCAGATAAATGACACAACTCAGAGAGGCCATAACGGTGCACATCATCCCACCAGAGCAGCTTAACAAACCTCAGTGAATCTTCACTTCCTTTGGACTGAAGATAAAAGCAGAATAAGTTTTTGTTGTATTGAATTATTTACCTTTATTCATGTCTCTGGCTTGCTTCCTGCAAGATCTGTGTATCTCCCCCGGCACCTAGAGCATCGTCTGGTGCCATGGAGAGGGCTCATGTGGGTCTGCTCTTCACTGACCAACACCAAAATGGGAGTCCGTTCTCTGTTCTCCCCACTACCAGTGGAATCTTTAGCTTTGTCTCATGAAGCCACGTCCTAAAATAGGAGAACTTGCTCCATGAACTAAGGAGTGGACCTGGGGACTGAAAATACCTATGGAAGTCTTTCAAGTACTTAATCATTTGTTTACCAAGGGCGGCCACAAGTTCTCTGGCAAGTGGATCACAGGCTTTATTTAAATCTGTCCCTCCTACAACAGGGAAAGGGGAGACAGAAATACGAGTGGTCTGACAGCAACACCACTGCCTCCAAAACGGGCCTCAACATTTCCCTGGCCCTTGGTGTCAGCGTATGTTTCAAAGAACTATAGGATGGGGAGGCACTTTGCAGGATGCCATCTCAACCCTTTCTTGAAGGTGAAGAAAATCAGGTTCAAAGACAGTATTATATCTGAAGACCTCGAGCAACCAGGATAAAAGCCCTATTAATTTCTAGTATTCTGCTCTTTGTAATGCAATAGACTGGCTCAATTAATAAGAAAAATTCCAAGCTTTCATGTAAGTAGGTACTTAATAAATGGTTATAGAATAAGTGAATTAATGAATAGATTCCAGTAACAGGGCTCATAACTTGCTTCTAAATTCCTCTCAGAAGAAAATGTTATAGTATCCTTGTTTAAATTTTTTAAGCTCAAGTAAGTATAATTTTAAGCAAAATAGTAAATATTGGCCAAAATATCACCCGAGACCAAGTGTCACTTGAGAAGTATCAGAGAAGGAGGCTTGATTGCTATTTAAGTCAATCAGATTAAGTTTAGCCAGCTGAAGTCGCCTTTATCCTATTTGGTTTGCAAAAAGAAATCTCATGAGTTAGCATGAACAGCTAAAAATAAGTTGCAGGTTTCATTTTCCGTTGTTCAGTATGGTTTTGAAACCAAAAGGTGCAAAGCTAGGAGATTCATCAACGCCTACTGAAGATCAACATTTTAAACTGTCACCTTTCTAGCACACTGACCTGATCTATAGTCCCCCCGCCCTCCCCCCCCGGGCCACCAGGCCCAAGAACGGTGCACCTATGTCCTTTCTCACTGCGGGCCCTTGAGATGAGTCCCTGCAATAACACATGGCAGGAAATTGGGGGCTGAGGCCAGTCCTGAGGGACAGTGGCTTATGTGTGAGTGTCTTGTCATATCCGGACAGGATGCCACGTAATCGGCCCCGTATGCTCAGCTTCCATCTTTGGTGGTGCTGGGGACCCCTCTGTAAAGCAAGGGAGTAAATAATGCTAGGAATTTCATGAAGACGGGGCCTTCAAGGTAGTGAGGACAGCGAGGACCCCTTGACGTAGCACATGGCCTTGTGCAATTCCATACTGCAAACCCAGGCGGCTCACCATAAGTTTAATTTCAAAACTGTCCTTTCCAATGCCCAAACTGGCAAAAAGGTGTTCGACAGAGGCATAAATGCTTCAGAGGGAAGGCAGCAGTCTCCCGCTGTAGTATTCAGCTATGGTACAAGGCTCGGGAGAGCAGTGCGGCTGTAAGCAAGCCCTCAGCTGAATGAGATTGAAAGGGGGCAAGGAAGGGTTAATCTCCTTCCATTAGAGGAGGGGCCATTTGGCGAAGGTGAAGAGAATAATCTGTATGAAGAGCAGAGAAGACAAAGAGCCATTCCAGAAAAGGAATCACTGTGCAGGGGCGAGAAGGATGATGTGTCCTAGATTTTCGCCGTGAGACCATTTCTTAGATCTCTGAGTCTTTACCTCGCTTTGAAGTTACAAGTCTCAGGGAGGGGAAAGGGGGCATATTCACACTCAGTGCTGGAATACTTGAGCTTTGATTCCATCTGAGATGGGCTGTCTCTGAAAAGCAGAGGTCGAGGTCGTAGAAGCCTATCATAAATTAGAAAGTGGCCAAATAAACAATAGGAGTTCCTCATAAAAGAGAGGCCAGCCGCTGAATCCCCCTTTCTTGAGGTAGGGAACACCCCCTCTTTTTTTTAAACTTAAAGTTTTTAGAAGTTGCTTTTAATGACATTTTTGGAAATAGTTTAGGAGTCACAAAAAGTTGCAAAAATAGGACAGTAACTATATAACTTCATCCAGCTTCCCCCAGTAAGAGTATCTTACACAAGTGCAGCACCTTGTCTAAAGCAAGAAACTGACATTGGTGCAATATTATTAACTCAGGTGTGGCCCTTATTTGGGTTTCACCAGTTTTTACCTGCTGTGTGTGTGTGTGTGTGTGTGTGTGTGTGTGTGTGTGTGTGCGCGTGCGCGCGCGCGCGCAGTTCTATGAAATCTTATCACATGTATAGACTGGAGTACCCATCATCACAACCAAGATAGAGAACTATTCCATCACCACAAAGAAATCCAGGGTTAACCCTCTTAGAGTCATACCTTCCTCCAGCACTAACCTCTGGCACTGATCTATTCTCAATCACTATAATTTTGTCTCTTTGAGAATATTATAAATGGAATCATACAGTATGTAACCCTTTGGTGGCTTTCTTTCACCCAGCATAATACCTGTAGATCCATTCAAGGTATACGTAAAGAGTGTGTGGCTTTCTATGGCTGAATAGAATTTCATGGTATGGATGTCACACGGTTTTGTTATCCATCCTCCCCTTGAGGGATGTCTCGCTGGTTTCCCGGTTTAAGCTATTAGAAATAAAACTGCTATGAATATTGATATACAGCCTTTTGTGTGAGCATAAGTTTTCATTTCTCTTGTGTAAACACCCAGGAGTGGGTGTTTATGTAAATGTATGTTTAACTTCATAAGAAACCGTCAAACTCTTTTCCAGAGTGGCTGCACCATTTATGTTCCCACCAGCAGTGCATAAGTAATCCAATTTTTCCATATCCTTGCCAACCTATGGGAACACCAGTATTTGTCATTTTAGCCATTCTGATAGATGTGTAGGGATTCCTTTTGCTGGTCCAGTCAGGATGGGAGTCAAGTGGTGGGGGGCAGCTTCAGAGCTTGGGTGGGGTGGCTTCAGATATCTCTCACTGTTCCAGCTTTCCTAATACTTGTCTACACAGCAGTTTGAGCTGTCTGGCATTTCAATCGTGGAAAATGGGGCTCTTCATACTGAGTGAGTCTTTAGGTTAGTCCAGTTGCTCCTGACTGCAACAGTGGGACATCACTATCTGGGGACACTGGGCTTCTTTGAGGCAGTACCTCTTGGCCCAACAGGCGGACTTGGTACCAGTGTCACTCTCCCAGGAGGTGATATGAAAGCCACGATATGACTGCCATGGAGCAGAGACAGAATTTGCCTGGGCCAGGGTTGTCCAGCAGCTTTGGCCAGAGACTGTGTGAATGCTTTTTATTCCTAAAGTTAGCTCCTCATTAGCAAGGTGTGTGGGGAGTACACAGGGAGTCAGCATAGAGGGGGAAGAGTGGGGTCACCAGTGGCACTTGTCAGATCACAGGCCCCACTGACCACTTTCTGCCCTCGGACTCCCTACTCTGTTTATCATCTAGGATTCACCAGCAGCATGTGGACACCTTGTCTTGGTGTCACAGAACTCCAACATTTACCTCCTGGGGATTAGATCTGGAAGCACTGCTGTCACCGCCACATGGACCTTCTTGGCCTAGGGATCCAGGTCTTGTCAGTAATTAGAACTCTATCTAAGTATCAGGAGGTGCCTCAGCCAAGGAAATTGTAAAGGATCCCAGGGAGATGGGCTTTGCATAGAGCCAACATCATAGCGATGACTTGAACTCCCCCAGCCATGTCTGGGAAGCCACCCTCCATCTGTTGTACCCCTGATTGAAGGGACGTTGTGGACCTTCCCAGAATCCATACTCATCCTGACCCTGGCTCTATGAGTTTGGACCAGAAGGCCAAAAATCAGGAGAGCGGTGATCTTATGTGGGGACAGCCAAGAGATAATGAAGACTCTGCACAGAAGCAGTGAAGCTTGAGGATCATAGGCAAATTTCCTGGCACCTAAGCATGTATAATGGGTGCAACAGAGGTGCTCCTTTGGGTTCTGACTCTTGCCCTTCACCTGGTGCAGTCACAGGAGAAAGATGTGGGCTTGGGCAGGGAGGAACCTAAATGGTGATTTATAGAACCTGAACATGAACTAGGGATCATCAGGAGCTGAGAAGTTTGTGAAGGTTGAACTTGAAAGCAAATGATATGAGAGAGGCCCTCTAGAAGCTGGGGTGGTAGAATGAGGAAGGGCAGCCATATGCCATCCGGTGACCAATAGGTATAGCCTGATTGGCTTGAGCAGAGTAATGCAAACAAGATGGAAGGTTATACTTCCTCTTAGAAGGTGATAAAAGAAAATTATATTTGGTTGTTGTTTGTTTACTATGTTCTCTGTTGTAACAGAATTTTCCCAATTTCCCAATTTCAGGGGCCTCTTATCTGATCCATTGCCCCTCCTCTGGCCAGGTGCTCCTACTTGCTTGCTGTCAGAAGGCAGCCCAGTGCACAGCACCTCTCAGATTTAAAGAGGCAGGTGCAGCTAGGGGCAGGTACCTCCCCAGACTATGAAGTTATGTAGAATCCATCCTAGAGGCTGAATCATTCAGCTCCCCTCTAGCTCTGATTTTGTTTTTTTTTCAGCTCATGCCTAAATCTGATCACAATATGAGTCTCTGCTCTCTTGCCTTCTGACTCAGGACCTCACCTCCTACTCTGCTCTTGTGCATGGACCTGCCTGGCTGCCTCATGTCCTCCTCAGTCCAGCTTCAGTGTTACCACTCAGGGCTTAGGGCACACAGTGATCTGGCTTCATGAGGCAACCAAGGTGGACACATGGGCCCCTCCTGGGGTCTGGGCTGCCCACACATGTCCTGAGATATGGCCCTGCTTGTGAGAAGGCAGATAAAAGTTTCCTGGCTGAGGCAGAGTCTCACCTGAGGAGTCTGTCTTCTCGTTGGTGCCTTGTCTCTGCTACCGAAAGGTTGGGTGGATCTGGGTCCTCTGTCTACTGAAGTTCTAGTTTTACTTCTGCCACTAAATCTCTGGGTAACCACCTGGAAGTAAATGAACCATTCTGGGTCTCAGTTATCTCATATTTACAGTAAGTTTTCCTGATTCCTTAGCTGACAATCTTTCAACTATACCATACCATGATTAAGGAAAAATCTAAAATTCAGAGGCCAAAAAAGAGCCTTTAAGTTAAATTCTGGTTTAGATATACAATCTCAGGTTTCCCTGTTTGCTGAAACGAATGTTTATTGAATTGAATGCAGCATATCAACAGTTCTCAGGCTTTAATGTGCATAAGGATTAGGAGGGTAGATTAAAAAGCATGTTCTTAGGCTCCCTCCTCAGAGCTTCTGATGCCACTGGGGCCTAGGAGCATGCGTTTTAACATGAGAAACTGAAGGGGATTTAGGTTTTGAAATAGACACACTGGTGTCTTTCTGGAGGCTAATTTACCAATGTGCATTAGGAACTTTAAAAACAGGTCATTTGACCTACTGATTCAATTCTAGGAATCTTCCATAAGATGTCCACAAAGATTTATCTATAAGAATGTTTACAGATTGATAACAGTAGAGCACTGCAATCAAAATGCCCATCAAAAAAAAAAAAAGAATGGATAAATTAAGACATATCAGTGCAATGGAAGCACAACACAATCTAATTTTCAGGGGTGCCTGGGTGGCTCAGTGGGTTAAGCATCTGCCTTCGGCTCAGGTCATGATCCCAGGGTCCTGGGATCGAGACCCGCATCAGGCTCCCTGCTCAGTGGGAAGCCTGCTTCTCCCTCTCCCACTCCCCCTGCTTGTGTTCCCTCTCTCACTGTGTCTCTCTCTCTCAAACAGATAAATAAAATCTTTAAAAAAACAAAAACAAAATCAAATTTTCTTTTTTTTTTAAAGATTTTATTTATTTATTTGAGAGAGAGAGAATGAGAGATAGAGAGCAAGAGAGGGAAGAGGGTCAGAGGGAGGAGCAGACTCCCTGCTGAGCAGGGAGCCCGATGCGGGACTCAATCCTGGGAGTCCAGGATCATGACCTGAGCCAAGCAGTCACTTAACCAACTGAGACACCCAGGCGCCCAACAAAATCAAATTTTCATAGGCCATTTAGTGACTTGGAAAAATGTTTACAACATCATTGTAAGTGGGATGAGAAAAAGCATATAAAATACCATGTCAAATAATTTGTGTGTGTGTGTGTGTATATATATATATATGAAAAATTGGAAAGAAATGCATCAAAATGTTAATATAGAATTGTTGCTTGGTTGTTGGATTATTGAAGACTGTTGTTTTCTCCTTGATATCTTTCTGTATTTTCCAGATTTTGTACAGTAGCTAGTTATGACTCTTTACATTTGAAAAACCATGATAAATATTTTAAAAGAAACAAAAAGGAATTTGCCTCATGTAGAGTGAAAATGGAGGGAAGAGAGGTGTCTTAGGAGGCCAAACCAGCCGTGACCTGGCTGCTCTAGTATGATTCAGACTCACTCTGGTGTCTGGGACGAATTTCAAGCTATATTCTCTTTTGTGAAATACCTTGGTATAGTTGATGCCAAGGAATTTGGGTCAGTGAGAAAAGTCCTTTCACTAGATACTACTTTCCCACTACATTCAAAGATAACAGACTACAGGATCTGGGACATGGAGTGGAGCTCACAGTTTAAATGACGCCTTCTTTACTGCTCTTGGGTCATTGACTCTGTGTACGATCCCCCGCCCCATAACACCAAGCAGACAGCTGCGCTCAGTATTAGAGTCTTTTGGACAGGCGATGGACTCCACTCTCATTTGGGAGACACTGCCTGAACACAGTGCTTCTGTGGAGTGGTTTCAAAGCCTCCTTTGGCCAATGCACTGGGAGCCCCCTAGAATGCCAGGAAACACCATTTTTGCTTTTGTTTTTTTTTATTGTTGTTGTTTTGTTTTGGCAGAGAAGTGGCTCAAATTCATCCTCTCTCACAGGTTTCGGTGACACCCCCCTCACCCAGGTCAAACCTCTCTCAGAATAAGATTAGAAGCCTCTCAGTTAGGCCTCTGGCCTACAGTCAAACCTTTCCAAATGACCTTGAAAATTTTACACCACATGCTGTGGCTAGTTAGGGAGTGGTACTAAGGATCTCAGATGAAAGTCAATTTAGAAAGACAAAAAATAATTGGGGCACCCGGGGTGGCTCAGTAGGTTAAGCGGCTGCCTTCAGCTCAGGTCATGATCCCAGGGTCTTGGGATCGAGCCCCAAGTTAGGTTCCCTGGAGTCAGGCTCCCTGCTTGGCAGGGCACCTGCTTCTCCCTGCTGTGCTCTCCCCCACTTGTGCTTTCCCTCACTTGTGTTCTCTCTCTCTCTCTCAAATAAATAAAATCTTTTAAAAAAGAGAGAGACAAAAAATCTAAAATGATGAGACTTAAAATATCAATACCACTATCAAAAGCTAAAACAACAATGCTGACCCCAATTATAATTATTTTCATCAACACCTTGACTTGCCAAACATTGTCCTAAGTTGCCCAAACCATTTCACATTTATTACTTTATTTATCCTGACAGAATCTTAGTTTTACATCCTTTAAAAAAATACCATTTTGGAGGCAGAAGGAAGCTTTCAAGTTCTGATGAAAAGCAGAGGCTTCTTGAGTTAAAACAAAACTATGAAGTCTTCAAGTGTGGTGTTTTCCAACTTTGTTCTTGACAAGAAATCGGGGGATTTCAGCATGAGAAATTACAAAGCCCTATTACCATGAATTCTTTGCTTTGGTGAATATGACGTGGCCTTATTGCAAAACCCTCTAAAGGGAGTAAAAGAACATTCATAAATGCTGACCCAAACCCTCTAAAGGGAGTAAAAGAACATTCATAAATGCTGACCCAGAGTAAGAAGGGGGCTTGTACTTCTGTGCTGTGAAAACAATAAAACCCCTGGGATTAAAAATAACCAATGGGTCTAGGCATGGCCTATGTCAGCCTACTGTCCTCAGTTCACATCTGCCCATCACAGATCAACAGGTCCAGGCTAAGCTCTTTAAGTGACCTAAGCTCCAAAAAAACTATGGTGCCCACATTTTAACTATACCCCTCACATGGAATTAAAATTTTTTTAAATAATAAAATATAAGACTAAAGTTAAGGAAGCTCAAGAAAAGTCAAACTGTTCCCATGATGTCTACTTTGACACTTGATTGAAAATGTTGAAGATCAAAATATTTACAAAGTGTATACTTGTTACTCCTGCCTTATTGGTGCGTCTGGGAGGTCACCCAGCATGCTGTACCAAGGCTGTGGAGGAATCTTGCTGACAGTATTGAAATTCTGATTTGGCGATTCCACAACGTAGCTAGACATCAGAAATCAGGAGGTTGACCCCAGCCTACTGCCTCCACACACATATTCATATGTTAATTCCTACATATTTAGTGCTTCAAGGCGTCATTATCACATGGCAGTTTAAATTAACAAACTGTGACTACCAAGTCTCCCAAGTGAATGGACCCCGACACCTTTCCTCCTCGACGGTGGCCTTTGGCTTTGCCCTTCCTGGCAGACGCCGTTAGACTGGGACTTTGGGCAACAGATCGTCCCCACTTGGCTCTAGCTTTTGAAAACTAGCACTTGTTGTCAACTTACTCCTTTGGCTGCACCCTCCTAAGCAGGCTCTGCACTCGCCCTGTTCAACTTGGTCCTCCCTTTAGCTTCCTCTATGAACTCTCGGTTCTCTAGACACTTCCAGGACCAACCAAGGCACAGCCAATGAACTGTTAGAGATTAAAGCATTTTTGCAATCAATCAACTTATTCTATTCCACTGCTCCTTAGACCACTCCTGGGCAGAGGCAAGGCAGCAGTAATAGGAGCCTAGGCCAGGCACCAGGCTCCACGAGAGCCCAAGAGGCTGTGTCAAATTGGCCAGTAGCTGGTCTTCCCACACAATGGACAATGTGTGTTCTCCAGGGTGTGGGTGCCAGAAATGTCAAGTCCAGGGGCAAAATTCAATTAGAAACCAGAGCGTCTAGCCAGATATCGACAACAAGACTAGAGAACTAGCTCAGGCAAAGACTGTAGTCCATTTTTAGCATACGTGCTGCTGAAGCAAGCACATGTAGTCCATTGTTGTTGGAGGTCTTTATGATGCTTTAGGGGCATCATAAGGCACCCACCATATGGTTTCTGATATTTACCAGCAGGGGAATTCTGCACTAAGACCAACAATGGCGAAAAGGCTATATAAAATATAAAATTAGTTCAGAGTTCTCCAAACGGGTTATGGCCTTACCACTCATTATTTCAGTATATGTTTTGAAACTTTTCCTGAAAAGAAAAACCTAGAATTATGTATCAAATACTTAGGGTTGCACTAATCTCTCCAGTCTGAGCCTTTTTAATCTACTTTTAAATGTTTCTCTAATAACTTGGTTTGAAGATCCCATCTTAGTCAGGGATTCCACCCCCGCCCCAACACACACAAGATTAAAAAGTGGGCAAGATCTGGAGTAGATCAGGCAGGGTAGCTTCCAAAAGCTCCCAGGAGCAGACAGAACCATGAACTAAAGAAACCATGAGCTTTCCAATAGGCTCAGGGCTCAAAGTTGGCAGGGGGGACAGAATTCTGTTGGACAATTCCCACTAGCTCAACTAGATCTAACACCAGGAAACAAAGCCAAAATGGTCCTAGACCAAGAGGACCCTAGAGGGGAAAATAACGGGAAGAATGTCCTTCCTCGTGTACTGGCCACTGGCAGCACGGTAGTGCTCATATAAAGGCTCAGGGTTAGAAAGAACAGAAGCATCTTGAAAAATCTCACCCTCTGCTCCTTGCCGATATGGCCAGATGTTACTTAAGAGAGTCGGTCAGGGAATACTAAATACCCCAGGGAATACTAACTTTTTGCTTCTCCCACGGATTCATTCCGCCCTCTTATCCTTGAGCATCTCTAAGTTCTTTATTATGCTGTGCCAGAGAGGACTACCTCATACCCAGAAACTCTCCAGAGCCATCACTGGGAAGTGGCTGCCTCCCCAGACACTACATTTCCCAGACCCCTTTGCAGTTAGACATGGTCATGTGACTGAGTTTTAGTCAAGCAACTGTGAATAGAAGTGTTGTACATCCCTTCCAGGCATGGCCTGTGAAAATCTTCCATGTGCACTTTTTCACACTCTTTTTCTCTTCCACTGGGGAGTGGAGACAGTCGAGGTGACCTTGAAAACCACATGCTGCAGGTGGAGACTCTCTCAATCTGTAGCTCTGAATGAATGTGTGAGAGTTGCCCCACTACACCCTGTTACATGAGCAAGAAATAAACTTCTATTGTATTTGAGCCATTATACATTTTTCAGTCCATTACAGCAATTAGTTTATCCTAACTCTTACATACCCTTTTGGATACAGCTGTTTTTCTTGTGTGCGGAAGTTCCCATGCCTTCTCCCCTCCTTAAATTTTACTATAAACCAAGAGAATAGAATTAGTAAACTCAAATTTAAGCAGCCACTAGGGGCAAATGACACTCACCAAATTAGTGGTCACAGCATTCAGATCTTAAATCCAGAAGAGCAGAAATTTAGCAGAGTCTCATTTCAAGACAACCTGGTATATTAAAATAAAACAAAAAATTAATGTAAGATATACAAAGCAAATACATTAGAATTACAAAACAAATATATGGTTACTTTCTAAAGGGTGTTGTCAGATTACGACGGAATTTGCCACGGTTTTCCAGCAAATGACAAACTTCCCTATTGCCTTTAAAATAAGATTTATTTTTTTAATACATCCCCCTCCAATCATTATAAAATAGAATTTATATATATATATTTTTAAAGATTTTATTTATTTATTTGACAGAGAGACACAGCTAGAGAGGGAACACAAGCAGTGGGAGTGGGAGAGGGAGAAGCAGGCTTCCCGTGGAGCAGGGAGCCCGATGCGGGGCTCGATCCCAGGACCCTGGGATCATGACCTGAGCCGAAGGCAGACGCTTAATGACTGAGCCACCCAGGCGCCCCTAAAATAGAATTTATAAAGAACAATTCTACTCTGCTAAGTAAGCTATACAAAGACTAGGTGCTGACTCAGGGGATGACATTGGAGGCTAGGAACACTGGCTATGAGTTCTCTGCCGATGGGCTCTACGGTTCTTTTGTACACATTTAAACTTTTCTCTCAGGAACTTAACTTTCTTGGTTAGGAACTTTCAGAGCTTGTAAAATTATAGGCTATGCAAAGACTTAAGTTTTTTAGGTGATGTTTAAACAGACATCAGAGATACATTATATCTGTCTTTGTGTTTAATATCATTCCAAATGCAATGACACGAGCAGGAATTAAAATAAGCTCTCTATAAACACGGTGATGAAACAATGGAGGTGCGCACACCAGAACAATCAGAGGCAACCAGAAACACGCTCTGTAAAGGGCGGCAGGTTGTGAATGTTTTCTTACCAGAGCTGCCATCTTTTACCAGGTTAAGTGCAAAAATACTATTTGACGGCATAGGGCACGTATTTGCCTAGAACAGGGTTTCTTTTTGTGTCTGATTACTCGGTTTAAGATCCAGGAAGCAAACAGTTCAGAACTCTGAACAAACATTCTGGCAGTCCAAACAGAGCACTAGGGCGGGAGGAGGAAGAGGAGACAAAACAAGAGGGTTGACCGGGGAAGGCATGACTTGGGCCATTTTCCCCAGGGTTTCAGCCTATACATATGTGTGCATACACACACACACACACACACACACACACACACACACACAGATTTTTTTTTTTTTTTCTGGGCGGAGAGAAAAAAAAACCTTTTTTTGTCCTGTAAGAAGAAAGAGATCAGATAAAATCCCTTTGGTGCTGTCTTTGGAAGGTCTCCCAAATGCATCCCCACTCCCGCCTGCTGGGCTGGGGCCTGCCAAGCCACAGGTGTCAGGAAACAAAATGGCGCCCCACAGTGTAGGGCGCTGAGTGAGGGGGGGCAGGGGTGGGCCTTCACTTACTCGGAGACGCTGGCTCCTCTGAAACCCAGACGCTGCCAACTCCCTGGGTTCAGGAGTTATGACCGCTTTCTTGCTCTGGGTTCTTCACTTCTTCTTGAGATCAGCTCCACATATTTTTCTGATGATGTCATCCATTCTGACTTCCTACATTTTCAAAGTTGATTTACAAGCAAAACCTTCCATGAGGCTTAAAAAAAAAATGAAGAAGAAAAGAAAGGTGTGCTGGGAGGAGATGGAGAGCACAGGAGAGAGGCAGTTGCCTCCTTATTTTGAGATTTGCTGCAGCTGCGAGTGCCACTCCCCAGCCAGTTTCCTGGCTGCAGGGGGAGGCCAGTGGCCGGGCGTGGGTGACGTCAGGGCCAGGCCTGAGTCATCGCCGGCGGCCTGGCTGCCCTGCCACTCGGAAGGGGACAAAAGGAACCTTTGATGTCCAGAGGCCCTCCTCTCAGCACACTCGCCTGTACGGAGCAGCAAGCCAGGAGAACATTCCTGCTGTCTCCCCACCCCCAGCCGTCCTTCCTACTTCCGGAACAGTCCCAGGCAGATTCAGCTAGGCCTCCCCAAGGGACGTCACCCTCTTGCATGGCAGAGGCCTGGCCACTCTCTGTCAAAGGGAGAAGCAGAAGAGGGTGTTTCTCTGGGGATTTCTCACCTCTCCCTCTGGCATCCCCCTTTTTCCTTGTGGTGCTGCCTTAACCAGGGAGTAGAGGTGGTATTAAAAGTCATGTGGAAAGGCGGAAGGTGCTCTCGTCACATTCCCAGGACAGTGCCTAGCGGTCAGTGCCTTTGTGCGATGGCCCTGGGCCTCAGCTCCTTGCTCTCTGGGTGCCCGTGTGAGCCTGCACCACCTGGATTTAAGAGGGCACTATTCTTTAAGAGGGGTATTTATATCCGCATGCTGGCATGGGACTCAGTAAATGCGTGATGAATGAGTGTATTTCGATATGTTTAGATGATAATTCTAAAATAAAATAGTAGAAAACATATACTGAATACTTGCAGTGAATGTTTGAGCCTCTGTGCTAAGTGCTTTCTAAAGATTATTTCACATTTATCGTTATTATCATGACAAAGCTATGAGGTTAGGTACTATTATTATTCCCAATTCTATAGATGAGAAAATGGTTGCTCAGAGAGATGAAGACACTTCTCTAAAGTCTCAGCTCTGGTTAATGGCAGAGCCTGGATCGTTTGATCTCAAATCCTGTGTTCTGAACCACCATGGTGAGTGGCTGAGGTGAATGTGTGAATAATGACCAAGGGCAGCCTGGTTCAGGTGAGCAGAGATATGGGTAATGATGGGGCTTGAAACCAATTGTGCAAGGAAGGAATGGAGCAATTAGGAGTGATCTGCCTAGAGTAGGGGGCCTCATGTCCTCCTGATGGGTCAACACAAGGTATGAGTCTTGGTGGGACACCCAGAGTGGTCAGGAGTGCATGTTCATTGTCAGGTCCAAGTGGGGATGAGAAGCTGGGATGGGAAGACAAAGCCAGGGGGGTCTGGTGGTGTGTGGTGGATGCAGGGTGTGAGAGAACAGTGGACAGAGTACCTAAGAGGGGCAAGGCCCAGACTTGTCTTTGTTGCCCCCTGGACTCATGGGCATACGTTGGGGGGGGGTGGTCAGTGCAGATAAAGGCCCAAGTCTGGGACAGGCAAGAAGACTACAGAGAAGAAGACTAGATAGCGCTCAAAGACTCCAAGAGCTAACTCCAAGAAGGAGTTAGAACAATGGTGTGTTTCAAGTACGAGGAGGACCTGGAGGTGACAGGAACAGTGCCTGGACCTGCCTGCAGCAGTCACTGCCCTGAGCACTGCCCTATCAGGCATCAGCAGCCTTTCCGGGACAGAGTGAGAGTCTTGTCAGTGGCTCATGCGTTCAAGCCAAGACGAGGAGGGCCGGCAAGAGGAGAACATCTGCTTCTGGGGGTATCTAGGCCCGGGATAGAGATGACCTTGGAGGTTATCTTCTTCTGGGGTATATGATTTCGTGGTTTGTACTTTTCCATGATTCTCCTAGAATAAATGTCTCATTCTGAGAGGAAGACAAACGCCAGGAATTTCCAGTCCCTTTATGAAAGTAGGGAGGGAGTCGTTGCTGGCCTCCTCAATAATGCCACTCCACAGCTTTCCTTCCACTGTGGTCATGAGACCCCTCTTCTGGGCTCAGGAGATCAATGCCTCTGATAGCTGGGGACATGGTGTAGTTACCTTGTTCCTGGGAGCTCTGCCAGTTGCCACTCTGAGGAATTACTTGTGCGGTGTGGGTCTGACTCCCCAGGCAGGTGGAATTAGCAAAGATGAATTTCAGAAGAGAGAGAGTCACATGCTTTTAATTAAGGGAGCAGCAACAACTGATCAGGGTCACTGTCAACGTCCACACACAGCCTGACCTTGAGCTGAGGAAAGTGCTCTAAGTTCCAGGCATTTTTGGCAGAAGCCTTGTTTATTCTTTCCTTGTCTCTCTGCAGAAAATGCCTCTGGGCACCTCCCCACTCTGCTTCCCCAAAGGCTTGGTGGCCTTGCTTGCTTCACGTACACAGGTAGTTATTTCTCTAATAAGATGAAGACAGGCTGATTATTTTTTCAGTCTACATTGTGGGACCAGGATAATGGGAAGAGTAAAGCAAAGAAGGAGAAATGATGAGTAAGCTTAAGAGAGATGCAGAGCCTTGTACTGTGTGTTCTGAGGTTGCTTCTAATAGGATAATGGGCGAAACAATCTACGGGGGGACACAGAAAAGTAAATACAGTGACACCCCCTAAACTCTACCCCATCTGGAGAATCCTTTGTTACAACAAATGCAGATATATACTCGTCATTAAAAAATAAATTAATTAAACCTTTATGGCTTCAAGGAATTCCTTGGAAGACTGGTCTATACTTGCTGCCTCCAATTTCTCTCGTCTCATTCACTTTTTAGAAACACAATTTATTAACCGGGCACCTGGGTGGCTCAGTCGGTTAAGCGTCTGCCTTCGGCTCAGGTCGTGATCCCAGGGTCCTGGGATTGAGTCCTGCTTCGGGCTCCCTGCTCAGCGGGAAACCTGCTTCTCCCTCTCCCTCTGCTCCTCTTCCTGCTTGTGCTCTCTCCCTCTCTCTCTGTCAAATGAATAAATAAAATCTATAAAAAAAAAGAAACGCAATTTATTAAGATATAATTTATATACCATAAGGTTAACACACTTCAAGTGTACAAGTCAATGGATTTTAGTGTATTTACAGAATTGTGTGACCTGTAATCCAATTTTATTTTATTTTATTTTATTTTTAAAGATTTTTTTATTTATTTTTTGACAGAGAGAGACACAGCGAGAGAGGGAACACAAGCAGGGAGAGTGGGAGAGGGAGCAGCAGGCTTCCCGCGGAGCAGGGAGCCCGATGTGGGGCTCGATCCCAGGACGCTGGGACCATGACCTGAGCCAAAGGCAAACGCTTAACAACTGAGCCACCCAGGTGCCCCTGTAATCCAATTTTAGAAGCTTTCTAATACCCCAAAAAGAAACTATGTGCCCATTAGTAGTCATTCCTCACTTGTGCACCGCCCCTCCCCCCAGTGCTAGGCAAACATTAATCTTCTGGCCATTTCATATAAATGGGATCACATGATACATGGCCTTTGTGTCTGGCTTCTTTCACTTAGCACAATACTTTCAAAGTTTATCCATGTTGTAGAATCAATCCGTACTTCATTCTTTTTAAGTTTATTTATTTTATTATTTTTAATTTTTTTTTAGTAAGCTCTATGCCCAGCATGAGGCTTGAGCCCACAATCCTGAGATCAAGAGTCACATGCTCTACCAACTGAGCCAGCCAGGTGCCCCTGTACTTCATTCCTTTTCATGCCCAAATAATATTCCACTGTGTGGTTGTACCACGTTTCGTCTATCCACACATCAGTTGAACATTTGAGCTGTCCCCATTTTTGACTGTTATGAGTTATGTTGCCATGAACATTCAAGTACATGTTTTTGTGTGGACATATGTTTTCATGTCTCTTGGGTAGCTACCAAGGAGTGGAACTGCTGGGTTGGGTCGTAAGGTGACTCTATGTTTAGCATTTTAGTGTATGTGCTGCTGAAGCATTCTGTGTCTACCATTTTGAGGAGCTGTCAGATTGTTTTCCGAAGTGCACCATTTTACATTCCCACCAGCGACGTGTGAGAGTTCTGATTTCTCCACATCCTTCCAACACTCTTCTTGTCTATCCTTTTGATTATAGCCATCCAAGTGGGTGCGATGTGGTAGCTCGTTTTGCTTTTGATTTTCATCTCCCTAGTGACTAATGATATTGAGCATCTTTTCATGAGTTACTGGTCATTTGTGTATCTTCTTTGGAGAACTCTTTGTTCAAATCCTTTATCCATATTTAAATTGGATTATTTGTCTTTTTATTATTGAGTATACATCTGCATACAAATCCCTTATCAGATATATGTTTTACAAATATTATTGCCTTGTCTGTGGGTTGTCATTTCATTTTCTTTATGATATTCTTTGAAGGAGAAAGGTTTTTAATGTTGATGAAGTCCAGTTTATCAATCTTCTCTTACCTCACTGTGCTTTTGGTAGCATATCTGAGAAACTATTGTCTAACCCAAGGACATAAAGATTTATAGCTGAGTTTTCTTCTAATAGATTTATAGTTCCAGTTCTTACATTTAGGTCTATGATCCACTTTAATTTTTATGGTGTAAGGTAGGGATCCACGGTCACTCTTTTCATGTGGATATCCAGGACCATTTGTTGAAAAGACTATTCTCACAAGACTCTGAATATCTAAAACTATTCTAAAATAAAAGGCCTATTTTTAAAAATAATCCATTATTTCCCGCATTGAATTGTCTTGGCCCCTTTGTCAAAAATCAACTGACTATAAATATTTGTTTATTTCTGGACTTTTAGTTCTATTCCATGGATCTAGATGTCTGTTCTTATGCCAGCACCACACTGTTGTGATTACTACAGCTTTAACCTCATGCTTTTTCAAGATTGTTTTGGCCATTCTGGATGATTTGCATTCTTTTTTTTTTTTTTAAGATTTTATTTATTTGAGGGGTGCCTGGTTGGCTCTGTTGGTTGGGCGTCTGCCTTCGGCTCAGGTCATGATCTCAGGGTCCTGGGATTGAGCCCTGCATCGGACTCCCTGCTCAGCGGCAGTCTGCTTCTCCCCCTCCTTCTGCCCCTTCCCCCATCTCCCTCTGCCCCTTCTCCACTGCCCCCTTCCCCCCACTCATGCTCTCTCTCTCTCTCTCCCTCAAATAAATAAATAAACTCTTTAAAAAAAATAAAGATTTTATTTATTTGAGGGAGAGAGAGAGAGAGAGAGCACGAGCCAGGGGGCAGAGGGAGAGGGAGAAGCAGGTTCCCCACCGAGCAGGGAGTCCGACTTGGGGTTTGATCCCAGGACCCTGGGATCATGACCTGAGCCACCTAGGCACCCCTGGATCCCTTGCATTTCTATTTGATTTCTAGGGTTATCTTCTCAATTATGCAAAAAATTCCAGCTTGGATTTTGACAGAGATTGTATTCTACCTCTAGACCAGTTTGGGGAGTATCCCCATTTTAACAATATTAAATCTTCTGATCCGTGAACCTTTCCATATATTCCATATATATGGAAGCCTTTCCATATATTTACATCTTTAATTTCTTTCAACAATGTTTTATCACTTTTGGTATATAAGTCTTACATTCCTTTTGTTAAATCTTATCCTAAATATTTTATTCTTAATTGATATTACTTATATTGGAAATAATCTTTACTCATGGACTTGTTAAGAGCTTGTACTTTGTAGGCTGAAAGACCTAAGTCTCAGTCCTGGCTCCGCTATTTATTAGCTGTATGGCTTAAAGTTTACTTAGCCTGTATCAGCCTCCTTTTTTTTTTTTTTTAATTTGAAAAAAGTTAATACCACTGGCTGGGTTTGTGATGCAGATTAAATAAGATAATGCTTATGCAACCCTGTTGAGACTATGACCTGTATGGGCCTGTCTCAGGGTGATGTTACAATCTAAGAAACCCAGTCCAGTCACCAAAAAGTAATTTCAAATTAACTCATATTCAATACTTGCATTTCTCAAGCACCATACAGAGCTCCTGGCAATCCTTTTTTTATTTTATTTTACTTATTTATTTATTTATTTTTGATGCAGTGTTCCATGATTCATTGTTTGCATATAACACCCAGTGCTCCATTCAATACGTGCCCTCTTTAATACCCATCACCAGGCTAACCCATCCCCCCACCCCCCTCCCCTCTAGAACCCTCAGTTTGTTTCTCAGAGTCCATAGTCTCTCATGGTTCATCTCCCCCTCCGATTTCCCCCCCTTCATTTTTCCCTTCCTACTTTCTTTTTTTTTTTTTTAACATATAATGTATTATTTGTTTCAGAGGTACAGGTCTGTGATTCATCAGTCTTGCCCAATTCAGAGCGCTCACCATAGCACATACCCTCCCCCATGTCTATCACCCAGCCACCCCACCCCTCCCACCCTCCACCACTCCAGCAACCCTCAGTTTGTTTCCTGAGATTAAGAATTCCTCATATCAGTGAGATCATATGATACATGTCTTTCTCTGATTGACTTATTTCGCTTAGCATAATACCCTCCAGTTCCATCCATGTCATTGCAAATGGCAAGATTTCTTTTTTTATGGCTGTGTAATATTCCATTGTGTGTGTGTGTGTGTGTGTGTGTGTGTGTGTGTGTGTGTGTGTGTGTGTGTGTATATACCACATCTTCTTTATCCATTCATCTGTTGATGGACATCTTGGCTCTTTCCATAGTTTGGCTATTGTGGACATTGCTGCTATAAACATTGGGGTGCACATACCCCTTCGGATCCCTACATTTGTATCTTTGGGGTAAATACCCAGTAGTGCAATTGCTGGATCGTATGGTAGCTCTATTTTCAACTGTTTGAGGAACCTCCATACTGTTTTCCAGAGTGGTTGCACCAGCTTGCATTCCCACCAACAGTGTAGGAGGGTTCCCCTTTCTCCACATCCCCGCCAACATCTGTCGTTTCCTGACTTGTTAATTTTAGCCATTCTGACTGGTGTGAGGTGGTATCTCATTGAGGTTTTGATTTGGATTTCCCTCATGCCGAGCGATGTTGAGCACTTTTTCATGCGTCTGTTGGCCTTTTGGATGTCTTCTTTGGAAAAATGTCTGTTCATGTCTTCCTGGCAATCCTTCTTAACATCCTTTTTCCTGACCTATCCAAACCCCTTATCCCCAATAGATTTCTCCTCCCCTTCTTTCTCCCAAGCTCCCTAGAAAGCGTTTTCTCCCATCCTAACCAATCTGATTCTTCTACTTCTGTCCCGTTCTTCTGATAGGTGAGGGGAAGAAACCGGACAGGCAAAGCCAGAATTCTTTTTAGTGTACAGGAAGAAAAGAAAACCAGGGAGTTCTCAAACTTCATTTATACCACCACTCACATAAAATGCTTAGTACAATGTCTGATATATAATAAGGGCTCAATAAACACTAGGATTTTATTTTTAATTGTTTTTAAGGATTTTATTTATTTATTTGAGAGAGAGAGTGACCGAGCGAGAGAGAACACGAGTTGGGGGGAAGAGCAGAGGGAGAGGGAGAAGCAGACTCCTCACTGAACAGGAGCCTGACACGGGGCTCAATCCTAGGACCCCAGGATCAGGACCTGAGCCAAAGGCAGACGCTTAACCAACTGAGCCACCCAGGCGCCCCTGGGTTGTTTTGTTGTTGTTGTTATGGTGGTGGCTACATTATGCCCATGTATACTTTATGTTAATGGAGTGAGGTTTAGATCATGACCTCTGAGAATCCAGCTGGGAGGCTACTGCTCAGTGGTCCATCCTCACTCACTGAGATGAATTTGGGATTACTGCTTTTCTTTCTTCTTCCTGAATCGTTCCTCAAAGAATCAGCCCCGAGAAAACTGTAAAAAATTTATCGTTGAGGCTCCCTGCATAATGTTTGGAGGGCATATCTCCTGTTTCCTCAGCCCAGTTCAGGACTCTATCCTCCCATACAAACCTCTAGAACAGTGTTTTTAAAACTACAGGTCAGTACCCACTATTATTGGGTCAGAAGTAGCATTAGTTTCAAGAGACAAAATAAAACAGAACAGAAAAATTCAAGCACAAGACTTTTGTTTCAGTTTTATGTGTGTGAGCTGGGTCTCTCGGTGAAACATACTGTGGTTCAGAGTTAAAAAAAAAAAGTTTAAAAAATAGGTGGGAGTAGATCTTTCACTTTCATTAAGGTGTTTAAGCAACTCATAAGAGCATAAAGTAACACCCCTCCAAGTGGTCTCCCCATTTTGATGGGGATCAAAACCTTAAGATGAAGTTCCACCTATAATGAAGGATTTGGGGGCATTGAGGCCTTTTTCTGTAATTGATAACACTAGGTGGAGGATTATTTCTGTTACCTCCATGGAGCTACCTCTGCGCCATTCCCCTGTGCACTGCCCCCCATGCTACCTCTTAGTCATCACCTCCTCTCGCTCTTCTAATCCCTGCAAATCCACACCCTGGACTTGTACAGGGTTTTCTCTTTTTCAAAACTCTTTCGCACATGCCATCTCCTTTGATTCTCACAGCTATCCCATGAAGTTGACAGGTCCGATCCAAACCCTTGCTTGACCATTTAAATCCACGTGTGACCTTAACCTCTCAGCTTATCTCCTCAGCTGCTATATGTAACCAGAAAGGTTAAGAGACTTGGCCGACATCACACAGCCTGGAAGTGGCAGGACCAGGAAGAGAAGTAAATCTTTCCCCTCCTAGCTTGGGTGTCCCATGGGCTCTCCTCGTGGAGATACATAACTTCTTTTTAGTAATATTATTCACCTGACTGCCTTATGAAGAATGTTTGAAAAGCAAAGAACGCTCTGCTCTCTTCCACCACATCTAAATACACTGATTTTTATGGCACAAAGCACAAGACAAAGGGCTATCACTCCCAACATCAAAGACTATTAAGGCCAGGCCCTCTGAATCAGAGACAACAAAGTCCACAAGGAGAGGAAAACAAAGTTCCCCAAGTGCTCTGTTTTGTCCGTAGTGTCAGAAAGTGTCCCCTCTAGTGGCTCTGGAGGAAAACAGCTTCTGGAAAACATTAGTAGATTCAAAGTTGATGAAATCAGACAATGTTAGAGCTTCAACGGAGCTTAGGGAACATTTGGTTCAAGGTGTGTCCCATCGCTAATGAGAAATTGAGAGCTAGGGCAGTGGTTCTCAACCAGGGGTGATTCTGCCCCCAGGCAACCTTTGACAACTGTGGACATTTCTGGCTATCATTTGACTGGGGGTGGGGGATGCTACTGTCATCAGTAGGTAAAAACCATGGATGCAGCTAAACATCCTACAATACACAGGACAACCCCTCACAACTGAGGACAAGGCCTCAAATGGGCAGACCAGCTGGAGGGCTGTTACTGTTATGCCCTTATGAATTATTTATGTTTTTTAAAGATTTTATTTATTTATTCATGAGAGACAGAGGGAGAGAGAGAGAGAAGCAGAGGGAGAAGCAGGCTCCCAAGGAGCTGGGAGCCTGATGCGGGACTCGATCCCAGGACCCTGGGATCATGACCTGAGCCGAAGGCAGATGCTTAATCATCTGAGCCACCCAGGCGCCCCGCTCTCATGAATTATTTAAACACCTTAATTATCCGGCCCCAAATGTCAATAGTGCTAAGGTGGATTGGAGAAATGGTGTGTGATCTACCCAAGAACTTGCAGCTTTCCTCCTCCCCACCAGCTTTATTGAGATGTAACTGACATACAACCAAGGACTGGCAGCTTATTCACAGCTTTTGATGGCTCGGGCTATGTGATCTCTTTCTTTTCATTTCTTTTGGAATGCTTTTATTAGAATTGTGAAAAAGTCAAAAGTAATACATACTCATAATTAAAAGCAATATAATAAAAGACTTAAAAGACTTTCCATCACTCCTTTCCATAATCAATGTTAACAGCCTTGGTAGTTTATTAGGTGGGACTATATTAAAATCCAAATTTGGATCATTTTTGACTTATCATTTCCTATGGTTAGTTATACTTAAGATGTTCATCCACTTCTCCACGCGCACACTAAGACAAGCAACAATCAACAGAGGTTTCTTTTGACTTTGCTTATTATACAAAAATTGGACTAACACATATTACTTTATAACTTGCTTTTTTATTTAATAAATTGTGAATATCTCTTCAGATCCAATAAAGAATCTCCTATATGTTTATAAAAGATTGGAACGATCAGTACTGTGGGCTCCAAGGAGCTAATACGGCCTTTGAAGGACATTAAATGACACACAGTCATGTAGTATGTGTCTTTAATATCTATCTGACACTTGGTATTTCACTCTTTTGTAGAGGGCTGGGCTCAAGATTAGAATCTTTGGTAGGCCATGCTATCCAACTAGGAATGAATAACATCCTTTTGTTGTCCTTGTATTTATTCTTACAGATACTCTCTAGGCATAGCAAGTAATACCGGTTTTCTGTTGACTGTGGTGCTACGAAACTTCATTTTATAACAAATATACATGTACTAATTGATTTTATGTGTCAACTTGACTAGATCATGGGGTACCTGGATATTTGGCTAAACATTATTTCTGGGTGTATCTGCGAGAATGTTTCTGGATGAGACTAGCATTTGAGTCTGTAGACTGAGTAAAGCAGATGGCCTTCCCCAGTGTGGGTGAGCCTCATACAGTCTGTTGAGGGCTTAGATAGAACAAAATGGTGGAAGCAGGGGGCATTTGGCCTCACTCTGCCTGACTGATGAGCTGGGTCACTAAGCATTCTCCTGCCCTGAGACTGAGACTCACACCATGGTCTCTCCTGGTTCTCAGGACTACACCCCAGGCTCTCCTGGGTCTACAGCTTGCAGATGACAGAGGAAGTGACTGCACAGCCTCCACAGTCATGTAAGCCAATTCCTCATAATAAATGTTCTCTCTGTATATATCCTATTAATTTATATATATATATGTATCCTATTAATGTATATACAATGTAAATATGTACCCTAGTAATTCTGTTTTCTTGTAGAACCCTGGAGCCAACTCAAATAAAAATGTTTAATGGTATAAGATTGGTAGAAGTTTGGGTAAGAGTGATCTAACTCCTTCTTGGTATGGCCAATCATATGTTGTTCAATCATTCCCTTTCATTCCCTTCTGATGGACAAAGGTTTTCCCAGATGTGTGTTTGTTTTGTCATTAGAGCATGTTCTAATAAATACCTTTATTCTTATCCTTTCATACTTTTATTTCTATGAAATAAATTGTTCAAGGTGAAATTAGCATTTCAATTTTTATTTTAAATTTTTAAAAATATTTTCAAATTTTCAAAAAAACTGAAGCAAGTCATATTCCAGCCATTGATATCTGAGACTAAACATTCTCCCACATCTTTGTCATCATTGGATATTTTCATTTTTTTTAATTTTTTACATTTTACTAATCTGATGGGTAAAAATTATTTCACTTTTGCCTTTTTTTTTTTGAAGAGCAGTATATTATATGTCATATCATTTATTTTTTGCTCAGTTTTTATTTAAATTCCAGTAAGTTAACATACAGTGTAATATTGGTTTCAGGTATACAATTTAGTGATTCAACACATATACAACACCCAGTGCTCATCACATCACTTTTGCTCTAATTTGCATTTCCCTGACTTTAAGAATAGTGGTTGAGCATAAATGAATGAATTGTATGGTGTGTGAATTATATCCCAATAAAACTGTTATTAAGAATTTAATTATAACTAGTAACGTATTTTAAATAATCAGCAAAATGATTTTAAAAATGCACAGTAAACCCATGCCCTGAACATCTTCATAACCTTTATTTCTACCCATCTTGCAAAGGCTAAGGCAACCTCCCTGAATGTCTCCACAAAGGAATTTGTAGGGATTACTGCTGAAGTTAATCCTAGACTGTGGCTCCTTCAGGTGAAAATAAAACTCATTTATTCTAGAAAGAAGAAACCAAGTTTTCTGCTTCAGAGGGAGGAAAGACCTCAGAAATAAATCAACCAATCACATTAAGTAGAAAAAGGACATGAGAAAGGTGAATAAATTAGAAACCACACTATGGCCTTGGCCAAGCCATGTTAACTTCTCTGAGCCCAGCTGCTGCCTCTGTTAATGGGAATGATAACACTGCACACAGATTTCACAGCAGGTTACCATAGGGCTGTTGCAAAGGTCAGAGGATTGTCTGCCAATAACGGTGACTTACTGCCCCAGTTTGCCAAGTTTCCCAGTTTTGAAACCAACGTAGTCCCCAGAAAACCTAGATGAGTTGGGTATCTCACTACCAATTGAATATTAACGTCGAAAGTAGATTTTGGAGCACGGAAAGAAATACACATGTTAACGGGTGTCTGAGTCAATATTCAGTTCATTTAAGTTTAAGTTAGAAAAATGTAAGCTTAAAGTCACCTATAAACACAGTTTTTCTATTCATAAATATATATGTTCAAATGTATAAAAATAAGAATTATTTTCTCTCATCCTTGAACTAATGTTCCATTAACTTATACATTTAAAAGATTATATTCCTCTAACAAATAACTATCTATATAAATAGAACTAAGTAAATACCCTTAAACCTTTAAAACAACATTTACAGGGCGCCTGGGTGGCTCAGATGGTTGGGCGTCTGCCTTCGGCTCAGGTCATGATCCCAGCGTCCTGGGATCGAGTCCCGCATCGGGCTCCCTGCTCCTTAGGAGCCTGCTTCTCCCTCTGCCTCTCTCTCTCTCTCTCTCTGTCTCTCATGAATAAATAAATAAAATCTTAAAAAAAAATTTACAAAATTTAATGTCAAATCCTCTCAGGCATCTCAGTTACCTCATAAAACAGTTATAAATTTAACAAACAAAATCTTGCTAAATCCAAAAAATCAACAAAATAAAAGGCAAAGGGCAAATATCCAAAATAGATAAAGTGTTTATACAACTCAACACCCCAAAAACAAATAATTCAATTTAAAAATGGGTAGAAGACCTGAACAGACATTTCTCTAAAGAAGACCTACAGATGGCCAACAGACACATGAAACTTAACCACCAGGGAAATGCACCAAAACTCCAATGAGATACCACCTCACACCTGTCAGAATGGCTAACATCAACAACACAAAAAACAAGTGTTGACAAGGACATGGAGGAAAAGGAACCTCGAGCACTGTTGGTGGGAATGCAAACTGGTGCATTCAGTATGGAGTTTCCTCCAAAAGTTAAAGATAGAGCTACCCTATGAACCAGCAATTGCACTACTGGGTATTTACTGAAAGTATACAAAAACACTAATTCAATGGGATATATGTTTATAGCAGCATTATTTACAATAGCCAAGATATGGAAGCATTCCAAGGGTCCATCAACTGATGACTAGATAAAGATGATGTGGTAGATATATACAATGGAATATTATTCAGCATAAAAAAGAATGAAATCTTGCCATTTGCAACAACATGGATGGAGCTAGAGAGGATAATGCCAAGCGAAATAAGTCTGCCAGAGAAAGACAAACACCATATGATTTCACTCAAATGTGGAATTTAAGACACAAAATAAATAAGCAAAGGGGAAAAGAGAGGGAGAGAGAGACACAAACCAAAAACCACTCTTATAGAGAACAAACTGATGGTTATCAGAAGATAGGGAGGTAGGGGGATGGGTGCAATAGGTGATGGGGATTAGGGAGCGCACTTGTGGTGGTGCGCACAGGGTGATGTATGGAGTTGTTGAATCACTATATTGTACACCTGAAACTAATATTACTTTCACTGGAATTAAAATAAAAACTTTAATGTTTTTTTAAAAAATAACAATACACACACACAAAGATACTATGTCCCTATTACTTAGGCCATTTATGGTTCAGTGTTTTCTTACTTGCAGCCAAAATTTTGCTTATTGAGCACTCATATGACCCCATAACAGCTACTTACAATTATGGTCTCCTAATAGCTCTCCCAGCCTCCTTCCACTATCCTGTATCCAGAACATTCTTCCTAAAGAGCCACTTTGATTAGAGAATTCTGTCACTCAAGCCATTAATGGTAACATTGCACCAAACTAAAGGAGCTAGTCACAAAAAGACCACATATTCCATGATCCATTTATATGAAATGTCCAGAACAGGGAAATCTATAAGGACAAGAAAATAGATTAGTGGCTTTAGGCTTGGGACAAAGATGGGTGAGGGGGTGACAGATAAAGGTTTCTTTTTGAAGAGCCCAGATGTCCATTGACAGATGAATAGATAAAGAAGATGTGGTATATATATACATGGAATATTACCCAGCCATCAAAAAGAAAGAAAGAAAGAAAGAAAGAAAGAAAGAAAGAAAGAAAGAAAGAAAGAAAGAAAGAAAGAAAGAAAGAAAGAAAGAAGGAAATCTTACCATTTACAACGACATGGATGGAACTAGAGCGGATTATACTAAGCGAAATAAGTCAGTCAGAGAAAGACAAATACCATATGATTTCACTCATATGTGGAATTTAAGAAACAAAACAGATGAACATAGGGGAAGGGAAGGAAAAAATAAAATAAGACAAAAGCAGAGGGGGAGACAAACCATAAGAGACTCTTAACTATAGGAAGCAAACAGGATTGTTACAGGGGTGGTGGGGCGGTATGGGGTAACTGGGTGATGGGCATTAAGGAGGGCATGTGATGTAATGAGCCCTGGGTGTTATATGCAACTGATGAATCACTAAACTCTACCTCTGAAACTAATAATACACTCTATGTTAATTAACTGAATTTAAATAAAATTTAAAAAAAGGTTTCTTTTTGAGGTGATGATCATGTTCTAAAATTGACTGTAGTGATGTTGCACCTATCTGTGAAATTACTAAAAACCACTGAATTGTGCACTTTAAATAGGTGAATTGTGTGGTATACGAATTATACCTCAATAAAGTTGCTAAAAGAATACAGCCTTCAGGGGCGCCTGGGTGGTTCAGTTGGTTAAGCTCCCACCTCTTGGTTTTGGCTCAGATCATGATCTCATGGGTTCCCAGCCCAGTAGTGAGTCTGCTTGAAAGATTCTCTCCCTGTGCCCCTCCCCCAGGCATTTGTGCACAAGTCCCCCTGCCCCTTCCCAAATAAATAAATAAATCTTTAAAAAAATACAGCCTTCAGTGGTGATTCCATTACCTAGAAAATAAAGCACAGAGTACCTGGGTGGCTCAGTCAGTTAAAATCTGACTTTGGCCCAGGTCATGAACTCAGGGTCCTGGGATCAAGCCCTACATGGGCTCCCTGCTTGGTGGGGATTCTGCTTGTCTCTCTCCCTCTGCCCTCTGCCCCCTCCCCCTGTCATGCTCTCTCTCTCAAATAAATAAATAAAATCTAAAAAAGAAGAAGAAAAGAAAGCCCATTTATTACCCTGGCATTCAAGGCTTTCTATCCTCCAGCCTCAAACTACCATCTAATTTAATCCCTGGCTACTTCTCTATATAGGAGCCAATCAGACAGCTCATGAGTGGTTCCAGAAACACAACCTTTGCTTCCCTGTTTCTCTACCCTTGCTCCTGTGTTCCCTTGGCCTAGAATGACTTCTACCATCTTGGTCTCTCAAAATTTAACCTGCCTTCAAGGCCCAATTCAAATGTTCTCCCCAGTCTTCCCAAGCAGAAACATCCCTTGCTCCTCTGAATTCATAGAATTCAATGTGTCTCCTGTGGTATTTGCCTTGTCCTCTTTTACAGACTTGTGTTCACACCACCTCATTGGCTATATTAGCTGCAGTTTCCAAATCAAAAGTTGGATGGTAACTATGCGTCAGTAAGCAAGAATTTTGCAAATATGGATCACTTTAGAAATTACAGATTATATGGTTGCCATAACAGTTTTCCCACTAGAATGGATGGTCTTTTCCTCCTTCACAGAGTTTTTATCACTGTCTCTCAGATGGATGAGAGAACTTAGCCTCCCTCTCCCTCCTGGAGGCGCAGAAAATGCAGTTAGGTGGTTTTAATGAATGGTCTTATCCCTGCATTATATGCAAAATAAGTAAAAGCTAGACTGATGATATATAAACAGTTTTAAAGGCTATAAAAGTACCAGAAGAAAATGCAAGAGAATATTTTTATAATCTTGTGATAGAGCAGACTCTCCTCAATAAATCACAAAATCCAAAACACCATCGAGAAAATCAATAATGAAATTCCCTACATAAAAACCCAAGCCTTTTGTATGGCAAATGATACCATAAACAAAGTTAAAATACAAATAACAGACTTTGAGAAAATATTTTTAAGAGATGTAATAATTAACGGATGAATATCAGCACTAATCGAACAAACAATTTATTAGAAAAAGGCCAAAGCATATGAACAGGTAACATGTAGAGAAAAGGTTGAAATGACAGCACATGAAAGATGTCCAACATCACTAGCATCAGGGAAATGGAGAATAATACACAACGAGGGTCATTTGCCTCTCAGATGGGCAAACATGGAAAAGATTGAGACAATTCATAATTGTCAATTGAAAAGATCAAACATGAATAGCAGTGTTACACACATACCATAATGTACGTGATTTTGAAAGAGCAATTTGGTAGGCTCTAATTATTTTCTGCAACAAACAGGTACTACATTCATAATTCTCAAGTGAACTTGTAAAAATCCATTCTTGATGAGTAATGAGGGAAATCTCAAATTCTTGCTTTCCCAGTTTCCCCATTCTAGGAGGCTTATACAGAACACACTTAAGATAATTTTTGGGTTGACTTCAATACTAAATAAGGAAGCCTGGCAGTGCTGATCATCTTTAAAAACCCTACTCTAACTCTTTAAGTGAGAATTTATTTTTAAAATTCTCCATATTTGCCTGGACTGATATTAGCCGTGTTACCTGGCTACTTCTTAACATGGTGCATGACCGACTGGCTGACTCTGGGTGGAGGGGTGGGGGTCTACTTTGTCCTGATTTCCCCTCCCTGGCTTCCCTTGATCAACACTCAGTTGTATACATGCTTTTTGCTTTCTTGCTGTTTGGTTAAGCTTTAATAAAAGGTTGGGTCTTGGTATAAAGTTTTATTAGTCTTTATAGTCATCCAAATACCCAGACTTCTCCAGAGCCTGGCATATTCCCTCATCTCACTGTCCTTCCTAAACAGGGCCATAACAGTCCTATGATGCCTTTGTATGATTTAGGAAAATGTGTCCCCTCATGTGCAGCTCCATGCCAGGCTGCATGGCTCTATGAGGGGAGTGCACACAGGTGTCCTTCGGGCCCGCCAGTCTCCTGGGCCACTGTACTAGCCATCCTGCTCCTCACACCAGTCCTCGTCCAACTGCTGCACAGGAAATCTTTACAAACTGACATTTCCTCATTTCAAATGGTCAGAGTACATAGAGGCACCTGCTACAGTTAATGCTGCAGACACATGGCTCAGGTTTCTTTCCCTGGCTTCTCCTCCTAAGCTGCCCTTTGGGATTTCATCAGGTGTCCAAATCTCCTTTGTTAATGCGTTTAGCCACCCACCCCCGCCCCCCACCACACACCCTACAGGCTCTGTGTTCACCCAGGAAACAGAGTGACGGAGAAGTTAATTGCTGTCTTATCCTTTTTACTGCTGTGCCCTTATCAGCAAAAAAGAATGATAAGGTGATTTTCTTCTTGGCCTTGAGTTTTAAGTTCTGAGCTTCCCTTCCTCAGAGGAAAAGAAACAGCCCTTTGTGTTTCACAGTCTAAAATGGAGATGTTTCTAGACCCCAAGATAAAGCCTTTTCACTCAGATCTTTGTTTGGAAGCCAGACTTAAGAATTATTCAGGATCAAAGGAGGGAAGTGTGGCCCAGCTCCACTCAGGGTGGCTCCCCAGGAAGGGGAAGTGTGCGCAGGCATGTGTGGGTGTGCCTGTGTAGGGGTGATGAGTACAGGTTTCCAGGGTGGCAGGGGTCTGTGTCCCACCACCCCTGCAGGAACTCAGATGGGAGGCTACTTGAAAGCCTATGGAGGTTGGACACTACCCACTCCTGCTTTGAGAGCCTGGGTGGGGGCCTCCATGGATAACTTGTAGCCATTGGAGAAAGACACAGCACCAAGAAGCCTTTCCATGGTCTTCCAGGCATCCTCCCAGACTAGCACACGGGGTAGCAGAAGGAACAGTGGAAACCAAGGCATCCACCATGGTCTACAATCAGGATACCCCCACTTCCCTGGGCCTATGAAAGCCTGGGGGACAGAAACAGAGACCCAGTAATTATGATATTGGACTCTTCCCCAACTGTAGAGAGCGAGGAACTTGAAGCCAAGATTAATTTGATTTTAGAAAAATACAGAAATGTGGCATTCCTTGCAGCTGAGTATTATGCAGCAATTCTTACTATTGCCAACATTTTCTTCTATACTGTAATCTATGGAATTCCCCCTTGGTAAGAGAAGGGCTCCTGCATTTTGAGCAGAGTTTCCTTAACTCTTTCCTTTCACCATAATCTTTACCTATTAGAACTTCTCTCTTGTCTAAACAAAATGTATAGTTTAACTCATAACATGCATTTATCAATTTAGTGGAAACATGAGTTCTAAGGATCTTTGCAAGTGCTATACTCCTCACTTAAAAAAAAGATAGAAACAGGATCTTCAAGGAGAATCATGAAAATGAGGCCTGGAATTGGGGCCCACCAGCCTAGACCTGGATCTTGATTACTCTAAAATTCTGGTGCCCAAGAGGAATCCATGGAACAACTGGGTGAACAGCAAGGAGACAAATGGATTTAGTTCCTCTGACTCAGAGTTTTAAAGTAACACCTGCTGTGCAAAAAGGCGATGTGTGTTTGGAACTCTGGAAATACAGAGAAGTAAAAGATATGGGTCCTTCCAAGAGGATGGCACCAGCTCACTGGAGAGCTAAGACTATGGGCCATGAAACATACGATGAGCTGGGTAGATAGGACATGCGGAGCCCAGAGAGACAGAAGGACTGATGAGTCAGGGAAGTCTCCCTGGAGGAGGGACACTGGGAGGAAACCTTGCCCATCCAATTCCCTGATTTTAGCTGTCTGGAAGAGGAAGGTGGAAGGGAAGCAGAAGAAGGTTCCGGAGCCTTGACAAAGGGACAGAGATAGGAATGGTCAATGCCTGGTTGAGAGGTCAGTGAAGTATGCTGGGGGTATTGGGGAATACATGGAGCTATAGCTGGGAAGTGGGACCAGCTTGTGGATGGTTTTCAGTGCTGGGGAGAAGAGTTCAGACATGAGGCAGCTGGGTTTCCAGCCCAGAAATTACACGATGAGAAGAGGGCTTACAGAGGATGAGCAGGCAGCTCCCATGGGAGATACCAAGAATTAGAGACTCTTTGGGTCAGTAATGATTTCTTTGTAATAATGCTTATAGTATTAAAAAAAAAAGTTGACTTTGAGCTGTAAGCGTTGTGTGTTGTGCATAATGCTTCCGAAGGGTTTACATCTTGATACGACTTAATCTGCGCTATTAGTAAGGGAGGGAAGGGATTATTGACTTATGAAATCAACAATCAGGAGGGTCTGGGTTGAAGAAATTTGGGATCTAGCGTAAGACTAGATGCTCAAGTGTTGACTTCCTAAGATGGTTATGAGAAATTGCAGAAGTTGGCTGAGGACCCTGTTCTGCAAGAGCACACTTGCAGGAGGAATGACTGGAGTATCCCCAGAGACAAATGCTGGAGTGCAGGATAGCTGGCAGGAAACTGTCCCAGATGACGGTGAGTCGCATGACACCTGGGAGCCACCTCACTGTACTCACTGCCTGATTTTGTCATATTCATTCATTCCTTCACTTATTCACTCAAATCCTTTCATTCATTCAAGTATTTATATCTGCTACGGCACTATGGATGGTGCAGACTTCAACAATGCATGACATGATCTCTATAATCCATTGGGAGAGAAAAACATGCACATGAATGATGGCAGTTCAGAGCTGTTGTTCTCTCCCTCCCCCCACCTTTTTTCCTCTCCAACATCCTCTCCCTCTGGAAAACTAAAATATCTGTTGTATTGGTAGCTGATTGGCTCTCAATTTTCCTCCATGAGTTTCAATATTAACTTTTGCTTTTTGTTTAATAGCAAGAGTGAAGACATTCATCAAGAAGTTTCTAGAATTCTTTATATTTATTTATTTATTTATTTATTTATTTATTTATTTGACAGAGAGAGAGAGACCGCGAGTGATGGAACACAAGCAGGGGGAGTGGGAAAGGGAGAAGCAGGCTTCCCGCCAAGCAGGGAGCCCGATGTGGGGCTCGATCCCAGGACCCCGGGACCATGACCTGAGCCGAAGGCAGACGCTTAATGACTGAGCCACCCAGGTGCCCCTAGAATTCTTTAATTTCCCCTTCTTGCTAAGGGGTGTGAATTGGAGGAAGTCTCTTTGGTTTGTCTGAGCTGAGGTAATGGATACAAATGGAACAGGCTGGAGAAATGGAGTCACCCTTAGGGGAAAGGAACCAGGCTTCCTGAAAGGAGGGAGGATTAGAGTTGGGTTGAGGGGTGAGAGATTGCTTTAGAGAGAATGAGAAGGGGAGGAAGGCTGGAGGAACAGAGATAGTGAAGCCAGAGACTGGTAGGGACAGAAGAGAGAAAGGGTCTGTCTGAGCCCCCGTGTGCGCAGAAGGATATGGGAGAAAGGGACTGTTGCCCATCTGGAGGAAGTTTTGCTGTGTGTTATACAGTGAAACGCCTTGACCATGGCCTGCACTAGGCTACTTTTCAAGGCTCTTGGGTGGGGTGGAGATATTAGTAGTGCAAACTGGAGGTAAGACTGAAGGCAGCTTACTCTTATTTGGGGGTGTTCCTGCTACCTTCAATTTTGCAGTCAGGTTTCCTCAGACTTCTCTGTCTGTGCCTATTTGATAGCTGAGCTCATTGACCTGTGAGCCTACAATGGCCATAGATAGGATTTTTATGGCTGCTGCATGGCCTCACAGTCTTCTCTAATCTCCCTCACGCACGTATACTATCGGTTCCACCATTTTTTTGGCTGCTCCTTTGGTCCCATCTAGCTAGCCCTCCCTTGATGGAATGCTTCTTCCATTGTTGCCTTCTTCCACATCTCTCTCTCTCTCTTTTTTTTTTTAAATAGGTACCAGTCATTTTTTTAAAAAGATTTTATTTATTTATTTGAGAGAGAGAATGAGAGAGAGAGAGCACGAGAGGGAAGAGGGTCAGAGGGAGAAGCAGACTCCCTGCCGAGCAGGGAGCCCGATGGGGGACTCGATCCGGGGACTCCAGGATCATGACCTGAGCCGAAGGCAGCCGCTTAACCAACTGAGCCACCCAGGCACCCTCCACATCTCTCTTTAAACTTGAAACTCATACATTGACCGTCCCTCATCTATACATCTTCACTTTAAATATATTCTGAATTGTAGGATTCTATGAAATTTTTATTCTGAGAGTTCAAATTATCACCTGGTTCATTCATAGTCTATACACACCTTAAGGACAGAAATACATATATATATATTTGTATCCCCCCAAAAGAGGCACGGTGCTGGGATTATAGTTCCTCAAGATAACCACACAGCTCTCTCCCTCATTTCTTTCAGGTCTTGCATAGAATAGCAACACTCCTGCTCACTCCCTAGCTCCCTTTCCTGCTTTATTTTTCTTTATCACCTGATGTATTATATATTTATCTATTAAATTGCTGAATATCTTTCTGCTCTCCTAGAATGTAAGCTCTGTGAAAGCAGGGACCTTGCCTACATTTCCAGACCTGAAACTGTGCCTTACATAAATACTCGTTTGGTAAATGGATTCCAGATAGATATCAGGTACTCAGGCAATGTGGAGCTGAATTACAGAATCAGAAGTGCATATCTAAATATAACCTCACAAAACAAGGGTTTAACTTTGTTTGGATTGAAATTTTGAGTGACCTGAGGTTCAGAAAGTATCTTTATTTTCTCTTCCATGGGAATTAAAAAAAACCCTCAAAAAACATAAGCTTAATTCATATAAGTAATAAATCATTAGATGGAGAAGATTACACTTAATACTTTCAATTTATAATATTGAATCTAAGAGAAGCAAAAAGGAAAAAATTGATAATGTCCATTTTGATATACTAAGGAGAAGTAATATAATTTTTTTGTAAGGCAATTTTTGTTATGTGATGCTGGACTTGGGCTACATATTTAAATTGGCATTTGAAAGGAATGTATGTCATATGCCTTTTTAAAAATATTGTGAATTGTATATTAGAAGAATTCATGAAACATGTAAGCAAAGACTTTCCACTTATAAAGTATAAAGCAAGCAAGTGGTTAATTGACTCCCAAGTCAAATAATGGCAAGGCTACCTCTCCAGGAGCCCTCAGTATCCTCTCTCTGAGTCCTAAGCACAGCCTTCCCCACTTGGAGGTAACACAACCCTGACTTGTATGATCATCTTTCACCTGCTTTTAAAAATAATTTTGCAACCCATGTTTATAATTTTTAAAGCTTTGTCAAAATAATCATGCACATTTTTAAGAAAAAATGATGGTTTCCTGTCTTCCCCAGTACCACTCTGCAGAAGCAACCATTTTTCATCTTTCATGACATTTCTTCTGGTAGGTATCTTCATATTTTTGAACAATATGTTCATATTGTGATTGTGTGACGTATTCATCTTTTAAAAAAGATTTATGTGTGTGTGTGTGTGTGTGTGTGTGTGTGTGTGTGTGTATAGAGAGAGAGAGAGAGACAGCATGTGAGTGGGGGGGGGGCAGAGGAAAGGAATCTTAAGCAGACTTCCCGCTGAGCGGGGAGTCCAACACCGGGCTTGACCTCAGGACCCTGGGATCATGACCTGAGTCGAAGTCAAGAGTCAGATGCTCAACCAACTGAGCCACCCAGGCACCCCATGATGTATCCATTTTAAGAGGGTGGGAGAAGAGGAGAGAAATGAGTTTACCAACAGAACAAAAATTTGAATTAGGTTGCCTGGGTGGCTCAGTTGGTTGGGCGACTGCCTTCAGCTCAGGTCATGATCCCGGAGTCCCGGGATCGAGTCCCGCATCGGGCTTCCTGCTCGGCGAGGAGTCTGCTTCTCCCTCTAACCCTCCCCCATCTCATGTACTCTCTCGCTCTCTCAAATAAATAAATAAACAAATCTTTAAAAAAAAATTTGAATTATATCTGACTTGTCATTAGCAACACTGGAGGCTAAAAAGCATTGGAGTAATTTTTCAACATTCCAAGAAAAAAATGATGTTTAATGTAAAAATCTACTGCTAGTCAAGGTATCAATTAAATGTGAAAATTAAGACAAGGACGAAGAAAATTTATTACCCACACATCCTTTTTAAAAAAGTTACCTGAGGATGTACCTCAGTAAACTAAGGGAGTAAGTCCATAAAAGAAGGAAATGTGGGGGTCCAGACAGCAATCTAAGCCAGTGAAGAGACTGAGGGATTCTTGTGCAAGAGCTGTGGAGGTCTCAGGGATCTCAGGGACAAAGAAGGGGACATGATAGAATCCCTGATTAGATAAGGAGATTAGACAGACTTGAGGATAAAATAATGGCAAAGATTCTCAGAAAGGCAAATACAAACTTGAGGGGGAAAAAACCAAAAAGCTATACAAGAAAAGAAATGCAATCAGAGTGATTAACAGCCCTACAGCAAACAATATTTTCATGGACACAATAATGTAAACCTTGTTGCTCATTTTCAACATCTTAGCCTAAGACTATTGAGAGAGCATGAAAGACTTAGTTTGGTCACAGAACAGTTTAAAAATGTCATAGAGAACCTTTTCTGTGTCCTCAATGTATAAATTTAATGATTATATGTCTAGGAGACTCATGTCCTTCACCTCTGGGAAATGTGTTATAGTTCCCATTACCTATTTTTTCTTTTGGTAACTTAAATTAATCAGATGTGAGTTATCTAGATTAGCCCTCTGTGATTATTTCTTTTTCTCTTATGATTTCTATCTCTTTGTCCTTTCTCTGGAATATATCTTTGAATTTATACTGCAATGCTTCTATTGAATTTTTTATTTTTTACAGATGTATTTTTTAAAAAGATTTTAAAAATGTATTTATTTGAGAGAGAGAGAGAGGGAGAGAGCACAAGCATGAGGGGGAGAGGGGAGGGGTGGTGGGACAGGAGAAGCAGACTCCCCGCTGAGCAGGGAGCTCGACAACCACTACGATGCAGGCCAATCCCAGGACCCCGGGATCGTGACCTGAGCCAAAGGCAGATGCTTAACTGACTGAGCCACCCAGGTGCCCCTTACAAATGTATTTTTAATTTCCAGAGGCTATTCATACTTCTCTGATCATTCCTCTTTCACTGCATCTTGTTCTTTTATGATGCAGTATCTTCTCAAATACCTCTGAGAATACTAATTGGGGGTTTCTTTCTTCCCTTCTGTTTCCTATTTTTACTCTTCCCTCTGGTCATTTTTTTTTTTTTAAGATTTTATTTATCTACTTGACAGAGCACAAGCAGGGGGAGCAGCAGAGGGAGAGGGAGAAGCAGGCTCCCCACCGAGCAGGGAGCCCGATGCGGAACTCGGTCCCAGGACCCTGGGACCATGACCTGAGCCAAGGCTGCCACTCAACTGACTGAACATCCAGGCGCTCCTCTGGTCATTCTTGTGTTTATCTGTATCTATCTTTCATGTTGTGACCTTTCTTCAAATATCTGGTCATCCTCAATTGTCTTTACTTCAGAATGAGACAATAAGATGTTTCTCAGTACTTTTTGTTTTTTTCACCTAGATGAGGCCTATTAACTGAGTCTTCACTTGTGGTGATCTAGCTTTGCCAGCTACTTGCTGTGTGATCTTAGGCAAGTTATCTCACCACTCTGTGCTTCAGTTTCTTCCTAGAGTTGTTGTGAGCATTAAATAGATTAATATATGATGTAGTCATTATAGTGTTATATAACTATTTGCTACTTGTATAACTTTTACTATGATTACTTGGCAGAAACCCAGCTATTTGGCTAGGGAACTCCTAAATACCAACATGTCAGGGAACTTATCTGTGGGGCCATTATATTTTGTAGAGAAGAGAATATAGCTGTTGTTTTTTATTAGGAGTGGGGCCAATGCAGTGGGGGAGAAACTATCTATCTAGGGCGGTGAGAGGCCAACTGCTCCTTCATATTATTTTATCCATCACCACAATTTCAGCCCATTACTCACTCATTTGAGTTGCTTAGTGACCCAAGTTCTTCTCTGCAAAAGATTTCCTTCTTGGTTCTATCCTTCTCCAACCTCCCACCCATGCAGTATGAGTTTAGCTTCCTCTGTTCTCTTTCTTTCTTATTTATTTATTTGAGATAGCAAGAGAGAGAGAGAGCACACGCACACGAGCAGGGGAGAGGGGCAGAGGGAGAGGGTGAAGCATGCTCTCCTTTGAGCAGGGAGCCCATGTTGGACTCTATCCCAGGACCCTGGGATCATGACCCGAGCCGAAGGCAGACACTTAACTGACTGAGCCACCAGTCGCCCCACTCTGTTCTCTTTCTTCTGCCACCACTCTTCCATCCACTGTTTACACTCCAGAAAAATCTTTGAAATCTGTTATCTGCTGAGAGTTCCTCTGCCATTACTGGGTATTTATCACTTTTTAAATACCTTTATTTTCATTTTGGTGGGATCTTGGTGACCATAAAATCAAGCGTGCCTAATCTGCCATCTTTAAATCAGACATTCATAAATTCTCTTGACAGATACAGTGCCAGGTTCCATGTTTAAATCCTGACTCTTTTATGCACTTTTCTTGCACTCGTAGGGTCATTTAAGCGTGGGTGAGATGAGGAAGGAAGGGAAGAAAGGAAGTGGTAGCGTAGCCAAAGTGACTTGATTTAGTTGAGGTCCCTTAGAAGATAGTCTTCTAATGCATTCCTCTCCTGGAATGATCCAGTCAATCTGAATTTGCAGTCAGCAGGAGAGAGGGTTTTAGGCAAAGTTTCAGGAAAGATACATGAGTAATAATAAAAATAAATCACTTAAAGAGTGAGATATAAATTGCTTCTAAGTTCCAAAGTTATTATGAGCATTTCTTTTACTGTAACTACTACCAGATCATTCCTTCATGATGCTATTGCTGGAAATCAGTATGTATATTAGCTCAAAAAGATTTTGGGCTATTTCTGCAAAATGTAGCAGTAATTCTATTATGAATAACATAATAATGGCATATGATTCACTATTTTCATTACATTTATTGTAAGTAGATATTGAATAAACTTAGGCCACCACTTTGAAGCTCAAGTTGGCGGAATTCACAATCATTTGTGAAATCTAAGCATCTTAAAATTTTCCTTTTAAGCAATAATAACTTCAATAGGTTATGAACTACCCTTCAAACAAATAATTAAAGAAATAATAGATTGGTAACCACAACCCTAATTAAGGAATTTACTAATAGCTAATCCATGTTAAAGGAAAATGTGTTTTAACCATGACATATGTTATTAGTTAGGGTCTAACCAGAACAACAGAAACCACTATACAGATTTATAACAGAGGAAGCTTAATGCAGTGAATTCATTATACAAGTTGATGGATGACCCTGAGAAGTTTAAGTTAGTGACGGTGGGAAGTCACTCACAACCCTGAGCTGGAGGAATAATCAGAGGGATGGTATTACCAGAGCCCAGGGGTTGGGATCACCAACAGCAGCTGGAACCACAGCAGGCCCTTCTGGCAAGGGCTGGAGCCTTGCTGCAGCTACTGTCAGAGATACCATCCAAGGGCAGGAGGCTTAGGGAAAAACACCTTGGTCTTTCCCTTCCTTCTGCCCCAGTGCTTCTCATTGGCTGAGCCCAGCTGGAACCCAAGTGACCAGGCAGTCTGGGAAACCTGTCTACAATGGAGTCAGTCCCCTGAGGCGTGGAGCAGAGCAGATGAAAGTGAGGCATTGGTCCAAAAGCAAACGGATGCATGACCTATATAACATATATGTAGTATTATAGACCATATAGACATTCCTCAGTTTAAATATATGCCAAGTACTGGTGTACACTATATGTATGTATAAATCTGTAGTTACATCTGTGCTCAGATTAAATTGGAACCATAGTCTTGGCCAGTTGAGCTAGGAATATCTTAATGGGATTAAAATCAGGTTCCAATGAGCCATAAACAATTACAGACATAGCTATCAATTAAATGAGGCTTCTTGGGGCACCTGGCTCACTCAGTTAGTAGAGCATGTGATTCTTGATCTTGGGGTTGTGAGTTCGAGCCCCATCTTGGGTGGAGAGATTACTTAAAAAAAAAGAAAGAGTAAATGATGTTTTTTATTTTTTAAATTAGGAAACATATCAACCACCCACCTTTGGACATGCAAACCATTTCCCTCCTTTCATTTTACATCTAATACTAACGCTAGGAGCATATAGTCTGAGATGCACTGCAGTTCCCACGATGGCACGAATGATGTGCGACCTGCCCATGCAGAACTCACAGGCTGTGTGGGTTTTTTTTTTAAACCAAGGACACACCTATGTTTAAGATTCTTTGGTAAATTTCACGAGACTATCAGAGAATAATATTCTGAAACGTAGGCTTCACAAATAGTGAAGAGCAGTTCTTTGATTCTTCCTTCATAAAAGCTAGACGTGGAAGGGCTGCGCTGGCTGTTTTCCCACACTAATTTCCTCCTGGCAGATGGCAGAATAAAACATTCACAGGAGACAGTGCCTTCTTTCAGAGACTCAAATCCACAGGGTACTTGGAGAAGGCGACTTGGGTCTTGGTCTCCTTCGGATGTGAGCATTAAGCTATAAAGAAAACTCGGAGGCTTTGAGAGATGCCTTGGGCCTGTACCGATGCCTGGCTCCATGGACTGGGCTGGGCTGAGCCCGGCTGGGCACTGACTCACTTGCCATTTGCCCTGAGTGTCAGTGTCTCTCCCTAACCCTCCTCTGTTCCCTCCGCCAGAATGTAAGCCAAGAGGAAATGAAAACATTAAGAAGCTACAGACTGTGCTGACTTTTCCATTCTTACCTTTTGTGGCCATGGAAGAATGGCTTGGACAAACAAAAGGGAACTGCACAATGAGTTCTAAATAATTATAATAAAAATGGGTAGAAGGGAGAAGCGGAGAAAAGCAGAATAAAGGGGGAAGAGCCAATGCAGGCCCTTCCCCAGTCAATGGAAGCATTTATTCAATGCTGATCCCCTCACCCCCACCGTAGCCTCAAGATTATTTACAAAGAAAGTCTCCTGGTAACTGGTTATCAGCCCTGGCTAATTACTGCGGGCATTAAAAGAGTTGGATCCCCAGGCCAGCTAAATCAGATTCTCTGGGGTGAGACCCAGGTGCAAAGATTTTTAAGATCTCTGTGATTCCAATGTGCAGCCGGGATGGAGAACCTCAGAGGTGTGCCCCACCTCAGGCATAACATGGCCGAAGGTGAACAGCGGGAGTTTTGGAGGTGACTGGAGAGGAATCACAGTCACCATTTAGAGCAGTTGGCTCCCAGTTGGGGGCTGTTCCAGGGAATTTCTTCTCACTGAGCAGCTCAGTAATCCAGAAACTGCTGCTCCCAGCCCCTCCTGAGGACTGACATTGCCTTCTACTCACATGCTCTGAGCAGAAGTTCCCAGGGGGGGTGATCTTGTCTCCTGGGTGGCCTTTGGGAACTCCATGGGGGTGTTTTCAGACGCCACAATGATGAATAGGTTAGGGCCTGGGCGGAAAAGGAGCTGTTAGGATGGGTGAGGGAGGCATGGGGAAGGAAACTAACATTGGAAGCCTCCCGTGTGGTAGGCACTCTGATGGGCCCTCGTGAGCGATGCGAGCCTCCTTCCCCCACTGCCTTCCTCCTTGGAGAGCACATGCACGTGCACATACTCACCCACGCACTAGAGCCTTATGCAGCTTTTCTGAGTTTAGGGAGAAGAAATGTGCCAATGCAAGGAAGCTAAGAGATGGAACCCAGGGATGACATGGGAGAATACTCTCCTTGCCTAATAAGGCCTGGATAATGAGCTCACACAAAATAGGGTCAAAGTTGAGTTAACAGAAGCACTATGAATCTCGAATGCGGACAGATGGGGTTGGGAAAAGAAAAACCTATCCTCACAGAGCAAGGTCTGCTTGCCTTTAGGTACTTTAGGAAGGAAAGTATGGCAGCCTGAGTAGAACCCCACCATTTAACGCTCATATCCCTGTGTCCCGCGTGGGGCAGAGTTCACCTTTCCCAGCACAACGAGCCCAATACCAGCTGTCCCGGCCCATGAGTTCATCTGCAAGCGCTGTGGCCATTCCACACCTGTGTCCCGAGGACTGACCCTGGTCAACCCTGACCATCCCTTCCAAAGCCTTTTTTTTCTTAAATGTTGTATCATCCCAGGAACACTGCATCTTTTTTCCCCACAGAAACCACCAGAGCTTCTTTCCAGGCCAGACCTCTATCCAGAATGGGTGCCTCATCTTTTCAACCCACCCGAACACGGTCTTACCCAGCTTCCTTCTTTTGCCCACCCCCCAACCTCACCTCCTACAATCTGGATATTGTGCCCACTTCTCACAGCTATTTTTCCAGGGGTCACCAGGGCTCTCCTAACTGCCTATTCTGGCGGCCTCTTTTCAGGTTTTTGTTTGTTTGGTGAATAAATTTTAGATTTTCTGAAGTGTTCAAGCAGACAGAGAAGTAGGATTATATAATGAATACATACACTCATTTCTTTGATTTAACCATCATCAACATTTTGCCATAACTTTTCCCTTTTGTTGAATTATTATATAATAAATTACAGATATTCTGACATTTCACCCTAAAATAATTCAGTATGCATTTCTAAAACATAAGAACATTTTCCCACATGCCCATAGGATCCTATCACACCTAATAAAGAATAGTTCTGTAATACACATTTTCCACATTCCAATTTCCTCACCTGTTCTAGAAATGTCTTAACAGCTAGTGCGTTCAGACCAAGTTGCAATCATGAATGTCCACTGTGTATGCCAGTTGTGTCTTGGTTTTCACCAGTGACCTACCTCACTGTAGCATTTGCTTCCACTAAGCGGTTCCTTCTTGGAGGTCCTCCTTGGGTTTTAATAACGTCAACTCCCTCTTCATTGCCTACTCTTGACCATCTGTTTTTATCACAGACCCTTCCTTTGCCACTTTTCTTTTCAGTATTGGTGCTTCACAGAACTCTGTCCTTGGCTGTCCATTCTCACCTTAAACTTACTTCCCAGGCAATTCTTCTGAACCATATTCCACTGTATGGCTACACCACATTTTGTTTATTCATTTACCAATTTATGGACATTTGCGTTGTTTCTATTTTTTGGCTATTATGAATAATGCTGCTGTGAATAGCATTTGTATATGATCATTTGTATTTGTACACAAGTTTTTGTGTGGACAAATGTTTTAATTTCTCTTGGGAATATACCTGGGTGTGAGATTGCTGGGTCATATGGTAATCTTATATTTAACAGTTTGAGAAGCTGCCAAATGTTTTCCCAAGTGCCTTTACTGTTTTACAATTCCACTAGCAACATATAAGGGTTCCTATTTCTCTACATCCTTGTCAACACTTGTTATTGTCTGTCTTTTTTTAAAGATTTTATTTATTTATTTATTGGAGAGCTAGCGAGAGAGAGAGAGAGAGAGCACGAGTGGTGGGGCGGGGTAAAGGGAGAGGGAGAAGCAGACTCCCCACTGAGCAGGGAGCCCGAAGTGGGGCTCCATCCTATGGCTCGATCCCAGGACCCTGAGATCATGAGCTGAAGGCAAGATGCTCAACCCACTGAGCAACCCAGGCGCCCCTATTGTCTGTCTTTTTGATTATAGTCATCCTAGAAGGTGTGAAGTGATAGCTCATTGTGGCTTCGATTTGCATTTCCCTAATGATTAGCAATTTGAGCATCTTTTAATGGGCTTATCAGCCACTTGTCCATTTTTTTTTGAGAAATGTCTACTGAGATTTTTTGCCAATTTTTAAATTGGGTTATTTGTCTTTTTATTATTGAGTTGTAGGAGTTTTTATATATTCTAGAAACAAGTCCCCTAGCAGAGATATGATTTGCAAACATTCTACGGGTTGTCCTAGGATGCTTTTTATAAAAATCTCATAGGATTGGAGTATGCATGTATGTATGTATGCGTGTGTGTGTTTCTTGAGGTTTAGGACAGTGCTTAGTCTCCAGCACAGTACATATTCAGTAAATACTTATTGAATTCAGTTGAATTCTTCATAGGTTGTTCTGGCAAAGTCTTTGACCATCTGTTTTACTCTCCACTCAACTTCAAATTTCTTTCTTAGAGTGTAAGAAAATGCAAATAAAAATGAAGAATATGCACAATTTGGACTGGACATATGCATTTTTAAAAAAATCTGAAATGTAAGTGGTTTTTAAACAACAGATTTTAACAAATCACTTAATCTCCCTGTTTCCTCAGCTGCAAATTGGATGATTACATGATCATCGTGATGCTTGCTTCTACTCTAACATTGAATATGTTTAATAATAATAAGCCAAGACCATTCCTGGTGGCATGCTGGGCTCAGAGCAAGTCACTTGGAATAATCACCATGTCTATCTTGCTCTCTGCTTTATTACAAGCACAGAGCACTGTGATCTACACATAGCAGGTAATAAATTGAGTGAATAATCCCCAGTAAGCCCATACCTCTCCAAATACATTGGTGACTCTAGCCTGGACTCTTTTCCTGATGGATCCCTTTGCTGATTCAATACTTCAATCTGCAGAGCTAACAGGTATCACAATTGTAAGGTGTCAGAAATAGAACTTGTGATTCTCCACACCTCCTTAACTTGCTCTCTGACTCTCCACCCAACATCAGGCTTTTTTTTTTTTTTATTATTTTAAAGATTTTTATTTATTTGACAGAGAGAGAGAGAGACAGTGAGAGCAGGAACACAAGCAGGGGGAGTGGGAGAGGGAGAAGCAGGCTCCGGAGCCCGATGCGGGGCTCGACCCGAGGACCCTGGGATTGTGACCTGAGCCGAAGGCAGACGCTTAACGATTGAGCCACCGAGGCGCCCCTTTTTTGTCTTTTAAGTAGGCTACACGCCCAGCATGAAGCGCGGGGCTTGAACTCAAGACCCTAAGATCAAGACCTGAGTTGAGATTAAGAGTTGGATGCTTAACAGACTGACCCACCCAGACGCCCCACTGGGCTTTCTAATTTCAGTAAATGGCAACAAAGAAATGCTCAGGCAAAACTATTAGTAGTCATTCTTAACTGCTCATCTTCTTCCTTAAAAGTTATTCAAGGGGCACCTGGGTGGCTCAGATGGTTAAGCATCTGCCTTTGGCTCAGGTCATGATCCCAGGGTCCTGAGATCTGGGATTGAGCCCTGCATTGAGCCCCAAATCAGGCTCCCTGCTCAGTGGGGAGCCTGCTTTTTCTTCTCCCTCTGCTGTTCCCCCTGTTTGTGCTCTCTCGCTCTGTCAAATAAATAAATAAATAAAATCTTTTTTAAAAAAAAGTTATTCAATTTGTTAAAAAGCCTTATCAGTTCTACCTTCAAAACATATTCCAAATCCAATAGCTTCTTACCCTCTCCACAGCTTACCACTCTGACCCGAACCACTATCTTCTCTCCCCTGGATTCCTACAGCAGCCTCCTAATTGATGTCCCTGAATCTACTCTACCCACCCTACACTGTTTTCTTCACACAAGGGGGCCAGGATGATTCTCTAAAAACTGAAGCCAGATCATACCACTTTCCTGTTCAAAACACTCCAAAGAATCTCCAACCATACTCAGAATCAATCTGAAGTCCCACCGATGGCCTAGAAAGCTCAGGTGATCAGGGCTTGGCTTCCTCTCTGATCTTACCTTCTCTTTCTCTCTCTGTCTTGCTAACTCCAGTCTGACCTTATGTTCCTTGAACATGGCTAGCATGCTCTACCTCAGGGCCTTTGCACATACTGCTCTTTGCCTGCAGCACTGGTTCACCTGAGGTTTCAGCATGGCTTACTCTATTGCTTCATTCAGGTCTCTGCTTGAATGTCACCACCTCAGAGAGGCCTTACCCAATCGTCTTTCTAAAGAAGCCCCCCTTTGAACGTACTGTCCCTTTATTCTGCTTTATGTTCATTCATGGTGTTTAACATTTCCTAAATTACAGTCTCTATTTGTTTACTTCTTCTTTCCCCCACTAGAATGCAAGCTTTATGAGGGTAGACAGCTCACCTTTATTTATTGTTTTGTTTAATGCTGCATCCCTAGTGCTGGGTACCATTTCCAGCGCATTATAAACATTCAGTAGATACTGTGGAATGAATAAATAAGCTGATGATATCATAATTTGTCATCTGAGAGTAAGCCCTGGGTTTGTGCTTTGGCTATGCCACTTACTAACCGAAGAGCCTTGGGCCAATCATCGAATCTCTTTAGGTCTCGGTTTCCTCATTTATAAAAATGAGCTATTAATACTTACTATGAAGGAGGCTTAGAGATAAGGGATGAAAGTGCCTGATATCAGGTGCTCCCTTCATAGACCTGTAATTACCCATAAAAACAAACACCCTTCTTGATGCATGATTTGGTTGAGGAACAAAGGAGATCATCAAACCTGCTCTCCTAGAACCTGAGCTTATCGATGGAAAATGGCACACTAGAGGCTGAGGAAAGAAAATGAATCCATTTCAGTGCAGAAGACTCAGAGAGCTGGGTTTATACACCAGCCAGAATAGCTGGGCTTAGGGATACGGCTTCCAAACTCAAGTCAAGGCACTGTTTTGTCCTCTGGACAGCGGCACGGTTGGAGGCGATGATTCAAAATGACCTCAGCTTTTGTCTAATCTGGTCCTGTGACTAGACCGCAGGCAACGCCTCATCCAGGGTAGCAATTTCCCTTGTGGCTCTCTGCTAAGAGGCCCTTCCACATGGTAAAATGCCCTGTAGCCACTGCAAAGGACGACGCGCTGCTCCCTGTTCTGACATGCAAAGGTCTTTAACACGTATTGCCGAGTGCAAATCTCCAGTTGCAGATGAAATATCCTGCACCAGCACGCGCCCAGCAACACTCCACTATACATGTATACAGGTTTCTACAGAAGCACGTAAACATATAGAAAGGGGTCTGGAAGGATGGAAACCCTATCAGTTGTGCTCATTTCTTCCGAGAGGTGCGGCGCTGACTGAAACTGGAGGTGGGCCTCAAAGGAGACCAGTTTTACCTAGAATCTATTTTTACAAAGAGAATGTATTACTTCTGTTATTGAAAATTATTTTTTAAAGCTGCCCAAGCAAGATGATGCTAAAACACCCATTTAAGTAAAATGAAGCAGTTTACTTTGCCCTAACTAGCAGTTCTTCAAGGGGGCAAGTCACCCCCAGAGGGTGCTTGGCGGCATTTTTTTTTTTGGTTGTCAAAAGACTTCAGCGCTATTGGCATTTAGTTCCCCAGGAACGAGAGATTTAACTGCCTGCATGTGTGAGAGAGTTCCAGGACACAACGTAGTATCCCAACCCAGATACCAACAGGGGTCCTAGTGAGAAACACTACCCAAAAGCTAGGGTTCACTGTACTTATGAATTCATCTGTGACCCCCCCATTAAGAATTTTCTGTCTTTGGGGGCACCTGGGTGGCTCAGTCAATTAAGCGGCTGCCTTCGGCTCAGGTGATGATTCCAGGGTCCTGGGTTCGAGCCCTTCATCGGGCTCCCTGCGTAGTGGGGACCCCGCTTCTCCCTCTCCCTCTCCCTCTGCTCATGCTCACTCCTTCTCTCTCTCTCAAATAAATAAATAAAATCTTCAAAAAAAAAAGAATTTTGTCTTTGATTTGAGCTACTGAAATGCCCAGTCCATGTTCCATCTGGATATATAAGACAGTACATTTTATAATCAATGGTCAAGAGAAGTAAGTTGAAAAGCATGCCAGTTGCTGGGTCTGGGAAGCACAAGTGGCTTGGGTTTTATGCCTCTCATCTAGAATATTTCTGAGAATAATGGTTGTCCAGGCACCAGCCACCTTGTACTTTGTACTAAGGCTTTAAGACAAATGTCCCATTGGTCAGCAGTCAGGCAAGGGCTGAGAGCCCTTAAGGGCAAGTTGGGAAGGCCCCATGATTCCCACACAGGACAGTCTGCCTTTGGGAAGCAGCTTCCAGCCTACAGAACAGTAATGGACAGTGATGATAGGCAAAACAGAAAGTGTTATCGTTTGCCCCATCGATTCCACTCTTGAACACTATCGTGGTGCATGCATTCAACAAATATTTATGGAGCGATCGTTATGTGTCAAGCACTGTGCTTGGTGCTGGGGTGTACAGAGAATGAGACCGGTACATTTACATTCTAGTGGGGGAGGACATAATAAAGAAACAGATCCACATCCATTAGATCATTTTAAATAGTAATAACTGTTGGGATGGAACATGAGTAATGTGGTCGATGGTGACTAGGAGTGGGGTCAACATACGACGGAGTTCAGCAGAGGCCTGTCTCAGGAGGCGGGCTGGGCCTGGGGGAGGAGGATGGTGATGGTCCTGGGGGCCACCGTGGAAGGCTTACGTCTGTGCAGCTGTTCCTGTCTCTTCCAGCCCAGCCAGGGCAACGTGCCCTTGGGGACAGCAGACGTGGTCCATGTCCGTGGGTTGTCAGTGTTCCTGAGCAGGTAAAATTACCACGAGTAACATTCATGCTGCTTCTGATTTTGCTTTCCAGCTGTCTTCACCCAAGATTTCATCCGCATCTGAGGAAGTTGATTTCATGTGTTTCAGAGGTGTAGGAGGATACTGGCGGATAACTGGCATGTGCTTTCAAAGGTATTGTTACTTAAAAACACTTGCGTGGCACTCACTTTGTGTCAGGCACTGCTCTAAACACTTGGCAAATGTTAAGTCATTTTGTCCTTACAAGAAACCTACACACCAGTACTAAGGAGTATTACTATCCTCTGTTCATTCACGACGATGCGGGACTATTCCTCTAATCACAGCCCTTCCCCATGATGTGCGGTGTCTCACCTGCTAGAAACATCAGCATCGGGTGGGGATGAGCCAGCAGCAGCCATGGGGTCAGAAATGCAGATTCTTGACCTGCGCACCAGCTACTGAATCAGAATCTATTCTCTCCAGGTGATTCTTATGGAGGGCCAAGTTCAAAACCACTGATCTAGTCCAGTTTTTCATTTTTAGGGAGATGATCTGAAGGATGAGACTTCCTGATTTGCTGGTCCTTCAAAATCAGGTAAGTGTTTTGTTTTTATGAACCCTTTCCCCTCCTTAGTTAAGGTTCATTTCTCAGGTAGGGGAACCAAGCATAACAGGGTTAGAATCAACAAGTAAACAACATGAAAGCAGGACACAGTATGTGCAAAGGGCTGGGTTTGGTGGTGCTGGGAGTTGGGGAAGGTACAGCGGAGAAGCTGTAAACTACAAGACATTGTCTCTGCCTGGAAGAGTGCCGTATCCCCATGAGGAGAAAAGATACATAAATGTCAAATGGGCAGACAGAGGTGATGTGTTTTTACAGTGACATTTTATGCCATAAACAACTAAAGAGTCATCAATTCAACTATACATCGCTGAGAGAAAGTAAAGAAAGCAAGAGAGACGGAGGGAGGGAAAGAGAGGAAGGGAGAGGACTAGAGAGAGAGAGAGAGAGGGAAGGAAGGAAGGAAGGAAGGGAGGAAGGAAGGCAGGCATGAAAGGAGGGAGGAAGGAAGGGGCGCGGAAGAAAGGGGCAGGACAGGGAGAAGATTTAATGTTATGGGGTATTCCCCCCCCATTCCTTTGATGAGATGTCTCAGAGGGAACCTGCATTTCCCTGGGGGTCCTCAGCTACCGTGAGCTTCTCTAGCTGAGAATGAATCTAATATTTAAAGATTTTTCATAAAGCATAGCCCCTAAATGCCCGCCAACCACATCGCCTGCTTGTCAGCCAAAACACATGGTCCGCTCTGGCACTAGAGGAAAAACTGGCTGTGTAGGGCTTACTGAGAGACGTATGTGTCCCATACTTTATTGGGTGATTTAAAGGATTTTGAAGAGACATTCTGATTAAATATGTTTTCATTTTCATGCTGACTTCAAACACTACCCTTTCCTTAAGATGTAACTGGACTGTGTGTGAACGCCTCATATTTTCTGACTTTCTCTGTTGCCAGAATTGAGAAAGAAACTGGCCAACCAGACCCCATCCTCGGCTGCAAAGTCCACACTAAGGAGAGGAGATGAGGTTGCCGCCTCCAGAGGAAGCAAGAGCATTACAATCGCTGATGGAATCTGTCAGTGAGAATACCTGCCTGCATCATCACCGGGCTTGCACAGTAGACACGTGCACTCACACCCCCTGCAAAGTACAGTGCTGGGTGTTTCTGTGTCCATGAGAGGGTGCTAGGCAAGGGGTCACTGCGACCCCATTTACTCTTTCCCCACCCACACTCTTCTTGTCCTGGAAAGCCAAGGCTCCCATACTTGGCCTCCTGCAGCCAGCCTCTAACTGTTGGTGCTGCTTGGCCCCGTTGTGACCTCTCCACCGATTAGGCAGGGAGTGGACCCCTCAGCACGGGCTGGACCCAGTCAACTCCAGGGTCTCCCTCTTCTAAACATGATCTGAGGGGTGGCCAGTTCTGTGGCCAGATGGTAGCAGTCGCTGGTACCAGAAGGACCTGTAGATTTGGGGCTGGTCGCCATCTCGAGCACACAGGGACAGGCAAGAGAAAAAGGGACGAGGTGGCCTGAAGTGAAGAACCAACCAGGTGAGCAATCTTCCTCTTCAGGTTTTCTGTGCCTGGCCACACCTGACACACTGTCCTAGGGGTCCTCTGCCTACGCCTTTATGCCACCCCCCCCGCCCTGTTATTGAGCTGGTCGGCCTTGGTGCTGTCTTTTGCATACAAACAAAGCTTTACTGGCCTGCGCTTTATACTGTCCTCTTGGGGCTCTGAAGGCCTGCCCAGAGCAGACAGGTCTTCTAACCGCTTAGACACCTCACTGGAGAGCTTCAATCACTTGTGACATTTTGTGACCCCAGAATGAAAACTTCCAGAATTTAGATGGTCTTGGCAAGCTCATTTGTCTAATTAAATCCCTTTCTGTAGGACAGACATTTTTTTCTTGGTACTATGTAAAATGCCCATTCTTTGGGCCAAATTCTCCCTTTTCTGATGGTTTCCTCGGTGCCCCTAGCACTCCTGTCAATGGTGAGCATGAATTTCCCCTACTGTTTACCGCAGCAGGCATGGACCTAACAGTGAGCCCAACGGCTTTCCAACTTTTTAGCACTGAATTTTTTTCTTTTTCAAATTACTGTTATTCGAAGCAATAGAGAAGAGCTATATCCCCAGCCGCCTCTGGGTTTCTTCTCTCTGCACCCTTCGTCTGACTCTCAGCTGCAGGCTCCTGTAGAACCCAAGGGCTCTGGGAACAAACATTTGGTGCACTGCTCAGGGCGGCAGATTGTTTCATCCTTATCTTGGGCAAACATTGAGGAGCACCCATTACATAGTACAGACATACTAGGGCCCGTCCCAAGCTCTGGAAATGCTCCAGAAATACAGTGGTGTGAAAGACACATCCCCAACAGAAAGGAGAAACCAGGCAGATAAGATGCTAACAGCCATCAGACAGAGCGTGTGCCAAGTACAAGGTGTCACCAATACAGTTAGGACTATAGGCTCAGAGACTGGAGAAGTGGCCAGGGCTAGAACAGCATGGGGTGGGGGGCACCAGAGAGCAGCAGGAGGGGCTTCAGCAGGATTTTAACAGATTACATAAGGAGAGAAAGTAATATCTGAGGGGAGGGGGTGGTGGCAGGGTACATCCAGACTAGTGGAGAAGCACAAACAAGGGTGGAAGTGTCTGTGATAGGAAATGGTTAGCTGATGAATTCAGTTGGATGACAGGGCATTCAGAATGGGAAGATGGGAAGGGGCCAGAATTTGAATAACAGGCTAGGAAAATTCAACTCATTTTGGAGACCATCAGGAGCTCTGAGTGATTCAATTTAGAATTAAAAAAAAAACATTAGGAAAAAGAAAAACAAGATAAGAGCAGAAATCAGACGTCAAGCTGCTCAGAGGCAGTGTCTGACATGGGTTTGCAGGAAAGACAAAGGGTCAGCAAAGGGAAATGGTGATGACACATTTCCCTACCGCTGACCGCCTCCCCCACCAAAAGGGTCAGAAGTCTTTGAGACTGGGGAAGGCAAGCTGCATTATCTTCCACTTATTCATCAGGCATCAAGAAGCACTTGACTCATTTGAAGTCACCCAGCTGAGGACTCTGGGGGTCCTGACTCACAGGCCTTCCCAGAAGAATCCTCTCCAGCAAGAACACGTGATCATGAGACACTTGCTCAGTGGCTGGTGAGAGCGATCTGCAATGAGCTCAGGGCTTCTCAGGCCTTTCTCCTGCCTGAATCCAGGGAAGGGAAAAACCCCAAGTCACTCCCAGCCTCAGCTTACCACAACACATTTACCAAAGGAATGCGGAGAAGCATGGCCTGAAAGTGAGACCTCTCCAAAATCATTACAGGGCAACACGCACACACACACACGCACAGGCACACACGGTCACTCTTGGAGAAGAGGTGAACATCAAAGAAGGTGTGAACACAATCACTCTTGGGGAAGGTGGGTAAAGCTGAGGGCTGCACTTGGTCTGCTCTGAAGGAAGGCCCAATTCTACAGACTTCCATGGGGAAGGCGGTATAAAGAGAGTCCCTCACCAGTCATTGACTGATGGTGACACATCTGGGCTACCCAGGTGTCTCTGTCTGCTACATAATAAAGAATCCAGAGGCACGGGAAGGGCATGTTATGGGAGGGACATAGGGCATAAAGAATCTGAGTGTCCTGCACACAGGCCCCGGACAAGGCAGTGTGTGGCCACCCTCTCATCCAGGTCCTCCAGTTCCAGAGGCTGTGTTCCGTCCAATAGTTCCATGGGGTGGATGAGAATGACATCATCAGAAAAGGGGACAGAGAGAAAGGAGGACAGCCACATTCCCTGTGAGGGGAGGAAGGCTTTCCGGGAGGTTGTGCCGAATCCCCGGGGGGTGTGTTCCTGAGGCTCTGGGGGCTGAGCCGAGGGGGCACCTGTGGTGGCCTTATAGTCAGGAAAGCGTGTCAGCCGCAGTTCAGCCAGTGACTCGCCACTGATGTCAAGGCCAGACCTCCCTGAGGTCACCAGCTGCCGCCAACGCTGGACACGTCCACCTCCCGGCGCATCCCCACACAGGTGGAGGGGACTCAAACTAACTTCCCAGTGACTGTCCCTTTTCCGTAATAAACAGGCCATGTCCCCTTTATTGATCGTCTATTCCAACTCATTTTCTAAAATTTATAAATAAAATACGTGTACCTGATTTTTAAAAAGTTCAAACAGTAGGAAAGGCTGTCCAAGAAAAAGAAAAGCAGCAGAGGTTTAAGTGTAATTTTCTAGTACTTGACCCGTCGGTGTAAAGCAGCTTCAGGTGGCTTCTATTTCTGTAGGCAAGGAAATTAAGCTGCTTCGTGTGTCCTTCCGCCTCCGCTCCCCTCTGTCCCATCCCTAATGCCTGGCCCCCTTCCTGTCACTGTCACATGGCACCAAGTTTCATAAGTTTTATGTTTTGTTCCAGAAACAGAATTGCTTGTGCTTCATCTAGGGCTTGGTTCTTAAAATTAAAAACAAACAACCAGCATTTATCATATTCTAACTGTCCTCTGTCCTCTCCGGAGGCAAGTGGATACCCAAAGAGAAGAACACGCGGACATGTCCCTAAATTCGTGCTGCTCAAATTGAAATGAAATGAACTAACTTGGGAGGAGGACTTGGGGAAGGGAAGGAGTGAGGTATTAAAGTTATTACTCTTCAGCATGTTGAAGGAATTTCTCTGACTCCTATTATTGGGTTGGCATGAAGGAGGGGAGGGACAAAATCAGGGGCCTTCATTCATGTATTCATCTGTAGTTTTTGAGTACCATTTATGTGTTAGATACTATGCTAAGCACTTAAGATGCATATAAAAGCATTTCCCGCCTTCAAAGAGCTCCAAGGGAGAGGCAGGAAAATCAAAGACAGACAGACTAAAAGCTCCAAGGCAGGGTTTTTGAAATTCTGTTTTGTTCACTGCTGTAGTTTTAGTATTTAGTCAAGCCAATTACTGAATGAATGACTGGGTGCAATGCCTGAGTTCTGCACATGGAGGCAGTGTGGGTTGGGGAAGGGAATAGGGACGGGGAGGAGCACCTATAGGAATGCGGAATGAGAGGAAGGAGCCCTGGAGAAACGTGTCGTGCTTTGAAGGCTCAGAGGACTTTCCCAAAGAGATCTTGGGTTGAATAGTGAAGTAGGGGGAGGACGTGGGAAGAAACCGGGGAGAGGGGATCCCCAGTAGTATGGCAGAAGCAGGAGGTGAGTTTGGGAAGTGGCAGATGAGGTGAAATGACAGGAGGAGGCAATCTATGAAGACCTGTGTGCTGGACTGACCGCCTGGACTTTATTCCAGGGTGCTAGGGAATCTGGGAGGCCTGTCAGCAGGGCAGTAGCATGGTCAGCTCTGTGCTTAAAGACACCCCTGTGTGGACAGGGGCAGGGGCAGATGGGGCTGCAGATGGGAGTTCAGCCAGGGGACATGCTGTCTCTGGGATGAAGCTTGCTGAGAAGCTGGACTGAGGCTCTGAGGGTGGAGAAAAGGACTCAGCTCTGAGAAACATTTAGGAGCTAGAATCCGGTCAATTTGGTAATTGAGGGGCTTTGTGGGAGAGCTCACACAGGGTGAGCTCCTGATCCGAGTGGCTGATGGGGTGGTGGCATCATTCACAAAAAGAAGGATTAAAAGAAGATCATCGGACTCAGCAAGTTCCCAGGGGCACTACATACTGCTGCGTGTTGTGTGTGTGGGACATCTAAGTGGGGATGTCCTTAGACAGGTGGATCTACTTATACATCAGAGAACTATGGGCAAGTGGTATATAAAGCCAAGGATAGAGAAATGTAAGATAATAGGTACATAAAAGTATATGAGAAACACCACCTTTAAGGATGGACAGACCCAGAGAAGTCCATGAAGGAGACTGGGAGGAGCTGAACCCAGGGAGAGGTTATCAGTCTTCCAGTGTAGGGGTGTGTGAATGAATGAGTGAGTGAATTAATGTGTATATTAAATTATTTATCCCTGCCTTTCCTTCTGGCTTTCCTTCTGGCTTTCCTTCTTGAAGTAACTTCAAACACAAGGCTGTACTACAAGAATCTGTCCCCATTAATCTTAAGGCAAGAGCCACCAGAAGCACAACCTAACTCTGGATGTGGTTAGAAAGTTTCCCTAGGATTTTCAGGAAATACTGGAAGTCACAAAGAGTCTCAGTAGTTTTCCAAAGAGTGGTTTCTCTGGAAGTTAGCTTTTTTTTTTTTTTTATTTAAATTCAATTAGCCAACATATAGTTCATTAGTTTCAGATGTAGAGTTCAGTAATTCATCAGCTGCATATAACACTTTTTTTTTTTAAAGATTTTATTTATTTATTTGACAGAGAGAGAGAGAGCACAGGTAGGCAGAGTGGCCGGCAGAGGGAGAGGGAGAAGCAGACTCCCCGCTGAGCAGAGAGCCCGATGTGGGGCTCGATCCCAGGACCCTGGGATCATGACCTGAGCTGAAGGCAGACGCTTAACGATTGAGCCACCCAGGTGCCCCAACACTTTTTTTAATATAAACTTTTCATTTTAGTTTTAGGTTTGGAGGAAAGTTGAGAAGATAGTAGAGAGAATTCTCATATACCCAACACTCAACTTTCCCCTATTGGTAACGCCTTACATTAGTGTGATTTGCTTGCCGTAACTAGTGAATCAATACTGATACACCATTTTTAACTGAAGTCCATACTCAGATTTCCTTGTTTTTTAAGTAATGTCCCTTTGTTGTTGCTGTTCTAGGAAAGCATCCAGGATTAGCACATTACTTGATTGTCATGTCTTCTTAGGCTCTCCTGGGCTGTGATAGCTTCTTACACTTTCCTTGTTTTTGAGAACTTTGATAGTTTTGAGGAATATTGGTCAATTATTTATAGAATTTCCTTCAATTTGGGTTTGTCTGATGTTTTTCTCACGATTAAACTGGGGTTATGTGTTTTGGGGAGGAAGATAACAGAGGTAAAGTGCCATTTTCATCACATCATATCAAGGTACATACTCAACATGAGCTATCACTGTTGACGCTGACTTCTTCAGCTGGTCAAGGTTGTGTTTGTCAGGTTCCTCCTCTGTAAAGTTATCCTTGCCTCCCTAACAAACTGTACTCTTTGGAAGGAAGTCAATATGTACATCCTACACTTAAGGGGTGGAAAATTATGGTCCCCTTCCTTGAAAGGAGCAGGCAGTTAAATTTTTAAATTCTTATCCTGCCTTTTCATTTGAAGGAGATTTCTCTCCAGTTTGCTTTTCTGCCTTTCAGATACTCTCTCTCTCTCTCTCTCTCTCTCTTTTTTTTTTTTTAAGATTTTATTTGCTTACTTGAGAGAGAGAGAGTGCGCACAAGTGGGGTGAAGGGCAGAGGGAGAAGCAGACTCCCCGCCGAACAGGGAGCGCAATGTGGGACTTGATCCTGGGACTCCGGGATCATGACCTGAGCTGAATGCAGATGCTTAACCCTTGGACTGAGCCATCCAGGTGCCCTCAGATACTCTTTTAAGAACCCATAGATTTGTCAAACTATGGAGCCTGACTTTAAAGGGACCTTTTATGGGACTGAATATTTCTAAATGTATCTAAACACATGTAATCTCAAAATACCATGAAGCCAGATTTTATTTTTTATTTTTATTTTTTAAGATTTATTTATTTACTTTGATGGGGTAGGGAGGAGCAGAGGGTGAGGGAGAGAGAGAATCTCAAGCAGTCTCCCCACTGGATGCAGAACTCAGAGAGGCGTGACTCGGGGCTCCATCCCACAACCCTGAGTTCATAACGTGAGCCAATTCCAGAGTCAGACGCTCAACCAACTGAGCCACCCAGGCGCCCCCAAATGAACAGATTTTAAAATGCAAGTAGTGACTCCTTTCTAGGTAGGCACTGGTTTACTACTGCCTCAGGCATGATGATTCCCTTTGAAGCAAGCCCAGAATGATGTCATACAGGGCCCATCCCTTGTCCACCCTGCTGGTGTTATATAGGAGGCTGCCCTAACTAAAAGTCAGGAATGAGTGAAAACCCCTCAATGAAAGGGAAGAATCGGAAAGGAAGTACTTGAGAAGACTGTGACGTTCAACATTGTATTGTACAGATAAATAATGTCCTACTTTGTTACAATAACAGCATCTCTTTTATAAACCAAGAATATCATGGCAAAGACACAACATGATCAGAGATTGCATCCCTACAAAAAAGGCAAAGAATTTCACACCAAGGAAAGATTATTATCTAAAGACATAATGAAACTCCACCAAGAATAATATAATGTGAGTTAGGAAACACAGCACATGTATCTCAGCATAATAAATTTTTATAACTTAATAAAAAGTTATTGAACTCTGGTTAGATAAGACCCAACCCCGCTGCTTTGATTTTCTCCAGTGGCTGTGTCCTGCTGCCCCCTTGGGGCCTCACCACAGGGTAAAGAAGAGCAAGGAAGTGACACAAACTGTTTTTCTCGCACTCTTTTTTCCCTCCTTATTGCCTGGACTTTGAAGTTCAATGTCATGTAAATATTAGCTCACTTCTTAAATAAAGCCTCAAAGAACAAATTGTAATCTGAGCGTATGCTATATGCTAACATTCTCCCATGAGTTCTAAGGATTCTGATTCCTTCCCTACTGATATGTCTCTATTTCACAGAATTAGTTTGGAAATAGTCTTAACTTATCATCACTGTAATTATTATTATGATTATGTGATTGAAGTATTTTCCAAAAAATGCCCGAGGTGATTTTAGGTGGGAACATACACTAAGTTTCCTTTTGAATATATTTAAGTTAATAAACTAGTTTGATTTGGGGCACCCAGCTGGCTCAGCCGGTGGAGCATGCGACTGATTCTTGGTCTCAGGATTGTGAGTTCAAGCTCCACGTTGGGTGTCCAGATTACTTAAAAATAAAATCTTAAAAAACAAACCTAATTTGACTTGAAGAAAAAAACACATCAGTAGCAGTACACCTGGTAAAAGGTAGGGCAAAAATGATCACTGGCTGAAGTTTGGGACTTACTGAACTCTTGTACTAATCAGTTTCACAGGGGAAATTTATTGCACATGTAAAGCCTGGATCATTATTATTATAACTTTGGGAACAACCCTGCAGCAACTAAGATGGTGGGTTTGGTTTCTGTTTTTTGTGTCTTATTTTTGCTAGTCACCTTACCCACAGTTTTCTTTGATAATGCAATTGTGTTGATCATGATGGTCTAAATTACTCCGGCAAACCCTTCAAACCAAATTAGATACCTCATTGACAATCTTTGCAGAGGGGGTCAAGAGAAAGTTTCTCTGAATTTGTCTTAGAGATGTTTTTAGATGTTCTCCTAGGTTATATTTTATTTTCTCCAAATTAAAATAATATAAAATTAGAGTGGTTTTTCCTAACATTGAGAACTTTAATGTACGTTGCTATTTGAATTGCTGATGAAATAATCCCTTAGTTATGAGATCTTGGTTTTATAAAAATTGTATGTCTTGGGGCGCCTGGGTGGCTCAGTCGTTAAACGTCTGCCTTTGGCTCAGGTCATGATCCCAGGGTCCTGGGATAGAGCTCTGCATCAGATTCCCTGCTCGGCGGGAAGCCCTCCCTCTCCCACTGCCCCTGCTTCTGTTCCCTTTCTCGCTGTATCTCTCTCTGTCAAATAAATAAATAAAATCTTTTAAAAAAATTATGTCTTAATTATTCCCCTCTACCCCCCGCCATGATGGTGTATTCTTGTGCAAGGTACGTGTCATGTAGTGTTGGCTTGCTGGACCTAAACTGTGTAGCCGGTATGAGCTCAAACAAATAAAGACTGATACTTAAAAAAAAAATGCTAATTTCCTTAATCTTTTTTTTCTCCTGCACTGGAGATGTTTTTCCTCGACACATAATTAAATGCTTTGGAGCGTTTGCTGAATTACTGCTTGGTTAAGCTCCCTCAACGGCAGGAAGCTTAGATATTTGTAAATTTCCTCAGCACACCATTTCTAATTAGTTAACCTTTTCTAAATACTAAGCCAACCAGTTGCAGTCAATTCTATCACTCCACGATCAGCCTGCACGTATCCCTTGCATGTATCCGTACATAAAGTTCTTTGTTGTTTTTATTTGTTTTGAGAATTGGATAGACAGAACAAATGGCTGTTAACATTACAGAGTTTTGAATTTATCGTAAACTATGATCACTGCTGTTACCTTTATGCTTAAGCGCCAAAGAGTACATTTGTTCTTATTCTGGCTGTTACCATTACTTTATCTTTATAAATACATCCTTCGTTTTGCAAAATGACTTAATTTGTTTTATTGATTCTAGGCATCAGAGGTAGTGCACTTAATTAGCTTTGAAAACACAACTGTTATCATCACATTATTTCTGAATGATACATTAACATTCTTTCCATTCGTGCCCATTCTCCAATCCCTTCTTCTCTCTCTTTCCCACCTTCCCTCCTACTGTCCTTTCCTTCCTGCAACAAACATTTATTGAATATTTACATATCAGGCACTATGCTAGATGTTGGGGAGCCAATGATGGATGAACTTCTGGTTCCCCATGAAGCTTATTTTATCAATTTAAAGTCTTTCCTTCCTGTTATTCCAAAGATCACGTGGGAAAAATACACTTATGAAATTCATGGGAAAACAAGCAGACATGGACCGCTTTCACTGAACTGGAGAAAAAGCATGTCACCCACCTTTAGCTGCTGCAGAGTGATCTTTCTTTCTTGTGGGCTCTGGCTATATCAACAATCCTTTTCCCCAAGAACTGGCTCTGGGGAGGGCAGTCTTCCTCCTCTAGCAAAAATAACCCTGGGTGGGAATGTTGGGATGGACACCAGTTGGATGAGGCCCAGAGCAGTCAGAGAGTCCTCCTAGAAAATGCAGATGCCCACGCTCGTTTGGTGTGGCTGCTTGAGGCCCCTGATAGAGAGCTCCTGTAGGAAACCACAAATGCACAGGAAATTGAGGAAAATCAGATAAAGGCAAACCATTAAATGATATATGTACAGAAAGGAAACAGTTAAGAATTAACCCAAATTAATTTAAGGCTGTAAGAACAAGTGGTGCAACGGTTTAGTTAATCAGTAGCTAGTTTCCAAAGTTAGGGCATTTGAGCCAAATGACTAAGGACCATCAGAACTACAAGGGGGCAAGTGGTTGGAGAAATGGAACTATCACAGAGAGAGTCACAGATCATTGTGGGAAGTAGAAGTAGACACTGCATAGTAGAACAACATAGATTCATACATACACCCATCTATCTGCACCATACATCTATTGATCCATTCAGCAAACGCTTGTTGAGTGCCACTGTCCTAGGGGTGGTGTTGAGGATACAGCAGTGAGCATGCCCTCATGGACCCTAACATTCAGCAGCATACACGAGGCACACTGAACAATAAACTGGAATTTAGGTAAGGAATATACAAAGAAAAGACAATGTTAAAATTTGAGTCTGCTGAGTTTGGCTAGTTTCCTTGAAATATCAGGGCCCAAAGAATCTTCCAGTGGAGAAAGCTGTCACCTACTCCCTCACCCTTTCCCTAATCTGAGGTCCCTGTCTTTTCATTCTCTTAGCTTAATTAGCAAGACCACGTCACCATCACATCTTTACGCTCAGGCCCAACTCTATTCAGACCTCTGGTCCTGCCCTAGTAGAAAACATAAGACCCTTGGCTGTTCTGCACTTGGTCAAGAATCAGTTTCTTGAATTTCTGATTTCTTCCCTGTTTTTGACCTCTAAAAATTGAATTCAAGTTCCTGGACTTCCCAGACTCAATATTTATCTAATGTCCTCTGTTTAACTGATACCTATCAATCTACATGTCCCTACTCAAATCCCTAACCCAACCATGAAGAATTGGAGGAGTGTGACAGCCTCATCAGAGTGCTAGGGAGTATAGTCCGTGGACAGAGGTGAGCAAACCCAAAAGGGAGATGGGTTAAATGTCTGGAGACCAAGTCAGGAGATGTAGTCCACAAGGATCATAGTCTATAGGGGACATGTTTTTTCTAGAAGACTCTCCTAGAGGTAATTCAATCTATGTTGTGGTTTGGAGATAGTTTAGTGGTGAGAATAAGGGGCCTCATAGTAAATAAAATCAGGAAAAAGACCATTTGTAAAATCAAACGAGACAGAAAGGTATAGCAGGGTGACTATCTTTTTTTTTTTTTTTAAAGTAGGCTCCACACTGGGCGTGGAACCCAACATGGAGCTTGAAGCACTAAGCATAGAACCACCAGCTTCATATAGCAAAAAGTGCAGTCCTTTCTGCCCACAGGTCCTGTCCCCATGCTACTTAAATAAACTTACTAAGGCCTCAAAAATTCTTTCTTGACCATTGTGCTCAACAACCTGTAACATTTTTAGTGTCCTGCATGAGGATTACAGAGTGAATCCAAGAGCTTTTGTGCAACTTGGTAAGTCTCTTTTTATTTCTCCAGCTTCTACGTCTTACTTATTCTTTTCCAGAGATGTCCCAAATAGTATGACCCTTTGGAAAGTGTCTTGCCTGCGTGCTCAGGAGAGAACCTCTAGCTGGTGGCTACACCATGGGAAGGGATGGGCTCCTGCTGCTCCACTAGATACAATTACTTTGGCTGTAACAGCATTGGGCTCAGAAATCAGACTTTCCTTATTTTTCCTGTCCTTTTAATGCATATATTCTTGTCAGGCACAGGACGACCACATGAGTTGTTTGGACAGCCATCAATCTCAAGACTCCTGTGTAAGGTTTCTTCCTAAATAACCCAGTGTGATCCCTCAATTAGCATAAAATCCAAGATACATCTGATCACGTGTGCTTCCTGAAAGGGACTGGTCAGAACTATTACCCAGTTGAGGGCACTCGTTCAACAGGGGACTGCTCCCCTGGGGCTGAATCATGGCTAAAGCTCTCAAGAAAGTTGTCCAGATTAGGTAGGAGTTTGTTTTTTTCATATCTCTCATTTATCCTTACTCAAGGGCTGATTGGCGTTCTCAGTCCTGCTCTCAGATTTAAAGTACTTCCAGCTTAGATACATAATGCTTAATACAATACAAAATAGCTGCCCCTTCTTAACAAAGGCCAGGACCTCTACCCCATCCATTCATACTAGACCTAGGCTTACAAAGGGTATTATTATTGTTTGCCAAATACATTGATTCCCTCAAAATGGATAGAGGCAGCCCCAATCTCTGTGGTGTTTCAGTCCATTCACCAGCACCCACCATAGTCTAGGATGCAATGGGGAAGTGAAGGGAGGTCAACATCCCTTCTCAGGTACTACAAAGATGTCAGAGGGCTGAGAATGAGGGACGTCTCCCACCACTCTGTACCCCAGGAACCTTTGGCAATATTCCTGAAGGTACTCCATTCAGAAGTGGAGGGAGATTTTGTTAATGGACTCTTAGTTAGTGTACTCTCCTTGTTTTGTAGGGATTAACTATGAAATCGACTTCCTTAGTCCCAAGGGATTGTCCTCTGGGCTGTCTCCTAGCACACTGGAATCAATTTGGACAACAGGATTTAAAGAAGAAGTGCCTCATCTCTTTTTTAATAATGCCTGGCCTCAATATTCTCTGGAGGATGATGAAAAATGGCCTGTGAATGGGTCCTTAAGCTTCAGTACTATTTATCAATTAGACCCTTTTTGCAGGTGTCAGGGAAAATGGACTGAAGTGCCCTGCATCCAGGCCTTTATGGCACTGAGTCAGGATCTTAAGCTAAGAGAGACTTGTAGATGTGTCTGGCAAGATTCCAGACCCCCCTCCCCCTTTAGATTTTTCTTACAATGATTGTGTAGACCACCCCAATCAAAGAAACCAACGGAGTCAAACAAGAAAATCAATCAGCAGCAGAAAAAGTCAAAATAAGCCCACAAGTGAGTCCAGGTCCCTTAGTAACTCCCCCTCCATATAAACCTTTGGAGCCTTCTGCTCCTAGCCCAGTGGGACATACTAGAAGCAGAATATCATACCTACCCAACACTCAGACTAAGGCAGGATTGTATCCACTTTGGGAAGTAGCAAATGGGGAAATGGGCACAATTAAGGTACATGTCCCATTTTCCATGTCAGATCTGGCTCAAATAAAATAACAATTAGCATGATCCTCAGCGGATCCAACCAATTTTATAGATGGATTTCACCAGGTGTCTCTAATGTTTGATTTAACCTGGCAGGATATATATATTATTCTAACACATTGTTGTACCCCAGAAAAAAAGGCCTGCTTTGGACTGGGGCACAAGAATTTGCAGAGGAGCTGGCAACTAAGGATAGAAATCATTATTCAGTAGGAGGAGATGCTGTTCCTAATGCTGAGCCTCACTGGAACTCCCAACAGGACAGACCTGGCAGGGAAAGATGAGACCATATGGTCACCTGTTTATTGGAGGGAATGAAAAGAGGATTTTCTAAACCCATCAATTTTGATAAAATTAAGGAAGTGATCCAGGAAAATGTTGAAAATCTAGCTTTATTTCACGGGCATTTAATAGAAGCAATTTGTAAATATACAAATTTTGACCCAACCACATCAGAAGGGATGCTACCCTAAAAATGCATTTTATGAACGAGTCAGCACCAGGCATTCACCATATACTGGAAAATATGGCCCTAGGCCCTCAAACTCCAACCCAATGGCTGCTGCAAGGGGCCACTGGAGTCTTCAATAACAGATACGGCTCTAACACAGGAGAAGGACTGCAGGGCTAAAATACAAGCAGAAAGCAAGCTCAAATATTGGTTGCTGCTACTGTGGATCCCCCACAATGCCAGGCTAACCAGGGGCAGCTGAAGAAGCTGGTATCAGACGGCAGTTCAGGCAAGACCCCAAGTTATAGGTGTGGCCAAACTGGACATTGGAGGAAAGAATGTCCTAATAAATGCTCTCAACTAGGGTCATTTCTGGCCTGCAAGGCAGAGGGACATTGGAAAAGAGACAGTCCTGGTCTCCAGAGAGAGAGAGAGAGAGAGAGAGAGAGAGGAAGACAGGAACTCGTTTCCCAACCCAAGAGCAACAACCTGAAGAGTTGGCATGATGGAGCTGAGGCTGGTCTGGCTCCGCTGAACATCAAGATGGCCAACCCCCAGATTAGCCTGGATGTGGGAGGTGAGTTCATTGTTTTTTTTTTTTATTGATACGGGAGTCACTTACTCGGTACTTGTTCAGCACTCCAGCCCCATCTGTCTTTCTAAAATTACTGGAATTGAAGCAGAACCTAAATTGTGTTTACCAACTTCTCCTTTAACCTGTAAATATGAAAAACAATTTGTTATCCACTCTTTTCCGGTTCTCCATTCCTGTCCCTCTCCCCTACTGGGAAGGGACCTCGTGTTTAAGTTGGGAAGCCAGTTCAAACTAATTGGACAGGAGGATGGTCTCTTCTCCCTGAGGGTCGAAGAAAAACCAGGCATTCATCGTTGAATTCTCCCTAACATTTAGGAACAAGTAGACACATAAGCTTGGAACTGTGATATCCCAGGGAAGGCAATACAGGTCCATCCCATCAAAATAGGCCTAAAGGATCTTGCTACTGTTCCACACACAAAAAACCAATATCCTCTTAAGACAAAAGCCGGGACTGGACTCCTACCACTTATACATAAATTTCTTAAATATAGAATTCTTAAACCTTGCCAATCCCCTTATAATACTCCCATTTTGCCTGTTAAGGACCCGAATGGAGAGTACAGAATGGTACAAGACCTTAGAGCAATAGATGAAGCTGTAGTCCCTAACCACCCTATAGTGCCAAATCCTTATACTAGACTGACTCCAATTCTGGGCAGTACAGAATGGTTTACAGTGTTTGGAACAGGACACCCAGGACACCTTCTTTTGTATTCCCTTAAGCAAAGAGGCCCAGCCCCTATTCGCCTTGGAATGAACTCCGTTAGGAGAACATCAAGCATGCCAGCTTACATGGACAGTCCTACTACAGGGATTTAGAGATAGTCCCCATTTGTTTGGCAATGCACTCAGTAGAGAACTTAGAGATCTTACATTGCCTCAGGGAACAATAGCACAATATGTCGATGATATTTTAATATGTAGCCCCATGAAACAGGCCTCAGACTATAATTCTATTGTACTAAACTTTTTTGGAGACAGAGGATACTGAGTATCATCTAAGAAGGTTTGAATTTCTAAACAGAAGGTACAATATTTAGGATATGAATTAACTCCTGGACATCATTCCCTGTCAATAGAGAGAAAAAGAGCAATAATAGAATGGGACCTCCTGCCATAAAAAACGAACTCTGAACTTTTTAAAGAGTGGCTGCATTTTGCTGCCTATGGATTCCAGGATTCTGAGTCTTAGCCAGTAGGGGCCAAATGAAGAGCCTTTAAAATGGGACAAAGAACAAGAGGACTTTCTTTTCTTTCTTTTTTTTTTTTTTTTAAGATTTTATTTATTTATTTGACAGAGAGAGACACAGTGAGAGAGGGAACACAAGCAGGGGGAGTGAGAGAGGGAGAAGCAGGCTTCCCGCTGAGCAGGGAGCCAGATGTGGGCTTGATCACAGGACCCTGGGATCAGGACCTGAGCTGAAGGCAGACGCTTAACGACTGAGCCACCCAGGTGCCCCAATAAGAGGCCTTTCAACAACTAAAAACTAAACTATCCTTGGCCAGGCTCTGGCTCTACCAAACTTAGAAAAGCCATTTACCCTATTTGAGGCTGAAAAACAGGACCAAGCCCTAGGATCACTAACACAAAAACCAGGGCAAAAATTGAGACCTGTAGGATATTTTTCCAAAGCTACTGACAATGTAGCCCAAAGATGGCCAGCATGCCTCTGAGCAGTAGCAGCTACTGCACTACTAGTAGAAGCATCTAAACTTTCAGTGGGACAGCCATTGACAGTGAGGACTCTTTATTGGGTTCAAGGAGTTTTAGAAACTAAAGGACATCATGGATGACAGGGGGACGACTGACAAAATATCAAGCTATACTTTTAGACTCCCACGATACAGTACTCAAAACCTGTCAAACCCTAAAGCTGCCATACCTCATGCCTGGACCAGACCATGCTGCTACTGCTATTGTGTCTGAACATGACTGTAAAGAGGTAATAGAATTAGTATATTCCAGCTATCTGGATCTAAGAGATCAAGCCATAGATAATGCCGCCAATAGTGGGTTTACAGATTGTAGTAGTTTGATAGAAGGAAGCAAGGGACGGCTGGCTACACAACTGTTAGTTTAATGAAAACTACTGAGGCCAACCCATTACCAATCAATACTTCAGCTCCAAAGGCAGAACTGTTAGCTCTCACTCAAGGTCTTCAGTTAGCTAAAGGCCTAAGAGTCAGTATATATACAGATACAAAATATACCTTCCTTGTGCCTCATGCACATGGTGCCATCTGGAAGGAGAAGGGATTATTAACCAGTCATAATTCCCCTATTAAATATGGACCTGAAATTGTAACTCTATTACAGGCAGTTCATCTCCCTAAAGAAGTTGCTGTAATGCACCGTAGAGGACATCAAAAGGGAAAAAAATCAGAATCTAAAGAAACTAACTTAGATGACTGGGCAGCAAAAATGGCAGCTCAAACTAAACTAGCTATGAGTCTTATACCAGTCTCAAATCCCTTAAGCACTGTTGTTCCCACTTTTACTATGGAGGAGAACAACGGAACACTTGGGGAAGGATATACTAAAACTGCCAAGGGATGGTATAAGAACGATAAAGGAGAAATCTTTGTCTCTAAGGAAAAACAAAAGAAATTAGCAATAGGCCTGCACGGGCAACTCATATGGGAAGAGAAACTATGGAATTTCACCAAACCCTTGTTTGAGGGAATAGGATTAAGAGCCATCTTACAAAAGGCACATAAATCTTGTGCAGTACATGTCCAGGTTAACCCTGAAGATGCACTACGACCACCCCCTCTTTTAACACCTGTCCAAAGATGTGGAACATGTCCCGGGGAAGACTGGCAAATTGATTTCACACGAATGCCACCTTATAAGGATATAAATATTTATTTGTCTATATAGTTACCTCTGGATGGGTGGAAGCCTTCCCATGTAAGACAGAAAAGGCTACTGAAGTAACAAAGACTTTATTAAGGGAAATCATCCCCGGGTTTGGGCTCCTTCAATCTCTTCAAAGTGATAATGGCTCATCCTTTACAGCACAAGTAACTCAACAGGCAGCCCAAACCCTTAAAACTAAATATTTTTTACATACAACCTGACATCCTCAATCATCAGGCAAAGTTGAAAAGGCAAACCATAATTTATTTCTTTAAAGGTTTATTTATTTATGTATTTTAGAGAGAGAGTGAGCAGGGGCAGGGCAGAGGGAGAGGAAGGAGAAAAGCAGACTCCCTGCTGAGCGTGGAGCCCAAGCAGGGCTCCATCTCACGACCCTGAGATCATGACCTGAGTCAAAATCAAGAGTCAGAGGCTTAACTGACTGCCCCACCCAGGTGTCCCAAGCCTCCCGATAATTTAAAAAGACATCTCACTAAGATGGGCATAGAAACACAAGAAAACTGAGTAACTCTTTTACCAATAGATCTCTTAAGAATAAGAACCACCCCACAGGAAAGATTAGGGGTAAAACCTTTGAATTAATATATGGTAGGCCCTTCCTTACCATTGACTTATCCTAGGACCCAGATTATAATAATCTGTTACACTTTTCATTAGAAGCTGGATTAATCCATAAAACTCTTAACAAATGTGCTAATAAGGTACTGCCAAAACCGGACCCAAAGGAAATTCAAAATTCTCTGCAAGTAACCCCCAGAGAACTAGTCTATTTAAAATATTGGAAGGCAAAGAATTCAGGAGAACTAATTCCTAAATGGAAAGGACCTTACAGGGTCATATTAAGCACTCCACTATGGTAAATCTAGGTCACTTTACATGGACTCTTATTTCTATTTTTTTTATAGAATTTTTTTAAAGATTTTTTTTTTTTATTTATTTGACAGAGAGAGACAGCGAGAGAAGGAACACAAGCAGGGGGAGTGGGAGAGGGAGAAGCAGGCTTCCCGCCGAGCAGGGAGCCCGATGCAGGGCTCTATCCCGGGACCCTGGGATCATGACCTGAGCCAAAGGCAGACGCTTAACGACTGAGCCACCCAGGCGCCCCTGGACTCTTATTTCTAGAAGTAAATTTATATCCCCATCAACACAGAATGACAACAAACTGGACAATGTGTCCTCATAGTCTTGTGACCAACAAAAGATCTCAAATTCCTCTATGAACAAGGAAATAAGAAAAAATGACTTACTTGCCATCTCCACACCATACCCAAATGGTAACTATTTCAACAATAGGCACAACATTATGCTGAGCTACAAAACCAATCTTCATGCTGGATCTGTGGCTTACGGTCCATATCAAGCTCTTCAGGCCTCCCTTGGTGGGTTTCTCCATTACAAGGTACAGATTGGCATTATTTACATCAATATGTAGCCAATATGATACATCACCCCAATACCAGCACATATGGGGATATTTTTAAAAAAATTTTTATTGTTATGTTAATCACCATACATTACATCATTAGTTTTTGATGTAGTGTTCCATGATTCATTGTTTGTGTGTAACACCCAGTGCTCCACGCAGAACATGCCCTCTTTAATATCCATCACCAGGCTAACCCATCCCCCCACCCCCCTCCCCTCTAGAACCCTCAGTTTGTTTTTCAGAGTCCATCATCTCTCATGGTTCGTCTCCCCCTCCGACTTACTCCCCTTCATTCTTCCCCTCCTGCTAACTTCTTTTTTTTTCTTAACATATATTGCATTATTTGTTTCAGAGGTACAGATCTGTGATTCAACAGTCTTGCACAATTCACAGCGCTCACCATAGCACATACCCTCCCCAATGTCTATCACCCAGCCACCCCATCCCTCCCACCCCCCACCACTCCAGCAACCCTCAGTTTGTTTCCTGAGATTAAGAATTCCTCATAACAGTGAGGTCATATGATACATATCTTTCTCTGATTGACTTATTTCACTCAGCATAACACCCTCCAGTTCCATCCACATCATTGCAAATGGCAAGATCTCATTCCTTTAGATGGCTGCATAATATTCCATTGTGTATATATACCACCTCTTCTTTATCCATTCATCTGTCGATGGACATCTTGGCTCTTTCCACAGTTTGGCTATTGTGGACATTGCTGCTATAAACATCGGGGTGCACGTACCCCTTCGGATCCCTACATTTGTATCTTTGGGGTAAATACGCAGTAGTGCAATTGCTGGATCGTATGGTAGCTCTATTTTCAACTGTTTGAGGAACCTCCACACTGTTTTCCAGAGTGGTTGCACCAGCTTGCATTCCCACCAACAGTGTAGGAGAGTTCCCCTTTTTCCGCATCCCCGCCAACATCTGTCGTTTCCTGACTTGTTAATGTTAGCCATTCTGACTGGTGTGAGGTGGTATCTCATTGAGGTTTTGATTTGGATTTCCCTGATGCCGAGCAATGTTGAGCACTTTTTCATGTGTCTGTTGGCCATTTGGATGTCTTCTTTGGAAAAATGTCTGTTCATGTCTTCTGCCCACTTCTTGATTGCATTATTTGTTCTTTGGGTGTTGAGTTTGATAAGTTCTTTATAGATTTTGGATACTAGCCCTGTATCTGATATGTCATTTGCAAATATTTTCTCCCATTCTGTCTGTTGTCTTTTGGTTTTGTGGACTGTTTCTTTTGCTGTGCAAAAGCTTTTTATCTTGATGAAATCCCAATAGTTCATTTTTGCCCTTGATTCCCTTGCCTTTGGCAATGTTTCTAGGAAGAAGTTGCTGCGGCTGAGGTCAAAGAGGTTGCTACCTGTGTTCTCCTTTAGGATTTTGATGGACTCCTGTCTCACGTTTAGGTCTTTCAACCATTTGGAGTCTATTTTTGTGTGTGGTGCAAGGAAATGGTCCAGTTTCATTCTTCTGCATGTGGCTGTCCAATTTTCCCAACACCATTTGTTGAAGAGACTGTCTTTTTTCCATTGGACCTTCTTTCCTGGTTTGTCAAAGATTCGTTGACCATAGAGTTGAGGGTCCATTTCTGGGCTCTCTATTCTGTTCCATTGATCTATGCATCTGTTTTTGTGCCAGTACCATACTGTCTTGATGATGACAGCTTTGTAATAGAGCTGGAAGTCCGGAATTGTGATGTCGCCAGCTTTGCTTTTCTTTTTCAAGATTCCTCTGGCTATTCAGGGTCTCTTCTGGTTCCATACAAATTTTAGGATTATTTGTTCCATTTCTTTGAAAAAAGTGGATGGTATTTTGATGGGGATTGCATTGAATGTGTAGATTGCTCTAGGTAGTATTGACATCTTCACAATATTTGTTCTTCCAATCCATGAGCATGGAACGTTTTTCCATTTCTTGGTGTCTTCTTCAATTTCTTTCATGAGTATTTTATAGTTTTCTGAGTACAGATCCTTTGCCTCTTTGGTTAAATTTATTCCTAGGTATCTTATGGTTTTGGGTGCAATTGTAAATGGGATCGACTCCTTGATTTGTCTCTCTTCTGTCTTGTTGGTGTATAGGAATGCCACTGATTTCTGTGCATTGATTTTATATCCTGCTACTTTACTGAATTCCTGTATGAGTTCTAGCAGTTTTGGGGTGGAGTCTTTTGGGTTTTCCACATACAGTATCATATCATCTGCAAAGAGTGAGAGTTTGACTTCCTCTTTGCCGATTTGGATACCTTTGATTTCTTTTTGTTGTCTGATTGCTGTGGCTAGGACTTCTAATACAATGTTGAATAGCAGTGGTGATAGTGGACATCCCTGCCGCATTCCTGACCTTAGGGGAAAGGCTCTCAGCTTTTCCTATGGGGATACTTCTATTACTAAAAAGGATGTTTCTTCCTGACCTATGGTAATGGTTACATGTGACTCTCCAGGCCAAAAGAGGCCTTTCTCTTATCCTCAAACTACCATAATTTTAACTGAATATGTCAACCCACAGATAGGCTCACAACCACAAATTCCCTGACTACATAGTCCTTCCTATCGATACACCCAGGAAGGATTATATCAAATATGGAATGAATATATGTGGCTTATTCCCACAGTAAAACAACTAAGCCAAAAGGTCCTTCCATGCTGGGAACAGAAAAAAACATACCCTTGATTCATGCCCAGTGGTACTCACCAAATCGGATGGCTCCCCCCAAAAGCCTGTGACCATACCTTTACTTTATAGGCAACTGATTGTTTGCTACTGACTGGACAAGGTGACCAGGCATCATACAGTTAGCACCTAGTGAAACGCAATGGTTATGTGGTCCAAATTTGTGGCCATGGCTTCTACCAGGGTGGATTGGAAGATGTACCATAGGTTATGCTTGGATGCGTGACCATTGCACTACAACTAGCACAAGTCCAACTAATCTTCCATAACAAAAACAATGATGGACAAGATCTGTGTTCCACTGGCATGACCATTTGATGTCTATTTTTCTTCCATCAGTAGGTTTAGAAGATGTCATATGGCACATGGAGGTCCCTGATAAATACACAATTAAGGCCTTAAATGACTCTTGAAATAGCATTATATTATTAAACACTGAAATAACTCAAGTGTGTAAAGCAGTTCTACAAAACAGAACGGCATTAGATGTCGTAACAGCAGCAAAAGGAGGAACATGTGCCATTATTAAAGTGGAATGTAGCATCTGCATTCAAGATTATGACAAAAATATAACAGGATTACTTACTGATATGAATAATCAAATTGGTGCTCTTGAAGACCCTACATTGTCACTTAATGACTGGCCACATTCCTGGCTCACGCTAAAGGGTCTTCTCACTTGCTCTTCTTATTTTCATTATAATAATAATCTTAATGTGTTTTGTCTCTTTCACTTTGTTCTCTACTGTTGAAATATATGCAAGCAGTTCCTCACTCCTTCGCCCAGCTGACAGATGATCGATACTACTCGGAACAAATTTATGCCAATGTCCACTCTGGACTCTACAGCAATGGCCTTCTATAATAGTTACTTGTAGGGACAGATAGTGACCAATTTTGGTCCATCAGTAGGGACATCTCTACAACCTCTGTGAGCTTGAAGAAGTCACAGAAGATGAAGCTTTCACCCTTCAACAACCTTAAAGCTTTAAGGACTGAAAATTGGTTAGGGGGGAAATGAAGAGGGATAAAAGCAGAAAAATGTTCACTTTTAGCTCAAAAGGCTGTCCTATAGCCTGCATACTTCCAATAAGGATCAAATATGTGCTGGTTGCTACATTCTTAAACGGTCTCATGACTGCCTGTATATCTCACTGACAGTTGATATCAAACTGAATGACAACTGCCAGAGAAATCTTGCAAAAGTAGTTTTAGGAGTAGAAATTTGAAGAAAACATTTATGATCCGATACTCCCTGCACCCCCACCCCCAGCACTAAGCATATAAACACCAGCTTCGTACAGCAAAAAGTGCAGTCCTTTCTGCCCATGGGTCCTGTCCTTGTGTTACTTAAATAAACTTATTAAGTTGCACCATACCAAGTTCCAAGAATTCTTTCTTGACCCTTGCTTGGAGACCCCATAACACACCTGGGAACTTTTAAGGCCCTGTAAGAGCAAGTTCCACATTTCCTGAACATAAAGTAAGTATGTATGTGGGAATGCAGCAGAGGCTTCTTCCATACTCAAAGGAAGCACTTCCAAATAGTTCCCAGTAATAGTTAACTGGAGGACTTGAATTAATTTTTATTTTCTGAGGCCAGTGAAGGCCCCTGTATTAGTTTTCTAGGGATGGCATGACAAAACACCACAGACTAGGTTGTCTAAACAACAAAAATTAATTTTATCACAGTTCTGGAGGATGTTAACCCAGGATCAAGATGTTAGCAAGGGTTGGTGTCCTCTGAGGCCTGTCTCCTTGGTTTGCAGATGGCTGCCCTCCTGCCGTGCTCTCACATGGCCTTCTCTCTGTGTGTGCAAATCCCTGGTGGGGTTTTTTTGTGTCCAAATTTACTACTCAAATAAGGAGACCAGTCAGATTGGATTAAGGCCCACCTAAAATGATCTCATTTTGATTTAAACACCTCTTTAAGGGTCTTATCTCCAAATACAGTCACATGAACTTTTAGGGAGACAAATCAGCCTTTGTCAGCCCTCTCCCTGTGCTGATTCTTGCTGTCTGGGTGCCCTGTGATTCACTGTGTGGAAAACAGCATGAACTACAGAGAAAGCCAGTGACCACAGGGTCCTCTACTTCCTCAAAGAATGCTTGCCTCAAACCAAGAGAAGTGGAAGAGTCTTGGGATCTGCACCCCTTTATGCATACTTGCACTCCATTAGAGAGAGACCCATTGTTCACACACTCCCAGGATTAGGGCATTTCCCTGAGTTTTAGGAATGACAAAGTAAGTTTCTACTTGAAGCAGCTTTAATGCCTATTTTATACCTTTGGATCACATGAGAAAGATACAAGCCACTCAACCATCAGAGATTTCAGACTCAGGGCTCTTTAAAGATCTCAGGTTGCTTTTCGAAACAAACTACAATGTGCTAACAGAGTCAAGACGAGAGGAAGTAAAAGAACTCTGCAAGGCACAGTTAGTAGCACTCTGAAAGTCAGTGTTTCCGGTTTGCTAACAAACCTCATTCTTCCACAGGGGCCTTGTTCCATGTTGGCAAGTGTTGTAATGCAGTGGCTCTAGGTCAACTCACTGAAAGGCAGGTGTTTCCATTTTACCTTCCTGATCCCTGCCTGTCCCTCTCATCAAGTTTCTTCGTTTCTAATCCCTCTTAATCCTCCTACTGCCATTTGTTCTCACTTCCTCCCCCATCCTTTCAAGCTCTTAGTTCCTCCAAACCCTTTCCCTATCAGTCCCAGTCCTTCTAAATCACTTCCAGTTCTACAGATCCCCCCCGCCCCCCGCCGCTTTTACGCCCCTTGGGCCTGCCGCATCTATTACGCCTAGTTCTCTAGCTCCTCCCACTCCGTCCATCCCCGCCCCCGGCCCCACCCACTCTCCCTCAGCTCCTCCCCACCTCAAAGGGAATGCAGACATTTTAATAGTGATAAACACAGCCCAATTGCCTACGAAAAAGTGCACCAGTTGAATTCTATGAACGGGCTTTATGTCAGAAACCCTATTACTCTTTTTAACTATTTGATAGCTTTTTTGTGTGTGAAAATAAACATCTTACTGCTGTTTTATCTTGTATTTTCTTGATTACTAGTAAATCTTAGTGGGTTTTTTTTGTTAACTGTATTTCTGATTCTGTGAATTGTCTGTTCTTACTCTTTGTCCACTTTTCAATTGAGTTGCCTTTGTCTTATTGATTTATATTTGGATTATTAGTCTTTTATGTATCTCACGAATATTTTCTCCTCGATGTCCCTTGTCTTCTAACTGGGCTGAGAAGGGACTGCATATTCCTTAAGATGCTGTTATGCAGATATAAGGGAATACTGACCAACTAAGATTTTGCAGAAATGTTCAAAGTTGTTAAAAGAATTCCATCCAGTATGAATTCCCAGCGGAAGACAGGCAATGCAGGGAACAGGGCCGTATCCGGGATTGCGTAGCTGCAGGCCTCTATCTTCAGAAACGCCGGGAGGTGGGCAGAGTTTGGAGCAGCCAGGCAAAGCCAGAGTAGGCAGAAGGAGCGGACCGCTGAGATGGGAGGGCAGAGGGACTGGAACACTGACGGGAGAAGCGCGGAAGGGCTGCGGCCAGGTCCTTTTCCTCCAAAGTCCCGGTTTCTCTGACTCACGAACGACCTCTGGAGGCAAATACTCTACGAAACTTCGCTCCATTCTATCCATCCTGAAACCATCTCCACTGCCAGGCTCGTCCTCCCTTTCGCTTTCGAAAAGAAGCGCAGTTCCGGGGTGGGGACCTCAGGGGCCTTTCTGGGAAATGAAGTCTCTTTCAGAAGGATTCTGGGAGTCGTAGTTCCTACTGTTACTTTGCGCACGCGCGTTTCTGTTTTCACGTTGCGGCTCCTGTTTCCCTACGCGGGAAAGAGACGTGTACGCTTGGGCCGAGCGGGCCTTGGAACTGCGTCCTCTCTTGGCTGCTCTTTCCACGGAGAGGGGTCCTGGGTTAGAACGGACTTGGATCTTCCGTCAGTTTTAATTGCAAACTGTATTTGGGCAATTACAGCTGTTTGTGAGAATCTCCAAGATGCCAGATGTAGGGGCTGCGCATTAGGGCCTGGAGGAAGAGGCATCAGAGCCAAAACCTTGAGGTGTTGCTTAGGACCAGGCTGAGGCCATGCGTCCAAATTCTGGGGCCTCGAGAGCCCAGAGACCCCAGTTATCACGGCAACGACCTTGGAAGGACCTTTGAGTTACTGAGGAGATGGCGTCGTCCTCTGACAGTCTAAAGGTGGTCTCCCTTTCAGGCAGGGGTGCGCTGCGCCTCTAATTTCATTTTATTTAGGTCACTGTGGCTGTGGTCGGGAAGGGTTGCCAAGGGAGGGCATTGAGGACCCAGCTGTAGTCCAGGGAGATGTGATAAGAGCTCATGGTGGAGGATGCCTGGGTGACTCAGTTAAGCATCTGTCTTCTCAGGTTGAGATCCCAGGGTCCTCGGATCGAGTCCCGCATCGGGCTCCCTGCTCAGTGGGGAGGCTGCTTCTCCCTCTGCCTGCCGCTCCCCCTGCTTGTGCTCTCTCTCTCTCTCTCTGTGACAAATAATCTTTGTATATATATATAGAGAGAGAGAGAGAGAGAGAGAGAGCACTCATGGTGGCAGTGTCAGTGTGGACTGAAGTGGATGACGAGGGCTCAGGGTGAGGGAGGAGTTGAGGATTCCCAGATTTCTGATGTGGGCGGCTGTCATGGCTGCAGACGATTTCACTTTGTGAAATTCTTACTCCCAATCTGTCTCAACTCCAAAAAACACTCGGGGTCCTCGAGTGAGCACATGTGCGAATTGATTCTCAAAACTTCAGATGCATGCTTTGACCCAAAGGACATTCATTCACCTAGCCATACAGCTCTGTTATACCCACCCTTGTGAGCACACTTAGTGTGTAAATACAGCCATATAGCTACTCATGATCATATACTCACATATACTACATGCCCCAGACAAGGGCCCTGATAAATGCCCAGAACTGAAGATGCCCTGCCATCTTGGGCTAAGTGTGGCCTCCAGGCCAAAAGGACACATACTGATTCTTTGGGCTTCTCTTTGGAAACGTCACACATCACTCAGTCTTTATCCTTTCTACTACATCCATGTCCATTATGACTCTGACTTTTCCTAGTTATCTTCCTGCCACCCTGGCCTGATGGGAGGGATAAATGGGGTTTTAATTCAGGTAAGCGTTTTGCTTATGTGAATGTTTGCTGAGGGTTTTCCCAGAGCAGTAGTTCTGAACATGTATGTGTGTGCTGGATCCAATGAAAACTGTGAACTCTCTTCTCAGATAAACACGGCTATATATCCATACTATTTTGAAAACATAATTGAGACCCATCTATTCGTCCCTGGTTAAGAACCTCACTAGAGGTAGATCAGAAGGTCAGTTTCCCTCTCTGCAGTTTTCAAGTGGCACTAGAAGGGAGAAAAGTAGGGCCCCAAGCCCCTAGAGGAGTCAGGACATGAGGAAGGGGCAGCCTCTCCTTCTATCCTTCTGTTACCCTTAGTTCTGGAGTCAGGATGTCAGTCTGCAAGTCCTCTGCAGGGCAGTCATTCAGCTGGTTAGTGGAAGACTCAGCAGGTAGGTAGTTCAAGCTTATCAGATGTTTAGTTATTTAGTGTTAGTAGGTCATTTAGAAAGCCAGTAGGTCAATCAGATGATTTGTGTTTTAGAAACTTAATCAGCCAACCGGCCGGTCATTTAGGATTAATTTTTCAGATGGACAGTAGTCCATCAGGATCCATCAGTTGAAGGTCGGTTTAATGATCAGTCTATCCATCAGGGAGCCAACTGTTGAGAATGCCAAACAGCTGGGTCACCAGTGGGACAAAAGGGCAGCTGGGGTGAAACCATCTGGATACAGAGTGTGTTTCTATTTGCTACATCCTGAAGACAATACAGTAACACACACGCCCCTGTATTTGCCATTTTGCTTTCCATGGTTTCAGCTACCAGCAGTTGTGGTCCGTGGTTGGGAAGCATATGATCCTCCTTCCGGGTTATAGTCAGAAGGTCAATAGTAGCCTAACGCTACATCACAGTGCCTACGTGGTTCACCTCACTTCGTCTCATCACGTAGGCATTTTATCATTTCACATCATCATAAGAAAGAGGGTGAGTGCAGCACAATAAGATACTTGGAGGGAGGGAGAGGTGAGGGAGAGAGACCTCATTCACAGAACTTTTATTACAGTATATTGTTATAATGGTTCTATTTCATTATTAGTTAATATTGTTAATGTCTTACTGTGCCTAATTTATAAATTAAACTTTATCATAGGTCCATATGTATAGGAAAAATCATCGTATATATAGGGTTCAGTACTATCCGCGGTTTGAGGCATCCACTGGGGGTCTTGCAATGTATCCCTCCCGGATGAGCGTGGACTACTATATAGGCAAGCGGAGGGAAGAGTTGACTCCTAGGCCAGCAGAGGGAGCTTCAGTTTGCTGGGAAAGAGGCCCCCTCTGGTGTGGGGAACCAGGAGAGGAAAAACTGTAGAACAAGGGCCAGGCCAAGTTGCCAGCAGAGGGCAGTGTGGCTCCCCATTCACATCCACACCTGGCCCACTCCAAAGCTAAACTTGGACTTGTGGGAGCCCAATCTCTGGCCAGCTTGAGGAAAGGCTCCTGAAACGATTTCTCACCCAGGAAGTGCTTAACCAACACATGCTTGACTCCCAAGCTAAGAGGAAGCCAGACAGCTGCCAGCTGGGAGGACTTGCCATTCCCGGGCACTGCTGCAAGGAGCACACCAGCCATGGGGGAGGAGGGAGAATGGAGGAGGAACATCTTACCCCTCTCTCCCAGGACATGGAGGGGAGCAACGCCCTAAAGCTGAGGCACTGAGGGCAGGATCTGTCTTCTGTCCAGGTGCATGTCACTTCCTGGGCTGCTGCTTCAGCTTCTCTAGGGGCCAAGGAGGGGCTAGACCAATGGACCTAAGCCAATGACTCCCATTCCTTTGCTGGCCCCTGTGGTCGGTTGCTTCTTCTGCAATGGGCAGTAACTCTAAGGCACAAAGATGTAGGTTAGATACAGACAACGAAGAAAACGTGGGGAAAAGGATGGGCTATGAGCTTAATTTCCCTTTGGGAATGACTGAGATGTTTATATAAGGTGTCAAATATGGCATCGGGCACCAAGGCAGGACTCAGAAGATTCGAGTTCTTTTCTCCCCCAAAGGGAAGTGCATGAGCCCAGGTAGTGTGTCTCCCAGTTATGCCTGGAGCATGATGTTATGCCTCCAGATGGGCTTCCTGGCTTAATGGGCAGGGACATATTCTAGCTCTAGCTGGTTTGGTTCTCAGAGCAGTTCAAAGAAAGAGTAACTTAGGGGCAGGAGTGATCGTAGAGGTGTCCCATGTGCCTGGTGCTTTATGTACACTCTCAGAGGAGGTATTGTCCGCAGTTTACAGATGGGGCATCTGAGGTCTCACAGCTGGGAAATGACGTGGAACTGGTTTTAAACTCAGTCTGTGTGGTTCCAAAGCTCTTTCCCTTTCTGGGAAACCCGACTCCAGACACAAATGGGGAAGGAGAAGGAAGTGAAAGACTGGGAGGTTGCTAGGTCCTGAGGAAGATTTGCTGGGGGTGGGGGTGGGCTGTGGACAGGACCGGACTGTCCCCTTCAGAGATTCTGCAAACTTGGCATCCCACATGATGACATTAACCCGTCTCCTCTCCCCCGGGTACGCAAAAATGCATCAACAATGGCAGTCTGTGCACAGCCCCTTCGGCCTTGCAAGTAACAAAGCTGGAGACGTAAGTGGGAATCAGACCATGAAGGGCTTCGTGAGTCACTTTCGGGAGCTTGGATTTAATCTAGAAGGGAGAGGAGGACCAAGGGGTTTTAACAAGGAGGGCATGGTTTGATTTGTGCTGCTGCTGCAAGTGTGCAGTCCACATGTCAGAGGGGAATACTGAGTATGGATTTAGCATGTAAGCCCTCACACATACTTTACATGGGGCCTGGGAGGAATGTTTACTATGATGGTGTGGTTATGAGTAAGGGCTCGGGAGTCTGCTGCTTTGACTCACAGTTCTGCCACTTCCCTGCTGTGAGGCCTTGGCAGGGGACCTCTCCTCTCGGTTTCCCTCTCCATCTTAAAAAATGGGAGACAATAAGGATGATTTCCAAGCCACAGAATGGCTATGAGGCTGAAACAAGGTTTTGCTTCTAAAGCACAGCACAGCGCCTGAGACACTGAAGCGCTCAGTGAATGCTGGCTCGCCCTCACAACAAACGCATCTCCTGCTCCGCTCCCGATCCTCTTGGCCTCATATCTTTGTGGGCCACCGTTGTGGTGACTGGACCCAGGACCTGACAGCATCTCATTCTTTTGCTTTCCATCCCAGGGCTTCTCGGATGCCAGAGTTCTCAGACAAACCCTCTGCCCTGATGCATGTCCAACCCAGAAGTGCGGGGCAGGCAGCAGAGGATGGGAGCCAGGGATAAATGTCCCCCCTACCCCAGTCTTCCTCCAGGTGAACCGTTCGGATGTGTCTCATGTTTCTCAGGCGGGCCTGGCTAGAGCAACCAGTCACCATATCAGCTCCGTATGCACCTTCCCTGCAGATTTCCCTCTCCCCCCCTTGTCCCCTTCCCTGTCCTTCGCTTCTGCTCCTTGGGACCACATTCCCTACTAAACATCTACACTTAAGGTTTTTTCCTCAGGCTGCTTGCAGAACCCAGGCTAATACAACCCACTGTAAAGTGATCCTACTTTCTTGGAAATGCGGCATGAGAAAAAAGTGGGAAGAGGAGCACCTGGGTGGCTCAGTTGTTAAGCGTCTGCCTTCGGCTCAGGTCATGATCCCAGGAGCCTCGCATCGGGCTCCCTGCTCAGCGGGGAGTCTGCCCCTCCCCTTGCTCGTGCTCTCTCTAATAAGTAAATTAATAAAATCTTTAAAAAAAATGGGAAGAGAAAGGGCAGGCGCTAGAAACATGAATGTCTGTAGCAGAGATCATTCCCTGGACTAGGGTCCACTCGGCTATACCCCTGGTTTCAGGTTCCACTAATTCACTCGTATGAGGGTAGTGGAATGAGGGGGCAGAGGACAAGGTGTGCCAAGGGAGCTGGAAGAGCTCTGTAGTCCAGGATGACCCGTGTTCCAGCCCTGGATCTGCCGCTTCCTACTGACTGTGGGATCCTGGGCCGATGTCTACCTCTGAGCCTGTCTCCTTACCTACACAGTGAAGATAAGAAATGCTTAACACATCTTGTGAGACATAAAGGCTATGTCAGTTGAGTGCTTAGTCCAGTGCCCCGCCCCTGGTGTGTGTTCAGTAAATGGGAAATCTTGGTATAACAGCTTTCTGTAATCAGCTTTGGGCTGTTCAGGATCAAGTTTCTCCTATTGCTTCTTGTGTGCTAACTTAACTTCCACAATAAAATAAACCCCTCAAAGGCAGTTATAGAAATTTGTGATCAATAGATACGTTACCCCTTTCAAGTAACTGACTCTAGTTTTTCTGCCCAGACTCACAGAGGCCTCAGGCCTAGGATCTGCTTGCCCTCTGCTGCAAGTTGGTTCCCAGGAGCAGACTCAGACAGGGATGCATGCGGGAAGTGTCCTGGGGAATGTTCTTGGGGCCAATGCTGTGGAGGAAGGGAAGGCAGCAGGAGAGGCACAAGTGGGCTGAGATGTAGTCAGGAGGCCTCAGCTGACCCTGTGGGGAACACTGACGCTGAGATGGCCCTTCAGGTTTCTCCCCGGGGTTTTCAATCCCTGCCCTTGCCTCGACATTGGATGTGGCCATCCTGGGAAGGAGGCAACGCCACCTTGCGCATACACCCAGCCACTGGGGAGAGAGTCCTGAAGCAGGGGTTTGCGTGGGGCAGCACCCACCACTTCAGTCCCAGTGGTGGCTTTGGGGGATGTGGTAGCTGCTGCGAGTCCTCTACCCAGGATCCACTCCTTCTTTTTCCTTGTTAAGAGGTGCCTGATTGGAGACAGCAAGATGCCCAACAAAAATACTCACTTTTCGAGATTCCTTTGCAATGGAGGTAGGCCAAGGGACCCTGTTCTGGCCAGTAAGATGTAAACAGCAGTCTGGGTTCCCGATGACATGGTAGGGCCACTAGAGAAAATGAAAGGCTTTGTTTGCTTAACCACTGTACTCAGGTTTCTGTTGCATGTAACCCAATAGTCCTAAATAGTTATGAGAGGCACCATCACATCCTGCTTAAGAACATGGTCCTTCAAGTTAAATGGACAGTAGCTTGGAGTCCCACCTCCACTGCACGCCAGCTAGCTATGGGAGACCTCAGATGAGTCACTCCATCAGACTTAGCTGTCTCTCGAAAGTGGGAATGGTGGTACTACCTAAGACGTGTCTCATGTCACACTGGGGTAGCCAGCTTGTCCCAGCGTGCCTGGAACTTGCTCAGTTTTAGCAAGGGGATTCCCGCATCCTGGGGAACTCATCAGTCCCAGGCAAACCGGGACAGCTATCCTCCCTGTTAAAACACATCCCCAAACTACCCTGTCTCCTTTACAGATACAAGCCTGCAGGCTGAAGGCTAAAATGAAGGCTAAAAATGATGTTTGCCACTATCCCCTAATGGCTCAGTATAATATAGCATCACAGCCAAGATTAGTTTTACATTATATAATAGTTTTTTCTTAACAAAAACGGCAACCACAGATGGTCAGAGGCACAGTTGGAATAGTCTCCTATTCATTTAGATTTAAATTTATAACAGTTGTAACCCCACTATGTTTTAGTACTCACTGATATTCACCAGCAAATATGGTATATTGTAGGGCTATTGGGAGGATTAAATTAGTCTAGGAAAAGCCTTTTCCGTGGTGTGTTACACAGCACACACACTGTAAAGTTCACATACGCTTGGGTTAGACTCTAGGCTTTGACTCTTCCTTTGGAAAAGTCACTTCATCCCCTGCCCCCAACCCCCAATCCAGCCTCTTTCCTCTTTTGTATTAGGGGTAATAGGAACTTCTTGAGAGGGTTGTTTGATTGATAAAGAAATGCTTGTGGGGCTCCTCAAGGGAAGCATGAGCCCACAATGGCCTCAGGCCACCCCCTGCTGAGGGGTTCTGCAGCTCTGGGAGGAGCCCAGCGGACCCTTCAGGAACACCTGCTCCTTGTCAAGGCCAGGCTCAGCTGGCAGATGGGCTTCAGGGGCCAGGAAAGCCTGACCAGACCCTCGGAATTCAGCTGGTTCCTCTTAAGCAGAAGCTATTATTATTCATGAGATGGCCACAGGGCAGGCACTATACAGGGGTACAAGCCCAACATTTAGTTCAGTGGCCTTGAGCAATGAGAGCTAACTGGTGCCCAGGCTGGAACTCTGGCCACCATCCAAGCCAGAACTGCAATGTAAACCCTGGCTGTTCTCTCTGGGCTACACCCACGCTAGTTGGGCTGCTTAATCTTTTCAGAAGGCTTCCTGAAGATTCACAGAAATGGAAGCATGCATCCCCGCCTCTCCAGTATCAGTCTAGGGGTCCTAGAGAAAGGAATCACTTTTTCTTTCGAAAGCCTAATTCTGCTATAGTTTCGAAGACCCTCCAATAGGCTTAATAGCAGTATTAAGTTCTTCAATTCTGTTTATAAATGAAAGTGGAGAATACTCTAGTATATTAATAAATAACTGTAGCTATATTGAAAAAAGGGTTAACTACTCAGTTGGGCTACAAAATTAACACATACAACTGCTGGCTTCTGCTTGTTCTGTGTACCTCAAAAGCCTATGGCCCCATTTTAGTACCTTGGTTTTAAGTTTCAATCTCGTTCATTTTTTTTTAAAAGCTTTATTTATTTGAGTCTTTTTTTTTTTAATTTTATTTATTTATTTGACAGAGAGAGACAGTGAGAGCAGGAACACAAGCAGGGGGAGTGGGAGAGGGAGAAGCAGGCTTCCCACGGAGCAGGGAGCCCGATGTGGGACTCGATCC
>NW_027397063.1:111078921-111102122 GCF_003265705.2 Callorhinus ursinus
TTATTTATTTGAGAGAAAGAGAGAGAGCATGAGAGGGGGGGAGGGTCAGAGGGAGAAGCAGACTCCCCGCCGAGCAGGGAGCCCGATGTGGGACTCGATCCCGGGACTCCAGGATCATGACCTGAGCCGAAGGCAGTCGCTTAACCAACTGAGCCACCCAGGCGCCCCGAGAGAGAGAGTCTTAAGCAGACTCCACCCTAAGCTCAGAGCCTGACACCGGGCTGGATCTCAAGATCCTAAGATCATGCATGACTTGAGCCAAAACCAAGAGCCGGATGCTTAACTGACTGCACCACCCAAGTGCCATTGTTTTTTTTGTTTTTTGTTTTTTAATTTGACAGAGAGCGAGAGCGCCAGAGCACAAGCAGGGGGAGTGGCAGGCAGAGGGAGAGGGAGAAGCAGGCTCCCTGCTGAGCAGAGAGCCCAACACAGGGCTCAGTGACAGGATCAGGACCTGAGCCAAAGGCAGACGCTTAGCTGACTGAGCCACCCAGGCGCCCCCAGGTACCATTTTAATGATATTTTAAAAACTTGTGTTATGTATATCGTTAAATATTATGCACTGTCTATAAAAAGAGCTAGCTACCTACCTACCTATCATCTATCTCAATGTGGAAATATCTCCAAGACATACTGTTAGGGGAAGCAAGTTAATGAGAAATATGTTTAAGACATACTGTTAAAGGAAACAAAATAATAAAATATATTTTAAGGGAAGCAAGTCACAGAACAATATATATAAAGTGATCTTATTGCTATTTACAAATTACTTATAGTTCTACATCTGCATGGAAAATTTCTGGAAGAATATCTGTCAAACAGCTCACAGTGTTCTCTCTGGAGGTGAGACTAGAGGGGAACTTCACTTTTGAAGTTTTCAGTGTAGTTAGATTGTTTTCCAGTGTGCATGTATTAATTTTAATCATAAAAACAAGACAGCTGAATGTGCACATGTATACACCCACACCTGCCATGAACTAAGTCATTAAGACCATTGTCCAGAGTAAATGCATTACATCCAAGAACTAAATGCATTAATCTCGGCTCAGTGCTCAGTGTTTGTTTATGGAGCGAGATGTCTCAGAACTTGATACTGAGGAAGATTTATTAATGATGTGCATACCTGATGTCTTGGGAGGCAAAAGCTTTAGCTATGCTTTTAATGTTGGCTCTTATCCAAAATATTTACCTTTACAAACAGATTTCAGTTTCAAACTGATTTTTTTTAAAGATTTATTTATTTGAGAGAGCCAGAGCAAGTGCCCCACACCAGAGCAGGGGGGAGGGGCAGGGGGAGAGGGTGGGGAAGAGACTCTCAAGCAAACTCCCTGCTGATCCCAGAGCCTAAGCGTGACATGGCGAGGCTCCATCTCACAACCCTGAGATCATGACCTGAGCCAAAATCGAGAGTCAGATGCTTAACCGACTGAGCCACCCAGGTGCCCCTGAAACTGATTTTTTAAAATATCTTCTGATCCACTTTTAGTTTTAAGACTTCAAGCTGTGTTTAGCAGTTCTAAATCAGATATACTGTGAGTGGGAGCAAAAAACAACTGATTAGGCTTTAAATACTCAAGTGACAACACGTGATTTTCAGCAATCAAAGAAGCAATTAAGATAGATTTTAAACCAGTCCAAGGCCACTAGCTGTACACGTCCCCCCAGCCCCCGGAGCCCAAATGCTGCTGTCAGAGCAGCAAGCCCTGGCCCCTCCAGGCCCAGCACTGCCTGGCCTCCCTTTTCCACAAATAACTGGGAGTTTTCTAATTTAAACGTTTTTACTTCCACCAAAAAAAAAAAAAAAAGAAAAAAGATAAATGTCTAAAATATTGGAACTTACTTGAAAAGAACTAGAGTGACTTGTAGGTACAAACCATGACTTGTATGTATGACTATTCTTTAAAAATTTATTTATAGAAACAGACGTATCCAAAGGCAACATTAGACAAAAACAAAGAGAAAAGTTTGGAATGCCAACAACACTGGGGATTCTCACTTGCACTTTACATTTCTTCACATGGAACTAGCACCATTGTAGTTCAGAAACCACAGATTTAATTACAATTGCTTCTAATATATAAAATATCTTATAAAGATTATTCAACTATCTAGTAACAAAGTTCTTCGAAAAACGTATTTAAAAATCAATTAGAATTTACCATTTGAAATTGATGAAAACGGTTTAAAAAATTGATCCAATTCTACGGCTTGTCAAAGGGAATGAGCCATAATTAGTTTTATTGGAAGAAAGTGCCTGAATTTAGCTTCTGGCTTCCTTCTAACCACCAAGCAGGTACGGTAAATGGAATATTACCTACGAATAAGAGCACATCTAAAACCGGTCTTAGAAAATATTTTCCTGGACTACAAAAATACTAAATGGAATACAAAAATTTCAGCCTATACAGCAAATAGACTACAGCAGACAAAAATTTTAAACATACTTAAAACTATCTTCTACCATAATCATTATGAACATCAAGTATTATCCTAATGATTTTTCTGTGATTCATTCTGATTTGATGTTTATGTCCCCTCAATTTTTGTTATATAACACCAGCGACAGACCAAAATCGGTGTTTCTCGCAGAAGTTCCTGGAGGCACCACTGAATAATTCTTTGTATTCAACTGGTTCTCAAAGTGCTGAAAGTGCAAATGTAGTAGAGCCTGGGTTTTTGAGATCGGGGGTCAGCAACCCTGGGCCGAGAACATAGCCACACGTTCATTTGTTCACATGTTGTCTACGGTTGCTTTCATGCCACATGACTGTACGTGGCCTCTGGGTCCCCAGAGTCTACAACCTTTACTATCTGGCCCCGTGCAGAAAAAATATGCCAACCCCTGTTTTAGATAAATCACTTCAGGAAATGTTTTGCTGAACGGGGACAAGGCAGTATGTTCCCATTTGAAGAAAATTTTGGCTGAGGTTTGCTGGTTCCGTCATATAGTCAGATCGAAATAATACACATGTGGATTGGCAACTCTGGGTATTGAAATATTCTTCTGGCATCGTAAGCAAGGTCGGGCTATGATGAAAGTACCTTCCTCTCTCTGTGAACTGGCTGTGACTCACGTACCTGATTATAACAGTGTGCTTCCTGTGCTTCCTGTTCAACCCAACCATCTACGTGGCTCCAACATGATTTCTAGCCTTTATAAATCAAAAATCTTACACTCTTGGCAATGGATAGAACTAGAAGCGCACCCTTCCCATCCGTCTGTATTGGCATAGATTCTATCAGCACCGCACTGCCTTCCTTTTAGAATCCCTCCCTGTGACATGCATCATAATAATTAGTACTACCGCTACTCCCCAGGGCCACAAACATGTCCCTTTTGACAAATCGGACTAAGTTTTCGAGGGGGCACATAGGCTTGGAAGAATGCTTGCGGTGGTCCTGGCAAAAAGAGGTGTGGAATGTGACATCGACACCATTATAAAGAATCCGGACAGAATGCTCACTGGGCTTTTCTCTGTCTTGCCAGAGCTCCAAGATCAACCTGGCTGCAAACCTTGGGAATCTGGCTTCCATAAGGCCCAAGGCACTGAGAACTGGCGACAGAGTGACATCGTGAGCAGAGTAGAGGGCAAAGACCTCCTCTCTCCTGCCCTCTGCGGCGCGCTGCATCCGGCTGACGGTCTGGTTGAGGATGGGATGGGCGCCCAGGAGCGCATAGCCCAGATAAAGCTTCTTCTCCCGCCTCTCTCTCTCGTCCTCTATCTGATGCGTCTTGATCACCTTGAAGTGCTCCATGTCAATACAGCCATTCCTAGTGCACGGGAAGCTGACGTTGTGGCAGAAGCGGCAGAGCATGGAGTCTATGGGGTTGGCAGCTCGAAGCTGCTTGGTGGGGACGTCCACGATCCTGGCCATGTCCTCGTAGGTCCTCTCCAGCTGGCTGTTTTTCAAACGTAAGAGGTACTGCCGACGCTGCTCCTTTTCCAGATACTGGTTTCTCACGGGGCAAAAGCAGTTTCCGGAGCAGAAGAGAGCGCTTGGCTGGTGCCTAAAATGAATCTTCTTCCAGTCAAAATCGGGGAGAAAGCCATAAAGCAAGGCCAGCCCACTTTGTAGGGTCCGGCTTTTCCCAGTGGTCTCCAAGTAAAGCTGGTCTGTGGACCAGTCACTCGGCAGGAGTTTGTGTTTCTTTAGATAGATGTCCCTCAGCAGCTGGCCATTCTGCAAATGCTGCACGACTCCTGAAACACAGGGACACAAACCGTCCTCACTACCAGCTCAGCAAAAGGGGGAGCAAAGGGAGGCCGAGTCAGTGGCCAACTCTGCAGTGCTTTCGACCAGCGATGAGAATATAATAAACAAAACCATTCCCCAGCGTGTGGAAGCTACAAGAATGGGTTTGCAGGAACTCATGAGGGGAGCCCCTTGGGCTTATCCATGAAGGGATGAGCAGAAGAGGGGAGCACCAGGACCATCTGCTCAATCCCTCCCTTCCCTGGGAGGGGGCATTGTGACTGGTGGGCCGAGGAGGCCAGTGCTCGAGCCTCCTGGCAGGTGTCAAGGCTGTAATTGGCGTGGGCTTAAGGAGAACTTTCTCCCTCCTGCCCTGGGACACAGCATTCTTTAGTGTGCAGGGAGGGACCATGGAAATCAGTCAGGTAAAGAGAAAAAGGTGCTGCTGGCTGCTTAGTCCCCTCACTGGTGGGAGGTTCTCTCCTCCTCATTCTCCCTACTCTGCCAAGTGAAGGCTCCCCGCCAACCTTCTAGGTACATTCCGCCTAATCCTCCTGGACATTACTGGCTCATCAAGGACATTCTGTCTGCAGAGATATGGAATGATCTCTCAGACACCCAGAGAGAATATCTGAAAAAACAAGCCAAGTGCAGAACAGTACATTTATTATACTCCTTTTAAATAAAAATGAGGGAAAAATAAGAATGTGTATTTGCAGTTGTTTGTGTTTTGCATAAAGAAACTCTGGAAAGATGCATAAGAAACCAACAGCAATGGTTACCTGAGGAGATGGGGGCACAGAAATGGGGCAAATGGAACATGGATAAAAACAAGAATTTTAAATTTACCTGTCAACTAAAAGCTTAAAAAGTTTTAGTTTTGAACTACCACAGTACAGTAACAAATTATCTTGGAAAAAAAAAAGAAAGAAAGAAAAGCAAAGCCTTATCTTCAAGCAGAAGACAATCCAAGATGAAAGCAAGCTCACCCACCAGGCAACAGGATGGAGGGGGATGGAATCTCAGTAACAGATCTGAATTCTCTGAGGGTCAACCACACTCAGGCCCCCCGACCAGTTCATGACCAATGTCGCTTATTCAGATGCACAAACGGTGTGAAAACCTGAGACAACTCGAGGCTGCAATGCATGAGACAGAGGGCACTGCACTGGCCCAGGAAGGGGGAACGGCTCAGGAAAACATCACGGAGGACGTCTGCGTCCCCTTCTGAAGGAAAAATATTGGCAGCAGAACTCCCTCAGAGATCTGGGCTGACACAGGTCTTAGGCATTTCCAGAATGGTTTGCAAAAAGAGGCAAACCATGATGACAAACATTAAGAATCTGTGTCTGGCCCCAGTTCACCTCTGGGCCTGCCTTATATTCCTAGGCTGCATCTATTAGGGTTGAGGGCTTCCCGTGTGCCAGACCTTTCTCCTTTCATCCTCACAAAACCCCGATAAGGTAGGCATGTTATTATTATTCCCTTTTTTCTTTATTTTATAGCTGAGGAAACTGAGGCCCTGAGCCAATCACTGTTAAGAGTGGCAGAGGTGGCTGGCACTCCAGCCCCTATCTGGGCCCAACCTTGCCCTCCTAGTCCCTGCTTGTAGCACTTCCTCCCTGTCTCTTCAGGCAGACATACTAAGTTCTAGCCAGTTGGGGCCCCTTAGCCTCTCCAAACACAGCCCTTATCTTCATGACCTTGGTCATGCCCTTCCCCTTTCCCAGCCTAGAGAAATCCTCATCCAGTGCCTGGCTCCAATACTGCAGGCTCTGTAGTCTTCCTTCTTCCTCCTCCAGGGCAGACCAAGAATTCCTTCCTTTTCCCGTTCCACTGGATCTCCAGGACTTGAGCTGCGATCCCGGAGCATCCCGCGGCAGCTGCATGCTCCTTTAGGACAAGGCGGGGAGCATCTATTCATCCAGCCACTCCCCGCCCCGCCTACACTCAGCAGCTGCCAAAGCATCTTGAATAGAGTAGGCACTAATGATGGGTCTTATATAGTTACTGTGGGGTGCCAAAAGTGTTTCAGTTAGAAATGGTTATTCTAACAGCTATGCATTTTTAATGAAATTTAAAATAGAAGATAAAAGTGAGCATTAAAAGAAAATTAGGGAACAGGAGCAAACAGTACCGTGAAAATGATTTCTCGAGTAATGCTGATTTAGAAAACGATGTAGATAATAGAACAACTGAGGAGAAAGGTAGGCATGAATGAGTGTCTCTAAGTGTGTGAGGGACAGCTCCCCCAACCTTTTCTCGGGGAACAGCCCCTGGATCCAGAGGCTGGGCAGGCCCCCCCTGCTCAGTGCACAGTCACTCTGACCTCCGAGCTGGCTGATGGACACTGACCCTGAAGGACCCCATCAGATTTTCTCTCTCTTACTCTCTCAAGATTTTGGACTTGCAGTTCATCTCTAGGTGTGGCCAGGATTGTCCCTCTTTGGACAGACACGGAGCAAAACCACAGAGGCTGGGACAGATTTCTTATTCCTGGTTCCAGTTTCTGGAGGCCTGGTCATATTCCTGCCCTCAGGGTCTGGAGTCACCCTGAGTCCATACAATAAATATCCCTCTTCTGCTGGGGTTGGTTTCGGTTACTTGCAACCAGAGGGTCTAACCAATGGTTCTCAGCAAGCCTGGCTCTGCTCTCAGGGAGGGTTTGGGGGGTTGAGTTGTCATAATAATACAGGGAGGAACATTCTGGACACCTACTGGGTGGGGGCCACGGAGCTAGACAGTCTCCCCAAGGAACTGTTCTCTGACCCACATAACTTTTGAATGTATCACAAGATATTACCATGTGTGAAAATCCTGTTTAAATACTTTAGCCTAGAGCCTGTTTCTTTGTATCATAAATATAAAACCATTTTTGCATACCATTAACATCCACTGATTTTTCCAGAAATGCAAGAGAAATTAAGGGACATCTGTATTTTATTTTGGTCAGAACTTGTTAAAAAAATTATGTCCCAAAATGTGGCGTTAGAGTTCCCAATATAATATCCCTCGGTCTGCCAATCTACATTTAAGTGTAAACAACCAACTATGTCATTCTGTTTCCTAGTGAGAGGTGAGGGTGTGCTCAGGCTTTTATACTGAGACACATAGCATTATCTAATAAATTCATTTCCTTTTGTTTCTCCTTTATATTGTGGTTACGGTGCCTGATATAACTGCTTTTCTTTACAATTTTGTATCTAGAAAGGTTATAATTATATTTGAATTTCACTTTAGGAGAGTGAAGGGAGCACCACAAAATATTTGTTACAAAAAGGGGATGCTTGATCTGGTCGGAGGCGAACTCCTGTTTTAAACCACGGCAAACCTTGAGCACATGGAACTAATTATCAAAAGCTTTTGACAAAACTCCTTATTCAAGGCTAGTCTTCCAGAGCCTTCAGCTTTGCCCACTCTGTCACTATCATTCTCCCCAATAATAATGGCTTCAAAAACATGGCAAAACTCCACAGGGCCAACCATAGGACAGAGACCTTCCTTCCATCAGAGCCGAGGTCCCACGGTACTTGTGGGACGAGGAAACAACATGGTCGATAGGTCCTCTCGATTCTTCCAAAAAGGCTGGTGACCACGCAAAGGTCCTTTGAGGTCCCAGACTGAAGTAGGAAGAAGCTAGAACCTACTGGGGGGGCTCCCAGTTCCTTCTCTTCCTAACAGAGGTAGCCCCCAGTTAACTTGCCAACCTGCCCTGACATCCAGGAATTGGCTGTGTAATGGTACATACAGGGCTGCAGAGGGAAAGGTGGGCTTCTGTGAGGGACACACTCAGCCAAACAAACTCTGTGCTCACTGGGGATCTGCCATATGTGTTTGCTCCTGAGATCTCGCACAGGAGAACTGATCAGGTCATTTTCTTTGACGTTTCTAAGCACATGGGATTGGTTACATAAATTATGGCCCAGTAACAGTGGGGTAATATGGAGACACCAGAAATGATGCTGTTCATGAATACTGACAGGGAAAGATTATCACAATGTACCATTAAAGAGTATGTTTAGTAAGATACTACTGTGTGTGCATGTGTGCATGCACATTGACGAAAAAAGATGACTAGTTTCTTTCTTTCTTTTTTTAAGATGACTAATTTCTTCGGTGGATTGGGATTATGGGTATGTTCAACTTTTCTTCCTTTTGCTTGACTGCCTTTCCTAATTCTCTTCCATTGACATATACTGCTCTTGCACTAGGAAAAAGGGTTATTTTTAATTTTTTAGAAATCAGATGTTTACTTAAGATACCTTGGTTGACTCAGAGCTCCCCGAGGTGCCCGTCCTTAGTCATCCCTGTGAGCCCACAGCACCTTGCCCAGGAGTGTTTGCTTCAATGTATGCCACACAGAAGAGAGCGCAGAAGGAGTGAGCCGATGGATGTCACACATACCTGTCTGCGTGAGCTCTCCCATCTCACACAGTGGGTGATTGGGGTAAAGAGGCAGGGAGTGTAAGGGGCTTTCGAAAGAGGCTCCGGATCCTTTTGACATGTGACTAACGAAAGCTTCCAGTTTAGGGTGATACGGTTTCCTAAAGAGACGACACAGAGAATTAGTGGTCACTATGCTCCAAAACAGTCCACAAGGGTTTCAACTTCAACCAGCAAAATCCCAGCTGTGTCACGCCCTGCTCACCCATAATAACAGGTCCCGGCTCCATCACTTTGATTTTTTTTTTTTTAAGGTTTTATTTATTTAGTTTGAGAGAGAGTGAGTGCGCAGGAGCAGGAGGAGGGACAGAGGGAGAGGAAGAAGGAGAGAAGCAGATCCCCGCTGAGTGCAGAGCCCGACACCGGGCTGGATCTCAGGACCCTGAGGTCATGACCTGAGCCAAAATCAAGAGTCAGATGCTTAACTGACTGAGCCACCCAGGCGCTCTTGGCTCAATCACTTTTTTTTTTTTAAATAAAGATTTTATTTGTCAGAGAGAGAGAGAGAGAGAGAGAGAGACAGGGAGCGCACAAGGAGGGGGAGTGGCAGGCAGAGGGAAAAGCAGGCTCCCCGCAGAGCAGGGAGCCCAATGCAGGACTTGATCCCAGGACCCTGACATCATGACCTGAGGGGAAGGCAGATGCTTAACTGAATGAGCCACCCAGGCGTCCTGGCTCAATTACTTTGAAATTCCAGTATCATTACTGCTCGACCCCTGACGTTCCATGAGGCCAGCCTGGGCCCCCAACTTCTGCTGAAGCATCCATCATTCCAGGCACTATGGGAGTCAGCTTTGCCCTCCACCTCCCAGATCCCCAACCCGCACCCCTCCTTGTTTCCCTCCTCGGGAGTCTACCAGCTGCCACCAGACAGGCCCAGGCTGGGAGTCCTCCCTGATTTCTCCCTCCCCTGCTCCCACGCATGCCATCTGCTGCCCAATCCTGCAGATGTGCCGGTCCTCCTGGGGCTTCTCTGCCCCTGCCTCCTGCAGCCCTGCGGCCACTGCCTGGGTTCTGGCCCAGGCAGCTTTTGTCGGTAAGGCATGGGCTCCTCTTTGGCCTACCTGTGGCCTAATCTTGCCTTCTGCACAGCCCCAGATCAACTTAAAAGCAAGGCCGGCTGTCCCGCTCCTGTACACTACCACCTTTCCCCAGTCCGTGCCCGGCCCCATCTCACTTGGAGGCTCAGGGCTCCCCACCCTCTCCAGTCTAATGCTGGGCTCTGGTCCCACATAACCCAGCGCCTTCTGTCTGCCCAACCACCTTGTTCTTTCATGCGTCCAAGACTTTCCATGCACCACCCCTTCCTCCTAGCAAACCTACCTCAGCCTTCACCTCAGGAATCCTAACTGACCTCTGGGAAATCTCCTTTGAAGAAAACCACCTGATTAAGATAACCAAGATCTCTATAGCTCTCTACAATTCACTATGCATTTTGCATATACAAGTATCTTGTTTTATGTGGGGTGGTAACGAAGAGCTTAAAAAACATCTCTTTTTTTTTTTATAATACCTGACATTATTTATATTTCTGCCATGAAGTACATGGGGGTAAATCAAGATTTAATTTATCTTTCTGGTTGCTAGTATACAATTTCCCTGAACTATGAAATGACCTACAAATATATACACATTTTCTCCGAATAATGAGATGACCTATGAATGTACACACCTTTTCTTTGAATAATGAAATGGCTTATGAATGTACATACATTCTCCAGCTGAACGGAAGTGAACAGATAAGACGAGTTTCCAGCTAAGCTAAATCAGCATGAAAGGAAGCAGGGATTAATTGTTCTAATGGCAGACCTCTCCTGTCTGAAAGCCCAGTTAACTTAGGCTGCTAAAATGCTTTTATTATCTTTCAAAAATGTAAAGCTAAAAAAGAGCCCATCTTGGGCGCCTGGGTGGCTCAGTTGGTTAAGCGACTGCCTTCGGCTCAGGTCATGATCCTGGAGTCCCGGGATCGGGTCCCGCATCGGGCTCCCTGCTTGGCAGGGAGTCTGCTTCTCCCTCTGACCCTCCCCCTTCTCATGTGTTCTCTCTCTCTCATTCTCTCTCTCTCTCTCTCAAATAAATAAATAAAATCTTTAAAAAAAAATAAAAAATATTTCCTTAAAAAAAAAAAAAAAAAAGAGCCCATCTTTAAAAAAAATGTCCTAAATTTAGAAAATGCTAATCCTGACACGGTATAGTGTAATCATCCTGGATTGCTGCAGGGCACTGTGTCTTTCCATAAAAACACAGGGTATGTTATTACTCCTGAGGCTAAAACACAGAAATATTTGCAAACTGGGGAATAAGAGTTCCAGACTGACAATGAAGCTGCCGCTATGAATCCACATACACAAAGGCCATCCACCAACAGGAGTCAAATGTTCTGCTCCAGACCATTATTTTGGGTTGGTGATTTTTGAGGATCTGAGAAGGTTTTGCTGCCAATTTCAGGACTGAAATTTCACTACTGGAAGTGTTTGCTGAGCTATCCCAGCTTTTCAGGGCATCTGACTGCTTAATGATATGTTAATATCTAACTGTATACATGAGAACTTGTTTTTGGTCTGGAAAGATGGTGATTCATGGAAGAAAAACTTCACTTACAGAAGAGATAGCAAATGGCTGGATCTTTTTAACAAGACAAGGACCAGGTAACCTGAGTCCCTGGGCCTGTCCTGGATCTAAATGACCAGATCCTGCCTGCGGAGTCCATGGCCCCACCCCCGTAGCCAAGAGGGTACCGGGCATGTGGCAGATACTCCAAAACATGTGTGAATGAATTTGACTGGGAAGTACCGCATCCTTAGATGCTTTATGGAAAGTCCAGGCCTCCCATAATCTGTAGCAATGAATATGCCAAGTTCCTATACGGGTTTATTAAAATATTCAGATTCAATGGAAATACGAATGAAACTGCTAACTGTGATAAAGACTCTCTTTGAGTAAACTATAATTAGGCTCCTCTGAACCCTCTTTCCAACTAGGCCTCAACCTTTGGACTTCCATATTCTTTGGACTTACGTCCATCTTTGTATCGCTCGGCTTTAGCAAAAATCCTGCTAAGCTGAGTTAGCCAGAATCTCCCGCTCTTGATATCTGATCAAATTCCTCATCCAAAAAAAAAAAAAACAAAACTTCCTCATCCCCCAGGTGGTATCTGTTCACCCTGCCTGCCTTCAGCAATCAACTCACCTCTGAGGTCTCCTCTTAGTCAGTTTCCATCCACTGACCTCCACCCTGCTCCTTGGCTATAAATTCCCACTGCCCATGTTGTATTTGGAATTGAGCCCAGTTCTACACTGAGATCTCTTTTCCCCTCCTGCATTAGTTCCTGAATACAATCTGTTTTTACTACTTAACAGTTGTACACTAAAATCTGTTCTCCTCTGGGGCGCCTGGGTGGCTTATTTGGTTAAGCATCTGACCCTTGATTTCGGCTCAGGTCATGATCTCAGGGTCATGAGATTGAGCCCCATGTTGGGTTGCATGCTCCGTGAGGAATCTGCTGGAGATTCTCTCTCTCCCTCTGCCCCTCCCCCCACTTGCGTGTACTTTCTCGCTCTCTCTCAAATAAATAAATAAATCTTAAAAACAAAACAAAACAAAACAAAAAAACTAGGGCGCCTGGGTGGCTCAGTTGCTTAAGCGACTGCCTTTGGCTCAGGTCATGATCCTGGAGTCCCGGGATCGAGTCCCACATGGGGCTCCCTGCTCAGCGGGGAGTCTGCTTCTCCCTCTGACCCTACCCCCTCTTGTGCTTCTCTCTCTCTCTCTCTCACTCTCTCTCAAATAAATAAATAAAATCTTTAAAAAAAAAATCTATTCTCCTCTTCTTGGGAAGTTGGTTAGATCCAGTTTCTGAGGTCCCAGTGGTTAGGTAGAGTCACATGATATTCACTGACGGAACAGAAGGAAGTATCCCACTACTGGGTTTAGGTTTTCAGATCATGGGGTGCCCCTTCACATTCTTTTCCTTCCCACTGGCCACTAAGTAGACATGGCAGCAATCCAGGTTCAGTCACGTAGACATCCCCAGGGCATGATAGGAGCCATGACCTGGAAGGGGACCTGGGGCCCTAAATGACCAAGTGGAGCCATGTCATATGACCTGGATCACTCATCTCAGATCTTCACACAAGGCAAAGATCAACTTGGTTATTTGAAGCAATGGATTCTTCAGTCTCTTTGTTATAAAAGGCTAGCCTTACTCTGACTAGCACAGAAATTATATTTGTCCTGATGAATTTTTCTTCAGGAAAAACTCATGTTATTGCAGCCTCATTGGAAATATGTTTTCCTACTAAAAATTGAAAGAATTAAAGGTGCTACTATCTTAAGGCTTCAAACTATTCACTTCCAGTATTCGTATTTACATTTTTGTATGCATTGTTTAATATCTCCCTGTGCCACAGAGCTTGACACAGAACCCCAAGGCTAATCTACACACCCATGAGAAAATTTATTGTTTTAGCTATAATCGGAGCAATTACTGAGTCTTGCACAGAACATTAAAACAGAGAAGAGATATAATACCAGTGATACTGTTATCAGAAAACACAATTCAAAAAAGCTTACATGGCTGGAAACTGGAAAGAGTTCATACCATAGATTTTTACAATTTATGCAACCGAATTTACTTTATATTATTAATGAAATAAAATTCTAAAAAGACCAGCTTAATATATTTTTCTCGGTCTTTGGCTTTCTGGACCTCTGTGCACTACCTGAGGTGATTAATTGCCCCTCATCTTTTCTTAAAACGTTCTCCTTTCTTAGCTCTCCTAACATCGCCTCCTGTTTGCAAAGTCACGGTCTCCTCCTGGGATCCTCCTTTCTCTCTGTGCTATGTTCTAGGTTGGTGTTTGCCAGGACTCTGTTTTTAGCCTTCCCTTGCTCCATAGGCTCTGTGATACCAGTCACACCCAGGGCGTCAGCTGCCATCGACACGTGAACTCTCAAATGAACCTCCAACTCCCAGCAGGACAACATGCCAGAGCCCCACACTACACGCCTATACTACCTTCTAGAAATTATCACTTGAATGTCTGATGACAGCTCATGCTTAGCACTGAGACCTGTCCTCAAAACTTCCTTCCCCTTCCTCCCTTCTTCCGCACTTTCTATTCCGGGCAGGGGAACCACCACCAGCCAGACACCCAATCAGAAATCGGGGCATCATCCTCTGTCTCTGTCTCACCCCCATCCTACCTGTCAGCAGGTCCTAAAAACCCCACCTTGTGACCTCTCAGATCCAAGCCTTCTCTCCAAATCCACTGCCACTCCCTGAGTTTCGGCTCTATCATTTATTCATTGAACAAATACTTAATTGTGCTGCTCCCACGTGCCAAGTACCGTCTTAGGCACTTGGGGTACAGCAGCATTGAACACTGCCCTCAGGGAGCTTACATTCTAGCCTGGGGAAACAGACAACATACAATGAACACTAGAAAGTGTGTGTGTGTGTGTGTGTGTGTGTGCGCGCGCACGCATGCGAGCACGCACATGTGCGTATGTGTGCATGTTTGCACATTAGAAGGTAACAGATGCTATGAAGCATGGACTGGTTTCTAAAGGAGAGCAGGGAAAGGGGGACCTGGGAGACTTGGGTGGACGAAGTGCATGGTAATTTTAAGTGAAGCGTTCTGAGCAGTCTTACTGAGAAGGTGACATTTAAGCAAAGGCTTGAAGGAGGTGGGAGAGCCCGTGGGCCATAAAGCTGCTGGGGAATAGCTGTCTGCAGAGAGGACACAGTGGGAAGGAGAGCTAAGGGCAGTGTGGCTGAGGCGGAGTAAGTGAGGGAGAGAGCAGAGCCCCAGGGGAAGGCAAGGGCAGCACATGGGGAGGAGGGAGAGCACTGGAGGCCTTGTAGGTCAAGGACTTGGGCTGGGAGTGTCTGCAGGAAATCTTTCTTCTGGATCACTATCTCCACAGGAACGTAAACATCGCCTCCAGCCTCTAATCCATCCCCCCACCCCCACCCCCCCTCCCCCGCATCATGGCAGCCAGAGATCTTCATAATTTCATCCCTCCACTTCCCAGCTCCTTCGCCACCTTCATGCCTGGCGTCCATACTCCTTGGCTGGGCATTCGAAGCATCCGATGACCTAGTCCCTCCCCGCCTCTCCACTCATGCTGCAGCCTGTGGCTGAGCTGTCCACCTCCCCCTACCTTTGCACAGGTAGGTTTCACCGCCCCAGGTGCCATTTATCATCAGCTGCCACCTGACATGTTCCTGCACACCCTTTAGGTCCCTTTGCCGTGGTGGCCTTCCCTACCCTGCCATCCCACCTCTCCCTCTGCCCCAGGCTGAGTCAGGCTGCCCTCTCATGGTTCATGCCCCCAAATATGGTTCCCAAACTACTTGCACTTCTACTTTTTCTAATTCTTCCACTTCTTCTCTAATACTGCTGCCACCACCATCAGTGCTGACCACCAGATCTGTCTCTCACAGGGGAGTGGTCCCCCTGGGGGCAGGAACAGCCTTTCTTCTACAAATCTTTAGCAGCCGGCTCTCCCCCTTCCCCCTCCCATCCAGCTACATACTGATCTTACTGTTCTCATACCTGTGCAGTTCTTCCGGCCCCAGGACCTTTGCACTTGCTGTTCCCTCTAACTGGAACACTGTTCCCCCAGATCTGCACAGGGCGGGCTCCTTCATTTTATTTAGGGGCCTGCCCACATGCCATCTCCTGGTACGTGGGCCAGTCACATGTCACAATACCTGACACATAACAGGTGTTTAAAAATAAAATGTATTGAATAAATACTAACTGAAGTGAATATTCTTTTCTTCCTTGGATGTAGAAAAGAGTATCTCATTCATATTCATGAATGCAAAAAAAAAAGCATCCAATAAACATTGCGTATCTATGGCTAATAACCTTATTGCTGGCTGAACACTGTCCTAGGAGAGTGAAAATTGCATCTCTGTCATGAGGCACAGGACATTCATGAAGAGGCAGCTTCCACTACAAAGACTTGGGAGAGCCACAGACCGTGTCCCCGTGAAGGGAAACATCGGGGCCGCCAACATGCACGGACATCAGCTCCTACGTTCTCAGCTCACTGCGAACCTGCCTGCTGGCCCAGATCTGCCCTCTCACTAGACTAGAGGAGCGGGCACATTCTAGGACCCACTGCCTTTAAGGGGCCATAAAAATTAATGATTCCTGAAGCTGAGCTAGTACCTGGGAAGGCAGCAGGCGCAGCTGGTGACCTAGACCCCACAGTCCCAGGGGACTCAGAAGCCCAAAGTGGGGTCACGTCGCTGGGAGTCCTGCTCACTCTAAGTGTGCATTTATAATGACAAGTCAACTTCATGTTTTTAAAGATGGATTAAATGAGAGTAATTAATTAAACATGCATACTCCTCCCTCTTTCCACCAAGGACTTCAAGCAGCTCCTAAAGATACAGAATGTGCAATAAAATAGAAGTACGTCAAAAGATCAAGGCCAGAGAAAATGAGGGCGGAGACAAGAGCAGCTGGTCCCCCTAGGAACTGCGCCTCTCAAATGGGAGCTCCAGAAATGGCCCTGTCAGGGGGTCCTGCCGTGGCTGTGACAGAATGATGGGCCCTGGGACCTGGCCTGGCCTCATGACCATGACCTCGCAGAGGAGGAAGGAGGCCGGGCCCAGCAAGCCTGCAGGCCACTGCAGTAAATGAAATGCCATCATGGTCCACCTTTCAGTATGACCAGCTCAGTGCTTCAGTTCATCCCCTTAGTTAGACTTCACAAGGCTGTGATCAGGGATGGACTACTGTCCCCACATTCCAGGACAGAGCGCTGAGGCTCACAAAGGTGAAGGGTTTTGCCCTCTATCAAAAAGGTTACAAAGGCCTCAGAGGATTCCACGGCAGAGGCTGTAATCTATCATGAGGCGCTGGATGGGCAATTATGACTCATGATTCTAAGGTCCTGAATTCACTCTGCAACCAACTAGTCCAACAACTATTTTATGCCAGGCTTTAGCTGGGCACCAGTGATAAAGGAGCAAGACCCAATGCCCTTGAGGAGCCAGCCAGTGGTGTGGGAAGGGCAGAGACCATCATGCTGGAAGATACGCTGCAAAGCACAGGGGAGGCCCTGCAGGCTGGCGGGCAGCCGTGCCCAGTGGGCACCTTCTGTAGGAACAGCTAGGGTAACCTCCAGAGCCTCGAGGTGCTCAGGGACCCGACTGGTCTGGAGACAGACCCCTAGTCTGAGCCGAGCCACTGAAATTCTCCCATCTGGGAGCAGAAGCCACGAGTCACCAGGGCTAAAGCATGGTATTGCCCACGGAGTCCTTGAGGCTGCCCCAAGTCTGGCCAACTGAGAGACCTCTTGGCCCATCCATTCCTGGGCAGTTCAAAGGGCAGATACCCACAGTCTATGCCGGTGGTGCAAAGCCACTTCGCTGAGCTGCCCTCCCTGCACCCTCTCCATGTCCTCCAGCCATCCCAGACACTCCAGACCACCCCCCGATCCAGACACCACAGGGTTAATACGCAGCCCGGCAAGTGGCCTCTAGCCTTGCCCCAATCCTAAGGCCAGTTCAGGACTGCTCATTACTCTGTTCTGAGGCCCTTCCCGTAAGCCCCCTTTCCAGTGGCAGTACCCGCTACCAGCGGAGAAGCCATGCTCACACAGCAGGAGGGGTTGCCCAGAGGAGGCAGCATCTCAGGGGAGCCTGGGAGGAGCTGTAGGAGTGGGTCACGTGGGGACGGGGCGAGCAAGCTAAACAGCAGGGGCAAAGGCCTGATGGGCTAGGGGGCCGGCGAGAGGTGGGCAGAGCAGGGGTAGAAGGTCCCAGCAGGAAGGCTGGCACAGGCTAGAGACCAGAGGAAGAAAGCCAATGTCTGCGTGGCCCTCGACCCAGGGGCTCTTCCAAGCCACGGGACGGACACTGGGACATGCACCTAGGCTTGTTAACATAAAAGGGACACAAGTACCCAGGCTGCGAGCTCTATGACCTCTAATAGGGAAGGAGTGCATGAAAGCCTACAGCCAGGCACTATTTTAGGATGTGTTTATATCCAAGAGTTCACTTTCTCTTCTCCATATAATCTTGGACGGTGAGAAGCCTGGAGACGCAAAGAGTCACCCTGAAACCCCCTCCCTGGGGTTCACACCACCACCCACTAGAAGGAACAGGCCTGGCTGCAGGGAGGCAACCCATGGTTCCCCCAGACCGGCCCTGCCCCGGGCAGGCTGGCATCCAGAAGCATTCCATCTACATGACGTCTTCCTCACTGAGCACTTCCCTCCGTCTCCTCCGCTCATTCGGTCAACCCTGCGAGGGATGTTATGTGCCCCCTGACACGGCGCTGAGGCCCGGCCCGTCGTTTCAGCGCTAACTCGGCCTCTCGTTTTAGAGCCGTATGCAATCTGTTGAATTATTTTTCATCCTAAGGGCATTCAACCAAGAACGTGCTATCCCTACTCCCATGAAAAATGAAAAGGCGGAAGTCAAGTCTCACATGTATATGGCTCTGCAGCTGGGGGTGCACGTTCTCCTCTATCATTTCACTTCCTCCTGACCCAACGGTCAGCAGCAGCATCCCCACTGCAGAGATGGGAGGGGGAGGCTCAGAGACTAAGGGACTTTCCTGCTGCCCCAAACAGCAGAGCTGCCCCAGGGTCTGAGGACATCTGGCCCTGTGCTCACTGCACTGTGTCCCAGCTCTTTCTCAAACTGCAGAACACAGGAGGGGAGAGTGGGCCTCACACTGGCCTGGACCCAAATCTCAGTTTATCTGCTGTGTGGCCTCACACAGCTGTCCTTGCCTCTCTGGGCCTCCTCCTTCTCCACTGGGAAATGGCAATTAACACGCAGGATTGTTTTTGAAGATCAGGCTCCTGGCAAATAGGACGTGCTCAACAAACGTAGTTTATTCCCCTTTTCTGCCATTCTCCAGCCAGCATTTTGATCGGGACAGAAAGAACAGATTCTTGAAAATGACTAGTAGAGGGCGCCTGGGTGGCTCAGTTGGTTAAGCGACTGCCTTCGGCTCAGGTCATGATCCTGGAGTCCCGGGATCGAGTCCCGCATCGGGCTCCCTGCTCAGCAGGGAGTCTGCTTCTCCCTCTGACCCTCTTCCTTCTCGTGCTTTCTATCTCTCATTCTCTCTCTCTCTCAAATATCTCTCCCAAATAAATAAATAAAATCTTTAAAAAAAAAAAAAGAAAATGACTAGTAGAAAAAGTGCAATTTACCTGTTAGCCACCAGAGTGCAGTCAATTTCTGGTCGCTTCGTTTTGGGAATGACATACAGTGGGTACCTGTCCCCGTGTCGAATGAACACATGCACTGAGACCAGCTTAAAATGATGCGGGGCGTGACCTGTGGGAGAGGAGCATATTGCCTGGTTAGCACTCAGGAGGTGTGGATCCTGTCCGCTTCGCACAAGTGGAGGGATGAGCATGGCAGGAGGGTGCCGGTGTAGGGGGGCTGCTCACAAGGCAGGTGGAGGAACAGAGACAGGGCTGGTTATATCTCAGACTCCCCAGAAGTAACAGGTTCTGGGGGTATGGCTGGGGGCTGGAGGCCAGTGAAATGGGGGCACGATGATTCAGGTAGCCTCACTCACATCCACAGCCTAGAGGGAGGCCTACAGAAGTGCTAGAAACAATGACTTCTGCTTTGAAGCTCCATGAAACAGGGGCTCCTAGCTGGCTCAGTCAATAGAGCACATGACTCTTAATCTCCGGGTTGTGAGTTCAAACCCCACGTTGGGTGTGGAGCCTAATTAAAATAATAAATAAAATAAAGCTCCATGAAACAAATCAGGGCACAAATTGATAAAAATATTAAATATCATTCTTTGATGCACTTTCAAAAAAGCAAAACTCAACACAGAAATCCTATTTTCCAACACTTTTACCGCAAGATACCAACAGAGCATCCCGCATCCTGTGGATGTCCTAAGCCCCGAGAGAGTTTACTGGAAGGGGGGGCAGATGGGGGAGACACCCTAGAGTCCATCAAGCCTACCTTTCCATCTCTGGTATCTCACCGAAAACCATGACGGCGAATGTGTACAGAGGGCTTCTCGGGAGCTGTTCAGAGCAGTTACCGAAGCCTCTGGGCAGCCCTGTGATTAGGGACTGCTAGTTACGCCCATTTCACGATGAGGAAGCTAAGACTTGGGAACTCATTGAGGGACATGGCCTAGTGGCGACTGCAGGATTTGAGCCCAGGCTGTCTGGCTCCTTCCTACCATGCTGTGCCACTTGAAGAACTACTAGTCCCCAGAGGGGTGCGGGTCCAGGTGCCACGCTGGGCAGCGCAGGCAGGCCTACCTTCCATGCTGCGCTCAGCCACGCTGGGAATGTTGCAGTACAAGAGAGCTTCGTAAATGGGGTCCGTCACGGGGGGCTCTGTCACTGGCTCAGGCATGACTCTCTTTCGACTCTTGCTACTCACTCCATTCTTAGCGGTGGACACGGGGGTCAGGTGGACTGCAAGGGAAGCAAAGCAGGCCATGACATGTGCAGTCATGGGAGGCACCAGGCCAGCCACAGGGGCCCAGAGCACGGCTGGACTTTCACCGAGTAACTCTTCTCTCCCTCGGCACTAAGGTGGACTTCAGTCCAGCAAGCGGTCAGCTTCTCCTCAAGAACTTTCTTGAGCCCTCAGTGTGCCCTGCCTCTTTCTCAATGCCATTACCTTCTCCTGACCAATAATTAGTTGTGCAAAAGGCAGGTGGGCCACCCCGGAGAAAGGGGCCTTGCTCCGGTGGTAAAGGAAAAACTTCGTGCAGCCTGGTTACCTCATTCCTAATGCCCTTTGAATTCTGGTAAATACCAGAAAGGAAAACTATCACCTCTTGAGTGCCTATGAAGTGCTAGATGTGCTGACAGATCTCATTTGATATCATCTGCTTTGCACTTTGGGGTCCCCAAGAGCCCAATGGCAGGCGTCACTCATTAACCCTCCCAAGACCACTTTACAGAGGAGAGAGCCTAGTGCCAAGAGGGAGACTGAGGCAGCCACCCAAGGCGGATGTGGTGGATGGAGCCCCATGTCAAGCTCATTCCTCTGCCTCCTGGCCAGGTTCTCCCCACCAGTCTTCTGGATGTCACGCACTGGTCCTGCAGTCTGTCCATCTAGCACCCCTCTTTCTGTGGGTGAACTGCTCCTTCCCAGTGTCCCTGCCCCAGGCTAGGGGGTGGGGGGACATGTGACTGAGTCAATGAGGATAGTGATGGGGCAACTAGTCTCCTTTTCCTTGACAGAGGTGCTATGCACACACTAGCAAAGGGTCTCTTGTATACTGATCTCTAAGAATGGAAAGCCGGGGCTGCTCCAGCTACCTGTCCCTCCTTGGACCACCTCTGTCTGCAGTGGAAGAAAATGATGCTGAATAGAGACAAGGCAGACCAACAAATGCAGAGACCTAATCAGAGAGGGAGAGAGAAAGACCTGAGGACATCCATTCTTGGAGACCCTGGGCTCAGATGTGGCTGAAGCCAGAACCTCTCTTAGATGTCCCAGTAATATACATCATACATAACCCTTCTTGCTTAAGCTAGTTTGAGTTGGGCTTACTTTCAACCAAATGAGTGCTGACTAATAGACTTTTATCAATTACTTATAAGCAGATATAAGTCCATCTTCTGGGTCAATGGTCCCCAACTTTTCCATGTATGGGGGACCTCTTTGCAGCACCACAGATTTTCTGGAACTCTCTACACAATGATAGTTGTATTTTTAGCATCCACCAACTGAGGAAATGCACAGAAATAGCTGTGCCCAAGTATCATTTAATTTCTAAAAGGTTTATTAATCACCAGAATACACATACATACATTTGAACAATAGCTAAAACGGGGCCCAACCACCAGCCTAAATCCATTTAAATTCCCTAATTCCTTCCACAGATTTTTCTAAATAAATACTTAAGACTTCCCTTTGGCAAACAGATGTTATAAATAAAGGTAAAAGACAAACAATCCACCGAAAGGAAAATATTTGCAATGTACGTAACAGATTATTAATATCCAAAATGCATATGAGCTCCTACAACTAAAAAATCAGTAAGGGATATGTGCAGGCCAATTACAGAAAAATAAATACCAATGGCAATGAACGTACAAAAAGATGTTCAACGTTATTCATACTTAAATGCAAAATAAAACAACAGCCTCTGATCTCGCCCATCAGGCTAGAATATCCTGTTTTAATAATAAAGCAGTGCTGGCAAGGGCGTAAAAACTCACTTCCACACCGCAGGTTGAGAGTGAAAATAGAAACCTTTTGGAAGGATTTGGCAGTATCAGCTAAATGTTATATGTGCCTTATCCCTGATCCCATTACTCTACATCTTGGAATCTACTCGTCAGACATCAATTGCAGTCCTAAAGATGTATGGCCAAGGAGATTTGCTGCAGTGCTGTTTGTAATAACAAAAAAGGGAAATCGACTAGGTATCCATTATTAACAGAACAGAACGTTACACCCATATTGGGGAATATTCTGCTACAGTTAAAAAGACTGGAAAAGAATCAAAGATAAATGAAGTGAGGTGAATGAATCAAGCTACTGGATAAGAAAAAACAAACCAGAAATGTACGAATATACAGGCATTTGTTTATTATGTAAATGCATAGAGAGATGTCTATAAGGACACCCATCACAATGCAGCAGTGGTTTCCTCTGGGGAATGGATGGAATAGGGTGTGAAGAAGTATTTTTACTTGTTTTTCTATAAATGTCTATATTGTTTTAGAGATCTGCACACATACATATTTACAGTAAGCATGTGTTACATACTTCCTCTATGTACAGACATATATGTATCTTTCTATAACATCTAGCCATACTTCTTTTATTAGCATATTTTCATTCATTACTTGTATTACTTGTATTACAACAACCATCACAGAGCTATAGAATTGGTCCTTCACCAATTCAAAATTAGTCCTTTGGTTTGCCCTATAGTCACTTTCTTCCCAGCAGCTGGAAACAGCCGGATCTGGTAACATACAAGCTCAGGTGTCTACAGGTAATTTACTATTGCGGGATTTGTGCCAGAGTAAGGGAAGGAGAAAAGTATATGTCTGAAGGCAGCACCTTAATGACCCAGCAATTCTGGCTGTGTGGCAACCCTGAGTCCTTAACTCTGCTCTTTTATGAAATGGTGCCAGATTCTGACTCCTTGGCCATGCCTGTGAAGCTAAGGACACATGAGCGTGTGAGTGACACAGGGACATAAGGGCATAGGTTTGCTAGTGTACCTGTAAGCACATGGGGTAAGGCCTATGGGGGCCACCACTTGGGAACTGCTCTAGACTGAATGTGTCCCCTTAAAACTCACATGTTGAAACCCTAACCCCCAATGTGATGGTTTTTGGAGGTGAGGCCTTTGGAAGATGATTAAGTCAAATGGGATTAGCCTCCTTATAAATGAGACCCCAAAGAGTAACCCCCTCCAATTCTTAATCTCAGGAAACAAACTGAGGGTTGCTGGAGTGGTGGGGGGTGGGAGGGATGGGGTGGCTGGGTGATAGACATTGGGGAGGGTATGTGCTATGGTGAGCGCTGTGAATTGTGCAAGACTGTTGAATCACAGATCTGTACTTCTGAA